>NC_136784.1:21561398-21574181 GCF_947034865.1 Barbatula barbatula | reverse complement strand
CACTCCTACACCCCATCAAGAACCTTCACAACCTCCTACACTCCTACACCCCGTCAAGAACCTTCACACCCTACCACATTTCTACACCCCATCAAGAACCTTCACACCCTGCTACACACCTACACCCCATCAAGAACCTTCACACCCTCCTACACTCCTCCACCCCATCAAGAACCTTCACACCCTACTACACTCCTACACTCCATCAAGAACCTTCACACCCTGCTACACTTCTACACCCCATCAATAACCTTCACACCCTACTACACTCCTACACCCCATCAAGAACATTCACACCCTGTTTCTGACTATGTGTGCAATCCCCTGGATTTAAAGTAGTGATTGTAATAGTTCAGTGCCCACATCAGTGAGACCTTGACTATAATAAAATACACTTTGTGTGCAGTATCACAACTGTAAGAGAAACACAGATGCGTTTTATTATAGGAGTGAAAAGACACGCACACTCACTCACTCACTCACTCACTCACTCACTCACTCACTCACTCACTCACTCACTCACTCACTCACTCACTCACTCACTCACTCACTCACTCACTCACACTCACTCACTCACTCACTCACTCACTCACTCACTCACTCACTCACACTCACTCACTCACACTCACTCACTCACTCACTCACTCACTCACTCACTCACTCACACTCACTCACTCACTCACTCACTCACTCACTCGCACTCGCTAACTCGCTAACTCGCTAACTCGCTAACTCGCTAACTCACACACACTCACTCACTCACTCACTCACTCACTTACTCACTCTCACGCTCGCTCGCTCGCTCACTCACTCACTCACTCACTCACTCACTCACACTCACTCAGTCTCTCACTCAGTCTCTCACTCAGTCTCTCACTCAGTCCCTCACTCAGTCTCTCACTCAGTCTCTCACTCAGTCTCTCACTCAGTCTCTCACTCAGTCTCTCACTCAGTCTCTCACTCAGTCTCTCACTCACTCACTCACTCATCCGGGAAGCCCCCGGATTTTTCGGGGGTCCGACGCCCGGCACAACGTCGGAGGGGACCGCCCCGAGCCGACCTGGGGCGGAAGCGCGCCCCCTCGCCCCTTGGGGTCCGGACGGGAGGCGCTCCAAGCGAAGAGCTCCCCAGCCGTGCTTCGGCATAGATCCACAGTGTGGCGCCAAGCCCGTCCACGGCCCAGTTAAAGCCAATGGGCCCGATCCCATTGCCGAAGCCCAGGGGTGGGCTTTTTGCACTTCCCCCGGGAGACCACGAACGCCATATTCATCCCACTGACCAGCTATCTTCGGCCGGTGGGCTAGGGACCCCAAAGCCTCTCGCGGATTGGTCCCTCGGTCGCCGGGCCACGCCCCCCGACACGCCCCCCGTACCACCAAACCACTATTTGTCCACTGACCAACTATTGTTGCCAAAGTGGTCAGGAGACCACCCGGGTCGACATTCGCCCCCCCCCCCCGTACCACGAAAGCATTATTTGTCCACTTACCCACTATTTTTGGCAAAACGGTCAGATGACCGCCGGGGTCGACCCCCCCCCCGTGCCACGGAGGCCCTATTCGACCATTTACCGGCAACTATTGAAAAGGAGAAACGTCCACCTGCGGTTTATTTTAATGGCCCGCACGTAGTAGGTTGGTGGACACGCTTTAAAATAATCTATTCGCATTAACGACCACTTTAGTCTATTGGTACACTTAAATAGACACGCATATGAAAGCAGCAATTCACAGACAGCTTATTTATGCTTAAAAACGAGTTTCCACCAACTCACTACGCGTGGTGCATTCCTTTAAACTGCCGTGGTCCCGTCCACTGGCAGTTTATAGTTAATGGGCGACGCGTATTAAGTTCGCGGACACACTTTATAGTAATTTATATGCATTGACGATCCCGTTAGTCTGTTGGTACACTTTAATAGACATACATATGTAAACATCAATTCACAGAATGCTTATTTATGCTTAAAAAATGAGTTTCCACCAACTCACTGCGCGTGTGTTGCATTAATATAAACTGCCCGTGGTCCTGTCCACCTGCAGTTTATTTTAGTGGGCGACGCGTATGAGGTTCGTGGACACACTTTATAGTAATCTATATGCATTGACGACCCTGTTAGTCTGTTGATACACTTTAATAGACATACATATGTTAGCAGCAACTCACAGAATGCTTATTTATGCTTAAAAACGAGTTTCCACCTACTCACTACGCGCGGTGCATTCACATAGACTGCAGGTGGACACTTCCTGTATGACTTAGTGAAAAACGGAGAAATGTCCACCTCCAGTTTATTTTAATGGGCGACACGTATTAAGTTCGTGGACACACTTTAGAATAATCTAAATGCATTAACGACCCTGTTAGTCTATTGGTACACTTAAATAGACATACATATGTAAGCAGCAACTCACAGATGACGGATTTATGCCCTTAAAGTGGTTGTCCACAAACCTAATACGCGTGTGCCGTTCATATAAGCGTAAGGTGGTCGATTACCAAAAAAACTACAGACTACAAATATGGCACACGACCGGAACCAGCTTCCGGTTTTCTGCCATGTTTGTAGTCCTGCGTAGTTCTTTTCTTTATTCGATTCCCCAGGCGTTTATAATCAATTAAATGTATAAACAACGACGCGATTCACATATTCAACTTTATTAGACACACATATTTTCGCAAGAACTCACATAATGCTTATTTATGCTTACAAACGGCTGTGGGTGGTCACTTCCTGGCTGCCATATTTGTAGTCCTTTGTAGTTTTTCTTGTCACTTAGTTTCGCCAGGCGTTTCTTGTTTACTTTTTTCCCGACGTATTTATATATACGACTAAAGAACCACCTTATTCCCTTAGTACACTTTATACAACATACATATGTTATTATCGACTCGTAGAAGGCTGTATTTTGCCATAAAATGGATCGTCCACCAACTTAATACACGTGGTCCATTCAAATAAATGGCTGGTGGTCGCTTCCTGCATGACTTGGCGAAAAACAGAGAAACGTCCACCTGCAGTTTATTTGAACGGGCCACGTGTATCAAGTTGGTGGACATAATACTTATTAGCAATGTTTAACTAAAAAATATAAATTTATATATTTCAAAAACCACATGATTCAACGAGTACACTTTATTGTACACATATATGTTGGTATCGAATCATAAAATGCTCATTTTGACTATCAAGATGTCCTCTTTTACGTTCAAGGCTTCATTTTCAAGCCTCGTCCATTGAAATGAATGGGTTGCAGAGTAATACACAAAAAATGATTTAAAATACTTTTCGGGCACCCACGCGTTTGGCCTTTCACTATGTCGCTTGTGGGACTGTGACGCAAGTGAATGTCATGTTTGGGGTCTCTCGGGACCCCCGGGGCCTTTGTGGTAAATGTCCTTGTATACATTGCTCAATGCATGAACCGAAGCGCTAACGCGCCGTTATTACATTGCGTGCATGCTCCTAGGCCCGCTCTATGCACGATGCATTCGGTGACGCATACAGCGCATGCATGCGTCACTAGGGTGGCCATACGTCCGGCTTTTGGCCGGACAGTCCGGATTTTAAGCCCCCTGTCCGGCGTCCGGCGCAACCTCAAGCCGGACACTCATTTGTCCTCCTTTTCGGAGTTGCGCTGAATCAGCCTTTAAAAACGCGCTGTAAAACCTTTATTGGGACGCAGCAGCGTCTGACGCCGTAAGATCTCCGGTCAAACAAATGATTGGCTGAAAGAGGTGTCAAATAAATACCTGATAGATCATTGGTTAAAAACGTAAATAGTAGAGATGATTTCCATGGATTTTGCACACTATGTCGCTGTGAAGTGGACGTTAGTAGTAAAGGGAAAGCCGACATGCCAGCACTGAAAAACATAAAGGTAACCGATGAGCTGCTGGTACGTCTTCCCTTAGGTCTTATTTTCGAGAGATAACCTCAGGATGACAAAATCTCCGCTGCAGAGCTTTGTAAAGTCTATCATGCAGTCAAGCATCACCAGTCATACAGGAGTGTCTTGAATAAATACTGTGAACAAACACTTTTTTGCTTCTGTTACACAAAGGTCTACATCAAGATATGTCGTAGATCAAATTGTCTGGTAATGAATAGAGTAGGCTATTTCGGAATCACTGTATCATGATACCATCGATATGATAGACAATATTGTATTGTATTTGCTAGTACACCAGATGCAGTTCCCTTTCTGTCAGTCTCTCGACGTTGTGTCGAAGCCGACAGATGGGGTTCGCCCTTGAGAACCAATCGTCTCTGACTATTTTTAAAAGGCCAATGAAATTGGCGAATGAAATTTGCATGCAAGGGGAGCCGGCGAGCTCATTCATTCACCTTTTGTTCTTCGGAGCCTTCGCATCGAATGACCACTAGAGCTGAATTCTTGACGTGGTGCAGCGGATTGTCCCTTCCAGCGATCATCCCCCCGGCGTTTCAGCAGTTCCAGAGGTGTTTTCTGAAAGAGATATTTCCTAAAAGAGCAAATTTCTCAGCGTGGCATGTCCCGCTGCTCTCGTGGTTGCGGTTCCCTCATTGAGGAGGGGGACGGACACGATGCTTGCGTCAGGTGTTTGGGGGTCCAACACGCTGAGGCAGCCTTCGTGGAGTCATCCTGCCCGCACTGCGGGCGGATGGCTATACAGACGTTGAGGTCACGGGTGGCTGTGCTCTTTCGAGACCGTAAATCAGCCGATGGCTCGCGGACCGTTCACGCCCCGTCTCGCTCGTCTGACCGTTCCCAGGGAGGCGGTTCCATACCGTCTTACTCCTCCATCACGCAATCGGGCTCGATGCGTGACGACGATGAGATGTCCCTCGCAGCATCGGAGGGCGACCTTCTGGCATCCGACCCTGACGATTCCTTCGAGCCGTCTCCGTCCGGAGATAGAGTTCAGGAAAAGGCAGACGTCGAGATTTCCGCCATGCTCTATCGGGCCGCCGCGAGCATCGGGCTGCAGTGCACCGCACCGCCCACGCCCCAGCGCTCGCGGCTGGATAATAGGTACATCGGGTCCGAGCACGGCTCCAAGCCGCGCACACCCCCTGTACCTTTTTTCCCCGAGGTGCATGAGGAGATCAGCAAGACCTGGAATGCCCCCTTTTCGGCTCGTTCCCGTCGAGCTGACTCTGTCGCCCTCTCTTCCCTCGATGGTGGGGCAGCTAGGGGCTATGTCGATGTCCCCCAGGCTGAACGTGCAGTCGCGGTGCACCTGTGCCCGCAGACGGCGGCCACCTGGAGGTCTCGACCTAGACTCCCGTCTAAGCCGTGTAGGGTTTCGGCATCGCTGGTGTCGAAATCCTATAACGCTGCTGGACAAGCTGCCTCAGCTCTTCACGCCATGGCCATCCTGCAGGTCCACAAGGCCAAGGCACTGAAAGAGCTCCACGAGGGTAAGACCGACCCAAAGATCATGCAGGAGCTCCGCACTACCACCGACCTTGCCCTCCGGGCGACGAAGGTGACAGCGCGAGCTTTGGGTCGGACGATGTCCACGCTAGTGGTCCACGAGAGACACCTTTGGCTGAACCTTGCGCAGATGCGTGAAGCCGAGAAAGTTCACTTTCTCGATGCTCCCATCGCGCAAGGGGGGTTGTTTGGTGATACTGTCGAGGACTTCTCTAAGCAGTTCTCGGCAGTACAGAAGCAGACGGAGGCCATCAAGCACATCCTGCCCCGCCGCGACCCGGCCGCCTTTCGGCCGTCGAGGTCCTGCAGAACGTCTGCCTCCCAGCAGCCCCGGCCTTCTTCGTCGTCAGCCCCGGCTACGGCGCCCCCTCCTCAGGCGGCCCCCCGGAAGAGGACGGCGAGGAAGCGACAACCGTCTCGTCAGCAGCCGCCGCGGAAGCAGAAGCGTTCCTGACGTGCCGGACCCGGAGAGATCGAGATCGGGCCCGACCCCAGCCATTCCATCGCTGACGGGTCGGAAAGGGACGGTTTTTCAGGGCCTAGCGCCCACTTCCTCACAAAAAGAGCAGTCTCTCTCTCTGGGTCCCTCTTTCAGCCGCACTCACCCTCCACAGGACGGTGTTCGGCAACTCGACGTTGCGTTGTGGCGACACGCAAGGCCGAGTATAAAATTGCGCAGCCCTCAGCACTCTCACCTCGACGGTGCGTTGAGCTGCGCCACCGCCAGGCAGGTAAGTCAGCGAACCGCCCTCCCCAGGGGCGATGAAGCAGATCGTACCTCTAGTGCCCCTGTCGCAGTCTTTGAGTGCTTGGTTAGCACTCACCAGACCGTCAAGGGGGCTGGAGAACACGATCCGTCTCGGCTACTCGATCCAGTTTGCCAGACCTCCGCCCAAGTTTCGGGGCATCCTCTTTACCTCGGTCAGAGGCAGGGATGCTCCCGTGCTGCGGGAGGAGGTGGCAACCCTTCGGGAGAAGGGAGCGATCGAGCCCGTACCCTCGGCCGAGATGTCCAGCGGGTTCTACAGCCCGTACTTCATCGTCCCCAAGAAGGGTGGAGGGTTGCGCCCCATTCTAGATCTGCGTACCCTGAACAAGCACCTCCAAAAGCTGCCGTTCAGGATGCTCACGCAGAGGCGCATCCTGACGTCCGTCAGGCGTCAGGATTGGTTCGTGGCTATCGACCTGAAGGACGCGTACTTTCATGTCTCGATTCTCCCTCGTCACCGGCCGTACCTACGGTTCGCTTTCGAGGGGCGGTCATATCAGTACAGGGTCCTCCCATTCGGTCTGTCCTGTCCCCACGTACCTTTACGAAGGTCGTGGAAGCCGCCCTCACTCCCCTCAGGGAGAGAGGTGTGCGGGTACTCAACTATCTCGACGACTGGCTTATCTTGGCGCACTCGCGAGATCTGTTGTGTACACACAGGGATATGGTGCTCAGGCACCTAGACCGTTTGGGGTTACGGGTCAACAGAGAAAAGAGCCAACTCTCCCCTGCGCAGAGTTCCTTTTTTCTCGGTATGGAACTCGACTCTGTCTCCATGACGGCGCGGCTCACTGCAGAGCGCACACAGTCAGTGCTGAACTGCCTGAAACTCTTCAGGCAGCAACCAGCGGTCCCCCTGAAACTTTTTCAGAGGCTCCTGGGCCACATGTCATCCTCGGCGGGGGTAATTCCCCTCGGGTTGATGCACATGAGACCCTGCTGCAGCACTGGCTACAGAGACGAGTTCCCTGGAGAGCGTGGCACACAGGCAGGAGGTGGATCGTCATTACACCTCTCTGCCGTCGTATCCTAACCCCGTGGTCATCAGTGACCTTTTTACGGACTGGCGTCCCCATGGGGCAGGTCCCGAGGCGCGTCGTGGTAACGACCGACGCCTCCTTAAGGGGTTGGGGTGCGGTGTGCAAAGGGCACACAGTGTCGGGTCTCTGGACGGGGTCCCAACTGTGTTGGCATATCAACCGCCTAGAGTTGTTAGCTGTTCTGTTGGCACTGAGGGGACTACGGTCCCTCGTGCAGGGCCAGCGCGTACTGGTCCGATCAGACAGCACGACTGCCGTAGCGTATATCAACCACCAGGGGGCTATTCCCTCACGACAGTTAACGCAACTTGCCCAACGCCTCCTCCTGTGGAGTCAGCAGGTGACGAAGTCTCTGCATGCCACTCACATACCGGGCGACCTGAACCAGACAGCCGATGCGCTCTCTCGTCAGTCGACGCCCCGTGGAGAGTGGCGACTCCACCCCCGTGCAGTCCAGCTTATTTGGGTGCAGTTCGGGTGGGCACAGGTGGACCTGTTTGCCTCCCTGGACACCACCCATTGCCCGCTTTGGTACTCCCTGACCGAGGGCCCCCTCGGCACGGATGCCCTAGCGCACAGCTGGCCACGGGACAAGTGGAAGTACGCCTTCCCCCCAGTGAGCCTCATTGCACAGGTCCTGTGCAAGGTCAGGGAAGAGGAGCATCAAGTGGTACTAGTTGCGCCGTACTGGCCCAACCGGACTTGGTTCTCGGAGCTAATGCTTCTGACGACAACTCCCCCCTGGCCAATTCCCCTGACGAAGGACCTTCTCTCGCAGGGGAAGGGCATGTTGCGGCACCCGAGACCAGACCTCTGGAACCTCCACGTCTGGCTCCTGGATGGGACGAGGAGATCCTGAGTGGTCTACCCCCCGCGGTGGTGGAGACCATCACTCAGGCTAGGGCACCTGCCACAAGGCGGCTGTATGCCTTTAAGTGGCGCCTCTTCTCCTCTTGGTGTTCTTCTCGCAGAGAAGACCCACGGATTTGCTCGGTCAGGCACGTGCTGTCCTTCCTGCAGGAGAGGTTGGAGAGTAATCTCTCCCCTTCCACACTGAAAGTGATTGTAGCCGCTATCGCCGCTCATCACGAACCAGTTGCTGGAAAGCCTCTAGGGCAGCATGACCTGATCATCAGGCAGCGGGCTGGGCGGAGCAGCCTGCCACCTTTGGCGGGCACAAGCTGAGTTATCTACGTGTGCCTCTAACCGACCTCAGTGCTCCAGACGTGGTAACCCCCCAGCAGGGTGGTTCCGTCTGAGATTCCGTCATGAGTTGTTCCCCTCCTGGAACCCATGACCTTCCCCAGGTGGACATCCACCTTGCGGCTTCTCGCACATACATTCCATGAGTTCTTCCCTACCGGTTAGACCATGCTGATCCTCCACTGTTTCCCCCCGAGACGGGAAGTGGTCTCCATAGCGCACCTACCTCTTGAGGGAATAGCGCTTACCCAGTGGTCCTGCGACCGGATGGCTCTCGCCAATGGGGCCGTCTGAGTTGGCAGAGGGCAGGGGCTACCCATCTTTTCTAAAAGCTCTGGGTCCCCCTGTCTACCTACTGGAAGGATACAATTTCGCGAGAGCGCTTACGTCTGACTCGCCTAGGCTGGTCAACGTCACTTCGCTGGAGATTGTGACGCGGCTAGTGCCGTGGCGTTTTCAATAGGAACCCCATCTGTTGGCTTCGACACAACGTCGAGAGACTGACAGAAAGGGAACGTCTCGGTTACGTATGTAACCTCTGTTCCCTGATGGAGGGAACAAGACGTTGTGTCCTTCATGCCACGACAATAGCCGTCCGCTGCAGCAGTCACGAGATGCTCTCAGGCTCCTCAGCACAAAAGGTGAATGAATGAGCTCGCCGGCTCCCCTTTTATATCCGGATATCTGGGGGCGGAGCCCGGCATGCAAATTTCATTCGCCAATTTCATTGGCCTTTTCAAAATAGTCAGAGACGATTGTTTCTTAAGGGCGAACCCCATCTGTCGGCTTCGACACAACGTCTTGTTCCCTCCATCAGGGAACAGAGGTTACATACGTAACCGAGACGTTATTCTTGCCTCACTAAATGCCGCAAAGTGTCCTCCTTTTTGGTTTTATGGAAATGGCCACCCTTTGCGTCACAGTCTGCTGTTATAGCAGCGCTTGTATGCGTCACGGTCTGCTCTATGCACGATGCATTCGGTGACGCGTGCAGCGCGTGCATGCGTCACGGTTTGATGTCGTAACAGCGCATGCATGCGACACGGTCTGCTCTATGCACGATGCATTCGGTGACGCATACATGCATTCAGTGACGCATACGCTCTCCCTATTTTGAACTTTTGACACCCAAACAAAGTCACAGAGTCGCCCGGCTTTTCCGCACGGCCGGTGGATGATGGGCGGTTGCTCGTGACCCGGTTTCGGGTCGGTTGACCCTGTCTGGGCTACGTCCACGAAACACATATGCAAAAGCCATTCAAATAAGCTATACGAGGAAATTTCCAGGAAGGTCCGAGGGGTCCCGTATTCTAGATTCTGGCCCGTCGGGCGGCCCCCGACAACATACCGAGAGCACATCGCCCTACAGGATCAGGGAATGTTTTTGCACCCAATCACAATATTAAGCACACAGCCTCGTCTCTCATATAACACTGAACAGCCTTATGAAGGTTTAGTGTTGGGAGAGGTGGATTTTTCACGAAGGTCTAAGAACTTTGGACGTTTGGGGGATAAATGGGGGGCTTCTAGACAAAAATAATCTAAAATGTCCAGATCCTTCGGCCTATCGTTTCCCAACGGGAGGGCTCCCACCTACCATCTATGCTAATGCGTTTTCATTTACTGCTTCGTGGACGACTCTCCCTATTTTGACCTTTCGACACTCAAACAAAGTCACAGAGTCGCCCGGCTTTTCTGCACGACCGCTGGATGACGGGCGGTTGCTCGTGACCTGGTTTCGGATCGGTTGACCCTGTCGGGGCTACGTCCACGAAACACATATGCAAAAGCCATTCAAATAAGCTATACGAGGAAATTTCCAGGAAGGTCCGAGGGGTCCTGTACTCTAGATTCTCGCCCGTCGGGCGGCCCCCGACAACATACCGAGAGCACATCGCCCTAGAGGATCAGGGAATATTTTTTGCACCCAATCACAAGATTAAGCTCACAGCCTTGTCTCTCATATATGCCTGAACAGCATTGTGAAGGCTTAGTGTTGGGGGAGAGGTGGATTTTTCACGAAGGTCTAAGAACTTTGGACCTTTGGGGGATAAATGGGGGGCTTCTAGACAAAAATAATCTCAAAATGTCCAGATCCTTCGGCCTATCGTTTCCCAACGGGAGGGCGTCCACCTGCAATCTATGCCATTGCATTTTCGTGGACGACTCTCCCTATTTTGACCTTTTGACCCCCAAACAAAGTACCAAAGTTGCCCGGCTTCTCTGGACGATCGGTGGATGCGTGATGCATGCACGTGTGGTTATTTAAGCGCGTGCATGCATCACGGTCTCTTATAGACTCTGATAGCATGATGCATATGCGTAGAGGCCTGTTCTGCGCATGACGCATGCAGTGACGCATGCGGCGCATGCACCCGTTACGGCCTGCTCTACGCACGACGCACGCAGTGACGCATGCAGGGTGTCCCCTGACGACATACCGAAAGCTCATTGCTCCAGAGTAAACGGAAATGGTTTATACACCCAATCGCAAAATGAACCACACAGCCTTTGCCTTACATACCCCTCGACAGCCTTGTTAATTTCAGGAGTGGGGGAGGGGGGATTTTTCAGGAAAGGTGTAGAGCTTTGGACCTTTGGGAGATACCTCGGGGGCTCCTCGAGAACACAAATCTAGAACTTCAAGGTCCTGCGGCCTTTCGTTTCCCTACGGAAGGCCTTCCACCTGTCACCTATCCAATGCGTTTTTGATAGGGGGTTCGTGGACAGGCCACCCCGATTAGACCTTTGAGGACAAACTGAGCGTTCTACAAGTTGTCGCTAACACATGTATGTCTAATGAAGTGAACTGACTGAATAATGTGGTTGCTGATGCATTTACGTGAAGATAAAGGCACATTTTTGCTAATAAGTGGGTCGTCCACCAACTGAATACACGTGGCTAATACACATAAACTGCTCGAGGAACTTTTCCGCAAAGGCCTCCGGAGGGTCCGACGGGCCCAAAACATCACAGGCACTTGCGTCCCGGTCCCCCGAGAGACATACCGAAAAGGCAAAAGTGCTGGCCAACCAGAAGTATTTTATAACCTTTTTCATGTAAATTAAAAACCCCATTGATTTCAATGGCAGAAACTGTTTTAGTCCAAACTGAACATTTTACGAGTTGTTTCCTAACCTGTGTGTGTGTGTGTGTTTGCATGTGTCTAAAAGAGTTTTCACGCAGAACAGTGTTGTTTCTGACACCTGGAAATCGATACATACACTTTAAATATTGTTAAAAAGCATGCTGTCCACCAACCTACTACACGTGGTCCACTCATATAAACTGCACGTGGACAGCGATTGCATTTTCTAGTTAGAACAGACTAGAAAATGGGTCACATCATTTTCTAGTGTGTTTGCGTTGATATTGTTGCTTTTTAACGATGCCACAGGCTCAGTATCTGCTACGTTGAACACGATGTTGTCCACCTGCAGTTTATCGAATGGGCCAGGAGTAAATGGTTGGTGGACGTCGCACAGAGTGGCCGTTTTAAACGTGTAAATATGATTTTTTTGTTTTAAAAACCACACGCCCCCCCGGAGAAACATATGTCAGTCCTGGGTGTCAGAACGCGGGTTCTGGTAAAAGTAGTTGGGAAGCGGACGAATAGATGTTTGGTGGTAGGGGGCGTGGCCTCGGAAGGGTCTGCCGGGTCGAAGGTCAAATCGACACCCATAGTTGATCAGTGGACGAATAGTTGTTTCGTGGACCCTGGCACCGGTGGGCGGTAACCTGGCACCCGCCTCCCATGCAAACAAATGAGCCGTGGTACTCGTGGTATGATGTTGGAGGACAAGCGGGGAAGCACAAGTACATGGGATAAACCTGTGAGGTACGCGTATGCTGTTCGTGGACAGGGGGCTGGGGGCTCTTCGAGGGGTGCCATGGTGCGAGGGTGCCCCTACAGGTGTCCTCACACCCCCTATCCGGGGACAGCAAAAAAGGAACTGGCATTACCACAGGGTAATCTGAAATCACCCACTTCCCCTTTAGATAACAGGCTCGTGTCAGGTTTTTTCACACTACGATCCATCCCTCGCTCGCTCGCTCACTCACTCACTCGCTCACTAACACACTCACTCACTCTCACACTTACTCACTCGCTCACTCGCTCACTCACAAGCTTACTCGCTCACCATCTCACTCACTCACTCACTTACTCACTCACTCGCTCACTCACTCACTCACTCACTCACTCACTCACTCACTCACTCGCTCACTAACACGCTCACTCACTCACTTACTCACTCACTCTCACACTCGCTCACTCTCACACTCGCTCACTCACTCAATCACTCGCTCACTCACACACTCAATCACTCACTCACTCAGTAACTCACACAC
>NC_136784.1:21196398-21558898 GCF_947034865.1 Barbatula barbatula | reverse complement strand
ACTCACTCACTCTCACACTCGCTCGCTCGCTCACTCTCACTCGCTCACTCACTCACTCACTCACTCACTCACTAACACTCTCACTCGCTCACTCACTCACTCACTCACTCACTCACTCACTTACTCTCACACTCGCTCACTCACTCACTCGCTCACTCGCTCGCTCACTAACAAACTCATTCACTCACTCACTCACTCCCTCACTCACTTACTCTCACACTCGCTCACTCACTCACTCACTCACTCTCACTCACTCACTCACTCACTCACTCTCACTGTGAGTATGACTCTTGTCTTGTGTCAGAAATCACCACGTCTTCAGGTGTGCACAGACATCATTAAATCTTAAAATTACTGTAATGCTAAAAAAAAAATTGACTTTGGACCTGATTCTCATTGTAGATGAACCTCACCACAGGTATTACTCTTTCAATTTCTTCACAAAAGGAGAAACTGCTGAATAGTTTTGTATTGTGGTGTTAACATGGACACAGCCAGAAATAGAGAAGTGGCTGAAAGAGGAAGAAGAGTGGCTGGGAGCGGGCGAGGAATACGTATGCGTGGTGGAAGAAGAATAGGAGGAAGAGAGCTACTGTCATTGATCATGTAGTAAATCATGGTCTCTCAATGAGAGAGGCTGGTCAGAGAGTGCTGCCAAACCTGCAATGCTATACAGTGGCATCTATTGTTAGAGTTTTCCGGCAAACCAACAGGTAACTGCAAGGGCATTTGACTGAGTTGCACATTACAGAAGTAAATACACTTGTGTAAAATTGTTTTTGTATTTTTGCTTAGGACTCAACGGTTAACTCACTGAAGGATTTTATTGTGGTATTAAACATGCCTTTACATTTAATATGCTTTATAATTTCATTATTGATTACTAACTGTGCATAATATGTTGAAAATATAACCAAGTGTGTGAGTTGTGTTAGCCAAGAGTTAGGATGATTTTGAGGGTATTTTTCCACAGGAAACGGTATGTGTGTGTGTAAAGATTAGATTACACAGGGAGACCCATGGAATGTGGTGTGTAGTGTTTCTATATAATACATTGCGGATGTTCGAGAGCAAAGCAGTGTAAGCCTGGTTGGCTGAAGACAGGACAAAGGAGAAAGAGCTGGTTGGACCCTAGCTGAAGAAGAGACGCGACGTGAAATTATAAAAGCTGTGAAACTGTTTTTTTCGTGGTCGGTTCTTTGTATAAGACTTTACGTCTGAGAACTCACCCAGCGGCTGTATTGTTTGAGACTTCTGATCAATAAATTTCAACATTTTCTTAACTGGCCTCTCTCCAATTTTGAACACGCAGAACATTGTTTTAATGTTCATCACCAGGGATGGATCAGATATGCCAGAAGATTCTTTCCTAGGTGTATTGCCCTAGATGACAGAAGATGTGATGTGGATGAGAACCTCTGGCCAAATGGAGAAGACCGAGTAGATAAGCATTACTATACTGTTGTATCTGTGTCAGTGGATGGTGTGTGTACAAATTCTTGTATTTTGGAATGACTAAAACTAAAACTAAATAAATTATTTAATGATTTATTTTTGTATTTATACTGTATGATGTCACCACATCTAGCGGAATGAGAAAAATGCTCGCTTGATCTTGAAGTAACACATCACTTGGACCCTCACAAAGCCTCTCCACCATCAAACATTTGTCTTGTAAAATGAAATGTTAAGCCATTCGCAAAAAGGGTTAATGTACTGTAAATTACAGTCTCCCCGGATGGGAGATCAACTAATCCCCCGTGCAGAAGACCGAGCTTTAGTCCCTGGTCAGGCAGTTCTCAGACGTCTCCTCAGAGAAGCCCAGCAGACTCTGATCTTACACTACGAAGTCTGAGCCCACTGGGTGTTGTGGTGAGACAGCGGCCCTACTGGGTCCATGAGGCTTGTTGACTGGCTATAGAGGAGGAGGTTAACCGGATGAAGACCCTGGGAGTGATAGAGCCCTCCCGTAGCCTGTGGTCCATCTGACTGTTCGGCAGGACCAAAACGACCAGTGCAACGAACCGCCAACTCCAAGGTCCGGAATCTGGGACAGAGTTGCTAGGCTTGCAGGAGCGCATTTTCCCGTCTTCTTTTCAGCAGACCTGGAAAAGTTGCCCTAGTGGGTTGTGTTGGGCATTTCTTATATACGTGTCATTACCCTGCTCGCCACACAGTCATGAAGTGCCATTATTACTACCATTAATGCATTACTAGTAAAGATTCTTTACTGTTCAATAGTTAAATGTTTTGGACTACAGCACAGTGCACAGTGTCTCTATTAATGAAACACAATTCAAATTAAATCGACTTAAACTGTCAATTCATGTTACTTGAGTAACATATTTGGAAAATATATACTTTTAAAGTCAAATTAAAATTGGGTACTTTTACTTTTACTTGAGTATATTTATAATATAAAATATGTACTTTTACTTCGTTACACTGCGTGACGTTCCTTCATTCCTTAATTTAAACCTGCTGTGCAGGTACACCGGTATGTGACTGTGGGGACAGTTCCATGCCTCTAAACATTACGCGGCACAAAACAAAATTTGATTGGTTGCTTTACCTGTCAGTCTTTCTTACCTCTTGGGCGGGCCTTTGCCAAAGAAAGCATCCAAAGTCTCAGACCTCCAGTATGAATACATAATGAACTTAGACAGTGTGATCAGGACCCGACTCGAAGCAGATGACACTGAAGGGCTTTATTTCATTATAGCAATCGGCTAACTGTACATTATCCCACTTATTACCTAAAAAACACTGAATAAACTGAAACTGTAAAAACTCTTTTACCTCATCACAGACATGAACAGCAAACATGAGAGAGAGAAAGCCAGTGGATGGATATCTGCCATGACCCTGCAGCCACGAGTCATACACATACTTCATAAAACTGGGAGTGTAAATTAACACCTGTCAATAAACACCAGCACACACTTGTGAAATGTGAAAGAATCACTCAATGCTAAATAAGAATATGATAAAGCTCAATCCACTGACCTTGTGTTTATTGGCTCTCATGTGAGACATGACAGGTACATACGTGCTGAAATACAACATCAATAACACGACACAACACTGTTAATAAGGAAGAAACTAATCTGCTAGATGCTTTCTGTATACTGTGTTCCCCTTCAGTCGGTCTCTCGACGTTGTGAGAGACTGACTGGGGTTTGATCTTGAGAACCTACCTTCTCCGAGATAATTAATTATAAAACACCAATGGGCTTGGCGAATGGCACGCGCACGCCAGTCTCCGCCCCGTGCATACGGGTATAAAGGAAGATGGCGGCGGTCATTCACTTATCCTTTGTTCTTCGGAACCTGTGTGCTTTGTATATGCAACGCACCTTACTCGACTTCGAGAAACTTTTCCTGCTGGATTTACGACGCGGAGCAGCGGACTTCTCCTCTCGTGGACTTCCCCTGGGCGTTTCGGCAGAAGGCTACAGACCCTTAGAGGTAAGTCCCTCCGGCTACGAATATGTCTCGTAGCTGTGTCCTCGGATGCGGCAGACTCATCCCGGAGTCTGACGGCCATGATACCTGCGTCACTTGCTTGGGGCTCAAGCATGCTGAGGCAGGTTTCACTGATTCGGCATGTCCAGCGTGTGCGGACATGGCAATCAGGGTGTTGCGGTCACGGTTGGCTACGTTCTTTTCGAGCGCTGCCACCACCCCGTCTGCTTCCCAGGCGTCTTCAGCCGCTGTTTCGGCACGGTTGATCGCTTTGGCGAGCGGCGGGGGTGATTCGGGGATTCCTATGGATGTCGCTCCGTCAGTTACATGCTCGCGGACCATCCATACCCCGGCACGCTCACCTGGTTTGTCCCCTATGAGCGGCAGACAGCCGTCTCATAGTGGAAAGACTGCGTATAGGGATGATGACTCCATTTCTGTCGCTGCATCGGACAGCTGCCTGCTGGCATCTGATGCGGAAGACTCCTCTGATCTCCTGTCGTCAGGCAGTCGAGTGCCAGAGGAGACGGACGCAGAGATGTCGGCCATGCTCTCTCGGGCAGCCGCGTGCATCGGGTTGCAGTGTGTGGCTCCACCCTCCCCGAAACGCTCGCGGCTGGATGCATGGTTTCTGGGGTCGGGGCGTGGTCAAAACGCCCGCCCCGCCCCGGTGCCGTTCTTCCCGGAAGTGCATGAAAAGCTCTCCAAGTCCTGGCATGCGCCCTTTTCGGCGCGTATCAGGCAGGAGGGTTCGGCGGCTGTGGCTTCCCTGGATGGAGGAGCGGCTAGAGGCTACGTCGACGTTCCCCGGGTGGAGTGTGCGGTCGCGGGCCACTTGTGCCCGCAGACAGCTGCCACTTGGAGGGGTCGACCTAGACTCCCGTCCAGAGCATGTAAGCTCTCAGTGCTGCTGGACAAGCCGCTTCTGCTCTCCATGCTATGGCAATCCTCCAGGTCTTTCAGGCGAAAGTCCTGAAGGATTTGGATGGCGGGAAGCCCGACCCAACTCGCATGAGTGAGTTGCGCACTGCCACAGACCTCGCGCTACGGGCGACAAAGGCCACGGCGGGCGCCCTGGGTCGGTCGATGTCCACAATGGTGGTCCAGGAAAGGCATCTGTGGCTCAACCTTGCGCAGATGAGCGACGCCCAGAAGGCTCGCCTTCTAGACGCGCCCATCTCGCAAGCCGGGCTGTTTGGTGATACCGTGGAGGACATAGCGCAGCAGTTCTCCGCGGTTCAGAAGCAGACCGAGGCGATCAAGCAGATCCTGCCGCGCCGCGACGTGGCCACCAGCAGGTCGTCACGTTCTCGGCCGCAGTCTGTTTCCCAACAGCCCCGCCCTTCCGCGGTGGCACCTCTGGTTCCAGGACCCTCCCATAGGACGATCCGCCAGAGACGTCGAGCCCCGCGGAAGAAGGCATCTGTCCCCTGTCAGCAGTCCACCAAGAGCTCTGCTAAGCGGCCCTGACGGGACGAACCTGGGGGAAGTTTCATTGGGTCCGATCCCGGCCTTTCCAACGCTGGATCGGGGAAGGACGCTGCCTGCCGCGTCTCCATCAAGTCCGGGCCCCCACTTACTCACGAAAAGAGATATTTCCCCTGGGTTTTCCTCCACAGCACTCTCGTCCAGACGGTGTCTTGGATGGATCGGGCCGCTGACCGCAATCTCCCCCGGACGTTGCGTCAGGCCGCCTGAAGCAGGTAAACATACAGAGCCGTCATCCTCCCGGGGGGTCCCCCCTGTGCGAGGTGACCGCACTGTCAGCCACCGAACCAGCCTTCCCCGGCACGGTGAAGCAGATTGTCCCTCTGATCCCGTTGTCGCGGTTCTTGGGCGCTTGGCAGCGCACCAGCCCGTCACACTGGATAGAGAGGACAGTCCGTCTCGGTTACTCGATCCAATTCGCCAGGCGCCCCCCCAAGTTTCGGGGCATTCTGTACAACTCGGTGCGAAGAGAGAATGCTTCCGTGCTTCGGGAGGAGGTAGCCGCCCTCTTCGAAGGGTGCGGTCGAACCCGTCCCTATAACCGAGATGTCGTCCGGGTTTTACAGCCCGTACTTCATCGTGCCCAAAAAGGGCAGGGGGCTGCGGCCCAATTTGGATCTGCGTCGCCTGAACAAGCACCTGCACAGGCTGCCGTTCAGAATGCTGACGCAGAGACGCATCCTGGGCTCGGTACGTCACCAGGATTGGTTCGTGGCAATCGACCTGGAGGACGCGTACTTTCACGTCTCTATTCTCCCCCGACACCGGCCGTTCCTACGGTTCGCGTTCGAGGGAAGGGCGTATCAGTACAGGGTCCTGCCATTCGGTCTGGCCCTGTCTCCACGGGTTTTTTCCAAACTAGTGGAGGCTGCCTTAGCTCCTGTCAGGGAGCAAGGCGTGCGAGTGCTAAACTATCTCGACGACTGGCTTATCTTGGCACAATCGCGAGATGTGTTGTGCACGCACAGGGACCTTGTGCTTCGGCACCTAGACCGTCTAGGCCTCCGGGTCAACCAGGAGAAGAGCAAGCTCTCCCCCGCGCAGAGCACCTCTTACCTGGGGCTGGAACTAGACTCTGTCCGTATGACAGCACGTCTCACCAACGAGCGTGCACAGTCAGTGCTGCGCTGTCTGAGGTTGATCAGTCAGCATCCCTCGACATCGCTGAAGAACTTTCAGAGGCTCCTGGGGCACATGGCGTCCTCGACGGGGGTAATCCCTCTCGGGTTGATGCACATGCGGCCGCTTCAGCACTGGCTACAGAGTCGGGTTCCCTGGACGGCGTGGCACGCCGGCACCAGGCGGATTACGGTAACGCCGCAGTGCCTTCGCACTCTCTTACCCTGGTCAGACTTGACCTTTCTCCGAGCGGGGGTCCCGAGGCGTGTCGTAGTAACGACAGACGCCTCCCTGCAAGGGTGGGGTGCGGTGTGCAACGGGCACCCAGTATCGGGTCACTGGACGGGTCCCCGACTGCGGTGGCATATCAACTGCCTAGAGTTGCTAGCAGTCCATCTGGCACTGAGGAGGCTCCAGCCCCTAGTGCAGGACAAACACGTGCTAGTCCGGTCCGACAGCACGACTGCTGTGGCATACATCAATCACCAGGGCGGCATACGCTCACGGCAGTTGTCGCAACTCGCTCGACGCCTCCTCCTCTAGAGTCAGCAGGTGACGAAGTCCCTGCGGGCCACGTTTCTCCCGGGCTACCTGAACCAGACAGCCGATGCGCTCACGGTTTGGCACCCCAACCCAGGCCTCTGGAAACTCCATGCCTGGCCCCTGGACGGGACGAGGAGACCCTAAGGGGCTTGTCGGTAGCGGTCCGGGAGACTGTTCTGCAGGCTAGAGCCCCTGCCACTAGGCGGTTGTACGCCTATAAGTGGCGCCTCTTTTCGTCCTGGTGTTCTCCCCGGGAGGAGAACCCACGGAATTGCCCGATCGGGTCGGTCCTGGCCTTTTTACAGCAGAGACTTGAGAGTAATATCTCCCCTTCCACACTGAGAGTGTATGTTGCGGCCATTGCCGCACATCACAATCTCGTGGAGGGTAAGTCTCTCGGTCAGCACGACCTGGTCACCAGGTTCCTCAAGGGCGCGAGAAGGGTGAATCCACCTCGACCGCGCTCTGTACCCTCTTGGGACCTTAACGTGGTCCTACAGGGCCTTGGTACGGCCCCGTTTGAGCCCCTCGGAGTTGCCAGTCTCCTTCATCTGTCGATGAAAGCTGCACTCCTGACGGCGCTCGCCTCTATCAAGAGGGTGGGGGACCTACAGGCATTTTCCGTGTCCCAAGGGTGCCTAGAGTTCGGGCCCGGCGATTCTCACGTTGTCTTGAGACCCCGGCCCGGCTACGTGCCCAAGGTTCCCACCACTCCCTTCCGGGACCAGGTGGTGAACCTGCAGGCGCTCCCCGCAGGGGAGGAAGACCCAACCTCTAATGTGTTGTGTCCAGTACGCGCGCTGCGCCTCTATCTGGACCGCACACGGAGCCTAAGAAGCTCCGAGCATCTCTTTGTCTGTTACGGAGGACAGCACCCGGGGGGGGCTGTCTCCAAACAGAGATTGGCGCACTGGATTGTGGATGCCATCACGGTGGCATACCAGTCCCAAGATCGCCCGTGCCCGCTTGCAGTGAGGGCCCACTCCACTCGGAGTGTGGCCTCCTCGTGGGCACTGGCACAAGGCGCCTCTCTGGCAGACATCTGCAGTGCTGCGGGTTGGGCTACGCCCAGTACCTTCGTAAGGTTTTACAATCTTCGCGTGGAACCAGTAGCAGCCCATGTCCTCAACGCCCCCGGCGTGTAGGACGGACTCCTGTTCTGGGCGTACGCCTGCGAAATCGCCTTTTCCCCTGTCCAGGTGAGACTAGTGCGTTATTTAGCCTCCCTACTTTCCCCTCTCGGGCGAAGTATAGGCATTCCATCCATCACTAAGCATTGCACTTGGTAACAGACTGAGCGGAGCCGTCTGTTAGAACCAGGTCCATTATAGGTAGAGTCTTCCCTGCTCAGGCAGACCCCTGTATTAGGACTAGTGCCCCATACGTAGTGACTCCCCTCTGGGTCGTCCCGTGTGTTGAATTCCTCACTCAGGATTTCCCGATTGGTGAATCTGTGACCTCCCCGCCGGTGGTATCCCACCTGGATTGTCCCCCTATTCGGGCTAACACCTTTCCGCATGATGTTCTCCCCGCCGGGGAGACCATGTTAGTATCTCCACATGTAACCTCCCCTCCAGGTAGGATGTGGCCTCCGTAACACACTCTTCTGAGAGGAGAGCAGTGTTTCCCCAGTGTTCGGCTCCGGACAGCTCCTCGCTACTAGAGGCGTACGCCACTGTCCGTGAGGCCGGCAGTAGAGGCTTCTCAGTATGACCAATACTATGTGGCTGGAAGATTACGTCTCGCGGTAGCACTCTTGTGACTCGCTAGCCCAGTCAGGGTCGCTCCGCTAGAGGTTGTGATGTCGGTGTAAGCGCTGTGGCGTTTAAGATTGATCCCCAGTCAGTCTCTCACAACGTCGAGAGACCGACTGAAGGGGAACGTCTCGGTTACGTCTGTAACCTCGGTTCCCTGATGGAGGGAACGAGACGTTGTAACTTCATGCCACAACGCTGCACCGAATCACTGCAGTGAACGTTCCAGGTTCCTCAGTACAAAGGGTAAGTGAATGACCGCCGCCATCTTCCTTTATACCCGTATGCACGGGGCGGAGACTGGCGTGCGCGTGCCATTCGCCAAGCCCATTGGCGTTTTATAATTAATTATCTCGGAGAAGGTAGGTTCTCAAGATCAAACCCCAGTCAGTCTCTCACAACGTCTCTCACTCACTATATGAAGATACATTTATGGACACATGAATGAAACAGTTAAGTTTTAAGTTCCTTTTAAAAGCTTTTCCTGAGGCTCAGTGGTTCGAGCTACAAAAAACTGATCAAGTTTCTAGTCTGAATGCACCGTAAGTCACTTTGGATGTAAATGCATAAATGTAAATAATAGATAATATGATAAGGAAAGATTTATTGTTATACGTTAACATTTATTTTCTAGAAAAGTTGTTGGTATGTTGTTTAAATTGTGTGTGAAGCCATGAGCGATACATTTCTGTCTGCTGTATGCATGTGACTTAAAGCTGCTCTCTGATTGGGCCCAGCTTTCTGTGTTCAGACACCCCCACTGGCATGTTGATCTGATGATGATGTGATGGTTATGTAGCCTTTGAACTTCTCAGACAGCAGAGCTCATTGCACACACACACACACACACACACACACACACACACACACACGCGAATTAGCAAAGGGTAAAAATGTAGACATTCACACAGATAGTAGATATGCATTTGGTGTAACTCATGATTTTTGCACACTGTGGAAACACATAAACTTTTTAAAAGCTGATGGGTAAAAACATTCTTAATCACACATAGGTTGCTGATATGCTATCTGCCATTCTTCTCCCATCAGCCATTGTTGTGACTGTGACACACACACTTTTTTATCAGAAACAATTTCTACAGGAAGCCGACGAGCTGACCTTGCAGCAAAGCAAGCAACATCAGAGCCACAGACAGATTTTCTCCAGAAATCACTAACAAAACTCTTTCTCTTACAGAGATACAAACATTTTGCAGAACCAGCTGAGCGTGCACTCTGGAAGGAGTGCTCATGTAAATACACAGACAATACACAAGGGGGGGGGGGGGGCAAATGGCCTCACCTGTTTGCCAAAACATCTTTTCCCTGCTTTTGCATTTTTACGGAGCCCGTAACCTGTCGCACAAAATTTTTCATATATATCGTGGCCACGAATTAAGAATTCGTTCCCACGAATTAAGAATTCGTTCCCACGAATAATTGATTTGTGTGAACGTTTTGCTTATTCGTTACCTCGATTTAGGTAAATCGCGTGCACGTTTTATTAATTCGTTCCCTCGATTAACGTAAATCGTGCCCACGTTTTATTAATTCGTTCCCTCGATTTACGTTAATCGTGCCCACGTTTTATTCATTTGTTCCCACAATTTAATGAAACAATCGGTATTTTACTAATTTGGACGTTGCTACTGTTATGGACAGAGAAACGTTAATTGATATATATTTTGAGCTGGGATTGAGTTATAAAGATATTCTCCGAAGCCTTGCATTGCAAGGAATCGTTTTATCAGAGAGGCACCTGCATCGCAAATTGAGGGCAAGGGGGCTATACCGGCGTCGATATGATGATTTGGATGCTGGTATTGATTTTATTGTTCATCAACTAGAAGGTTCAGGAAGAGATCATGGGTATCGTTGGATGTATTCGAAGTGTTTTCAGCAAGGAAATAGAATCAGAAAAGAAGATGTAAGGATCATTATTTCTTTGCTTGATCCCGTTAATTCCGAGGCTCGCCAGAGCCGACGCTTGAGAAGGCGACAGTATTTTGCTCAAGGACCTAACTTCATATGGCACATAGACTCATACAACAAACTGAAGCCCTATGGAATTTGTAGTAATGGCTGCATAGATGGGTTTGGGGGTTTGGCTAAAGGCTGCTTTTACCAACAGCGACCCACGAGTTATGGGGGCTACTTTGTTGAAACACTCGAGCGCTTAGGAGGGTGTCCCAGGCTCGTTTGAACTGACATGGGCACTGAGAATGTGATGGTGAGAGATATTCAGCGGTATTTACGTAGCAACGACGATGATGAGAGAGCAGCAGAACTCAGTTACATTACAGGAACAAGTACTGCAAACCAGCGAATTGAAAGTTGGTGGGGAGTGATGAGGAAGGAGGGAATTGAACACTGGATCAGACTTTACGGAGAACTCAAGGACGAAGGACTTTTCACGGGTGATGTTTTGGACAAAGCTTTATCACAGTTCTCAATCATGTCAACCATTCAGGTAATAGGCTTTTTGTCTTTGAACGAACTTAAATACTATCACTTTCAAATACTATCATACTATAAAAGGCACATGCAAAAAATAATTATTGTATGGTCAAACGTCTAACAAACACTCAGCGCCTATTTTGACTCGATTTCTATGAATTGTCATTATTGATCTCGTTATGTTGTGGCTATCGTCTATTGATTGACATTGTGCATTCGTGGCCCAATTTGGCAGTAGCCTATACATTCTGATTTACAATAACAAAGCAGCAAAACACAAAAATGTATGTCACTGCCAATCCTTTTTGCCAGGATGGTATATTATGTCAAACTCGTATCAAAAACTATGCAATAAGTCATGTATCAAGTACATTCTTTGTGACCGCTGTAAACAGTAAACATTTTTAATTAGTTATTCGTATTAAACATCACTGGTCCCTACCCTGGTTAAACGTTATTTAATCAGTGTGTAAAATATGTACAATATTCAGACAAATTATGTGTTAATGACTTTTATAGGAGGAGTTAAATGAGTTACAAGACGTTTGGAATGCTCACCGCATAAGGCCGTCGAAAAACACCAATGTGCCTTGCGGAATTCCTGATGTCATGTTCATGGCACCTCACCTGTGGGGTGTGGAGGACCTCATTGTTCCACTGACAGAAGACCTTACTACTTGCAAAGAAAACTGCAAGTTCTTTAGTTCTGTCCCATGTGACGAGGACGTATTTGATTTGTGCACCATCCTAATGGAGGAATCAGGTTTGCAGTTTCCCACTACAAGGACACAAGCACTTGACCTATATTTACATCTTAGAGATACTGTGCGTCTAAATGTAAGTAGACAAGCAAATTAAATTGCCTATACAACACATTGAGTGCATTTTGCTTGAGTAATGATTAAAAGACAATTTAGTATAATAATGTGCATTATTGAGTAAATCGTGATTTGAAATGTGTATATTTCTAGCCTGTAATCAGGAATTTTTCTTTATTTTATATTCATAAATTACATATCTTACTTTTTGTGTTATATCAATAAATGTTTTTGTTACATATTCTTAACATAAATGTACACATTACTGAACTGTTAGGGGTGCAATGGTGAAATATCAGTCAGTTAATTGTGTTTAATTGCATAGTTGTAATTAAATATACTTTAAATAAAGACACATGATCTGGATTTACCAGAATATATCAAATCAAAGCCTAAAATGTTTGTTTCCACACAAAAAAATTACTAAATCAGAACACAACTTTATTTTAACATTTTAGTGTGTTATAAAATGTAACACTTCCTTCAAATAAAACTTCCATAAAAAATCAGAAAAAAAGAAACATGCACATTTCCTACACTTTACATTATGTACAGAAAAGTAAAATTTCTTGTATAAAGTTCTTTAAACAGAAACAAAAAATATATAAAGCAACTGTATTTATGCTATAATTATGTTAAAGACTGAACAAAATTCACTTTTTTACTCAAAATGCCCATGAAGATGAACAAATTTCCATTTAACTCGATCAATGTGATGTCAAAATCTCAACTGATTAATAAACTGACCAACGTAAAACACTCTAAAACAGTAACAACCCTGGCAACACTGCTGTTTACCTAGAACTTTTGTGTGCCAAATTTCTTCTTGATTGCTTTACATTGGGTCACTGTGCACTTAAATTTTGGGGTTTAAATAATATCCATGACCCACATGGAGCTTGAGAGGATCTTATTGAATTCACTGCGGAGATCTGGATAACTGTGATAGCCTACTGGCAACTTCAAAATGCATCCGCATGTGTGTGTTTGTGGTCTGCGAAGAAAATCAGTGGTTTCAATGAACTCGATTGTAATTGGATTCTCCATTAAATCTGATCCAGTACAGAAGCGAAGGAAAAGCTGAAGAGTGTTCAGATCAATTTCACCAATTTACCTTTTTATATAGCGTGCAACTGCTGTCTGGGATGCCGTCATGCCACCTGGGAAGTGTAACAGCTCCTTCACTCTTTTTGCAGTTGGTTTCTTCTGTGAAATTGCTTGATGCAGATCATCTGGTGCTAGCACACTTGCTACATGCACCATAATGGGACGCCAGCACTCAATCACATACATTGAGGCCTGTCTTGTGTCCTATTTGTGCTAGCAGAGGGACCAGAGTGTCCTTGGTGGGGACCTGTTTACACTCATGTGTATCAAGAACATCAAAAAGTTCTTCAGAGTCAACAGCGTCAAAGTCTTTCAAAGCATTCGTAAGGACAGCTCTTTCTTGTACAGACACAAGCAAAAATGAATCCTTTAAGCTACTGGTTGTATAGCCATACAGTACTTCTTCAAGGAAAGGTGTTGCCAGTTTCACTGGTAAATAGCTAGCTTGCTTCCATCCTACAACAAACACTCTAGCTACTGCTTGCCACTCTACACACTGATAATCATGTCTAATAAAGGGCACTTTCACATCTACCCCCATAGTGCAGCTGTCATCAAAATCACTCCAAATTTCAGTCAGGCTGTCTCGAAATAAACCAATTGCTTCACCTTCTTCAAGGTCTCCATTGGGTAAACGCATCTTAATGTGAACTTCAGAATTAATAATATCTGGATTCTTAAAAGCACCGATTAGATCCGTGAGACAGGGCCTCTCCTTACAATCAGTGTCACAACAGCACGTTGTGGTTCCTGACCTATTTGAGCTGGAATATCATTAGACACCAAATTGATTTCTGTCGTAGAGGCAGACTGCATTTCATTTCTGACTGGAGAAGATGGAATATCTTCCATTGTTTCCGGATTTGGATCATCAAGTGCTGGATCTTCGATGCCACTGTCACTTACAAAAATCACAGTTTCAGAAGCAAGAATTGCTTCTTCAACTATTTGATGTTCATAACCATCCCATGGCAATGTGTCATCCATTTGCACAACTTCTCTTTGGGAAGATCCACGAGTAATATCAGAGTCGATCACTGACTGCAAATCTTTGAATCCTTGCTTTTCACTGTCAGTGAGATCTATAATAGCAGTAATATCTTCTTCCTCTTCTGATGACTGCTCTTCTGGTTTCATTCTGGTACACAGATACAGTCTCAGCATTTTTACTTTGCTTTCAGTATACAACTGCTCTATTGTTTTAGACATTTCAACATCCATCTGAGAGCACTCAATATGAGTTGTATAGAGTGAAAGTTTGTTTTGTTTCTTTGAATAACCATTTGGGAAAAAAAGACTTTCAGCTTCATTTTTCAAATCTTTTACAGTTTTGATTTTGTCAACACAGAGATGTCTTGTTCCTCCACCATTTGCTGCCTTCACTTGTTTGTACCGCTGCTCTTTCTCATCAAAATCCATCCATCCTAGCTCAATGCGTCTCTGTTTCTTTTTAGCACTTGAGTTTCCTACCCACGAAGCACTCTTCTTTGCAGGAATACTGTTATCCCCAGAAGACAGTCTATGTCGCAATCTTGAAAGTATTGAACCTTTCCTGGACGACTGTGCCTGATGTGATGTACTAGTTTGTCTGCAGAAAGCCACGGTAGAGATTCTATCTCCAGCTCTGGGTATGTACTTTGGCAGGTCACTGTCCGTCATCATGAGGATCACAGCTTCGTCAATCTAAAGAAAAAAATTATTAGGTAACAAAATTATAATCCTTGATATTGTTAGGGTCAGTATACTCCTTTGCTATAATGCACTGTTCCTGATAGCATTTACTTTAAACCTTTATCACTGTAAGGCCCTCGGGGATGGCGGCCAGCGGGGGGGGGGAAGAACTGGGCTGGACTGAGACCCTGGGCTCTGGCCGATTCATGGCATACCTGATAAGGTCGGTGAAGCCCAGCGGTCTCAGCATTTGCATCTCCCACCCCGCTAGAAGTTGGTTGAGGCCGCCATTGAACAGGACCATTTGTTCCTGCTTACTGTGGACCATCTCCCCTGCCACCTCAAAGAAGCGGTCCGCAAACTCTAATACGTCAGAGTGCCCCTGACGTAAACACAGGAGGCGACGAGCCTGGGTCGCTCGCCTTGCCTCCAATCTGCCTGCTGGGTTCTGTTTTGGCTCGTTCATTCTGTCATGAATTGTGAGGGGAAGAACCCAAGTGCAGGCAGACAAGGGGATGAAGGGGTTAACAAACGTTTATTTAACAATAAACACAAAACAAAAACCCACGAGGGAGTAAACAAGACTAGATAAATAACAATGACAACAGCACACGGACTAACTAGACTGAATAAAATAGACAAGACGAGACGAGACGAGACGAGACGAGACGAGACAAGACAAACTCACCAAAACACGACGCAACAAGAGCTACAGACAGGATTCACGGATAAGCAATAGAACGATACAGACAAGGCACGCATACAAGGTACAAAATATAATGAACGAGCACAGGACAATGAACACGAGGATGTTTTAAAGGGAGACAGACAAAGGATAATTAACAAGGGCAGGTGCGGGTACTGAAACACTCAGGGAAGGTTAACGAGACAAAAGGGCGGGAAACACTGACGAGACACGAGAAAGCACATGGCAAGTCAGAATCAAAACAAAGCCATGTCTTTCTCACACAAAACCTAAGGCTATGCCATGACTCCGCTGCAAGACCAAGAATAAACATGACATGATAGCGGAATCAAGACAACCTATTTGTATTTTAAAGTGGCACATTTTTACCTCCATTTCTTTATGATAAAATATGACGAAGGAATGAAAAGATGGCAGATTTATTTATCATTTTTAGCTGGCTGGCAGGAGTTGTCAGCAATTAGTATAGTGACTGATTTACCAGTTTGGAAATGATATATTATTCCGCATGTGGACATTAAATTCTGTTTCTGTAACCAAATTTTAAAAAGTGTACTTTGAATGAATCAAGTTGTTACACGTTTTTATTTATAGTGATAAAGCTCATACAGTGCCTCTCTTTTCATTTTTACTTTAATGAACTACATTTGTTTACATGGAAATAGGGTGTATTCTTATGCTTGATGAACGTTTTGTGCAGATCTGTCACTCAAAATAATGGTAGGTGCCTGTGTATAGGCAGCTACACACAAGCATTCACGTGCCTTCCAATATTGCTCGAGTATATTAGCACTGTTTCTAGTCACACCAAGGTGACTAACATGACGTTGTCCAGTCATGACTTCTTGTTGCACGGGATAATAAATATTAAGTAACATATAGCCCAAATCCCCATAATCATTCATCACAATAGGTTAAGCCAAAGAATATTGTTCTGATGTGCAACAAGATATTGTACACTGTAAAAACAAACAAGTTAATTCAACTTGAAATAATATGTAACCTGTCTGCCTTAAAATATTGAGTTCAGTATGCTAAAACTTTAGTTGTTGACACATATTAAAAGTTCTTTGAATTAAGAATCAATAGTTGGGGTTAAAATGGTTAAGTGTTATCAACTTCATATTTTTTTGACCAACAATTGTGGCAACTGGACCAACAAGAAAAGAAAGTTGCGCAAACCTAAATTGGAGTAAAAAGAACATAGAATTTGTAAGACCAACAAATGCTTAGTTGTTAAAACTAAGTATCTGGTTGAATACACTTATAATTATTAGTTGTGCAAACTAGATAAAAGAAACAGCTTGTTGAATTAACTTATCTTTTTAAGGCAGCCAGGTTACTTTTTCCAAAATTAGTTTATCTTACTTGGAATGTTAAGTTAATTCAACAGGTTGAACAGTACTGCATAAAAATGACTTCCGGACTGATGAACATTAAAACAATGTTCTGCGTGTTCAAAATTGGAGAGAGGCCAGTTAAGAAAAAGTTGAAATGTATTGATCAGAAGATTCAAAAATACAACAGCTGGGTACAGCAGCTGCTGGGTGGGTTGTCTCAGACATAACGTCTCACACAGAGGACCAACCGACGCCCAGAAAAACATCTCCACAGCTTTTATAATATTTCACGACGGGTCTGTTCTCCAGTTGGGGTCAGGACTCATCCAATCAGCTTTCTCTTCTTTGTTTTTGTCTCAACCAACCAGGTCACACTGCTTTGCTCTCGAATCATCTGCAACGCATTATATAGAGGCCACCACATTCCACCACATTCCATGGGGCTCCGTGTGTAATCTTTACACACATACATACCATTTCCTGTGGAAAAATACACTCAAAATCACACTCAATGTCCTGGACTCTTGGTTATCCCAACTCACAGACTGGTTATATTTTCAACATATTATATGGTTAGTTATCAATAATAAAATCATAAAGCATATTAAATGTAAAATCACGTTTAAACCATAATGAAAATCACAATAAAAGTCCTACAGGACATGGAATAACAAGCAGAATGTTATTTTATTTCATTTAAATTTCCTTTATAAGGTATATTTTAACATTGACATTTCATATTAGCATGCTATGCAAACTAGTGCATACATAAAGAAATATAAAAGCTTACTGCCTTTAATTGCTGCTAAATTTGAACAAATACATTAAACAAAAACATGTCTCTCGTTACAGAAGTTAAGTGTTCGAACAATGAAGACAGTATAAATATTACTATAAATCTAACTAACCAACCAAAGCTAGAAAGTGCAAGAAAAACACTAACTGACATTACACTTGAAGCAGCCTGTTGCGCAGTCCATGAACCTTTGCAGAACAACTACCACTGCCAATGCCCATGAAAACTTTTTGTATCACCTCAAATGTATACTTAAGTGTCTTGGGATAGTCTATGTCTAGACAGTAAAGAAGACCCATGAGTGTAGCAAAGGCATTTGCAACATCTTCCAGGTCATGTTGGATGATCTGCTCCTCCAGAACCACGGCAACATTCACCATTTCCTTTGCCAGCAACGCTTGGCTGCCTCCCTCAGTAATAATGAGAATGCCAACGTCAACTCCTTTTGTTGCATCTTTTTCTGAAATGGCATCATAAGAACAAATGAACAGAAATATTTGTATTTAAAGATGTATAATACCAAATTGAATCTGCTACCCTATTGGAAGAGAAGGGACAAATGCAAAACTGAGGATTTCCTGTGCATTTTAAATTAATCCACAATTTGAAATTCATTTCAAACTGCCCAATCTAAGTTAAAAAAAGAGGTCTCCCATCGCAGAGTTTTGCTGTGAGCAGCAGGTAAAAACGGCACATTCAATTAAATGTATGGCAGCCAACATGCGAATAATACAGTTTCCAAAGAAACATTGTTATCCACGGTTTTGATAAATAAACATGAACACATTTCGTCTGTATAAGCACATGGTAACCCTCTTAATAAGCACATGGTTACCCAGACAGAGGCAGTACCCTATGTGAAATAAGGTCAGTGGTGACAAGCACTTCAAAATATATTTTTTAATCGAAAGAAAGCACTGTATGAGGGAGAGTAATCATTGAAATAATTTTAATAGTTTAGTGAACTTTCCCTATAGATATTCCTAAGCCACATAAAAACCAACATGCAACTGTACATAAGTAAAGTATGGCTTTGGCTCTTTTAGACCATTAAGATAAATAATTTCTCATCTGGGCAAAACTAAACTAGTAATACAATTTAAAAAATATTGACAAGCACTCAGAATATTCATGCATGTAAGACTTGGATTTATATTTGAAAAATGAATAACCATATAACCTGTTTTTTCATAAACACCGCTGGCCACCTGTCTTTGATTTCGGACACAGGAGGCTCACCATTAACAATCTCTTTCCTCCGCAAGGCAAATGTGCTTTCCATCAGAGAATCTATCATTTTCTTATCCTTTTTCATTTTCTTCATCTCTTGCATCAGAATTATTCTCTCACTTTCAAGGCAGTCTGGAGACTTCCCTTCAGGAAAATCTGGCAAAAAGTTGAGCTCTGACCTTTTTGCTTTCTTCATTGTCTTGTTCTGTAATCTCAGGGCACCCAGCAATACGGTACTTTTGACGGAGGTTACCCATCTTAAAAGCAAAGCTGAACTTCCAGCAGAACCACCCTTGTGAGGAGCCTGGCTCTCTGAAAGGCGTGCTTTCCAACAAGGGCTTTGGCAACATCCTCAATCTGTTTTGATGTCGGATATGCATTGATTTTATACATAGCACATCCAACTTTGTCAAGTATGTCTCTCTTCATAGCAGCATTAACAGCAAGTAGGGACCCATCTGTTTTAAAAGCCTCATTACCTTTTTTGAGCTTAAGTTCAATGTCATAAGAGAAGGTAGGTATGACAAAAGGGTCAGGCCAGTGCCTAGAGCAAGAGGTTGATGTAGGACATGAAGAGGATGCTGAGGTCCCAATTGTTTCAGTACAACTATCATCACACGAAAATGCAGAAGGGAGCACACTGGATTGTTCCTTTACTATCACCTTCAGCCGTGGTCTCTCTGTTGGTAGCACAGACATTTTCGTCAAGTTGCAAAGCTCATTGTTGAACTCTGGATCTTGAAACTGGATAATGATATCACCCTCGAGATCAAGCTTGACCTTTAGTGTAGTCTTCAATTCATCCACTGTCTCTGGAAGATATTCAACCTGGACTCTAGGAATGTCAACATCCGCAAGAATGACGTGAAGCAGCATGCTGGAAGCTTAGCAGATTAGGAGAACCACTGGGCTCAAATTCTGTTTAAAGAAAATAAGAGATTGCGGAGAATTATTCATTCATTCATTCATTTTCTACCGCTTATCCGGGGCCGGGTCGCGGGGGCAGCAGTCTAAGCAGAGATGCCCAGACATCCCTCACCCTAGACACTTCCTCCAGCTCTTCCGGGGGGACACCGAGGCGTTCCCAGGCCAGCCGGGAGACATAGTCCCACCAGCGTGTCCTAGGTCGTCCCCGGGGTCTCCTCCCGGTAGGACGGGCCCGGAGCACCTTCCGGGGAAGGCGTCCAGTAGGCATCCGTAACAGATGCCCAAGCCACCTCAGCTGACCCCTCTCGATGTGGAGGAGCAGCGGCTCTACTCCGAGCTCCTCCCGGGTGGCCGAGCTTCTCACCCTATCTCTAAGGGATCGCCCAGCCACCCTGCGGAGGAAGCTCATTTCAGCCGCCTGTATCCGGGATCTTGTCCTTTCGGTCATGACCCATACATTTACATTTACATTTAGTCATTTAGCAGACGCTTTTATCCAAAGCGACTTACAGAAGAGGAAACATTGGAAGCAATTATAACAACATAGGCAACGAAAATACATAAGTGCATCAAACTAGTCCATTAAAGCCTAGCACAGTATAAAAGCTAAGAATAGTGAGGTTAGTAATGTTTTTTTTTTTTTTTTTTTTTTTTTTTTTTTTTTAAGAAGGAAAGGGAAGAGAATTAGGAAAAACTCAATCAGCAATGTGTAGACAGAAGAGATGCGTTTTTAGGTGTTTTTTAAAGATGGCAACCGAGTCTGCTGATCTTGTAGCAGCTGGTAGATCATTCCACCAATGTGGAACAGATCCAGTTAAGGTACGGGAGAGTGACTTTTTTTCCTTTATTGGGATGGTACCACTAGTCGTTGTTCCTTTGCAGACCGCAGTGATCTGGCAGGAACATAGATCTGCATTAGCGAGTGGAGATACGATGGTGCAGATCCGGTGTTGGTCTTGTAGGCCAGGAGCAAAGCCTTGAACTTTATGCGGGCGGCAACAGGGAGCCAGTGTAACCTGATGAAGAGAAAGCTCATGACCATCGGTGAGAGTAGGAACGTAGATTGACCGGTAAATTGAGAGCTTCGCCTTGTGGCTCAGCTCTTTCTTCACCACGACGGACCGGTACATCGACCGCATTACTGCAGAAGCTGCACCGATCCGTCTGTCAATCTCCCGTTCCATCCTTCCCTCACTCGTGAACAAGACCCCGAGATACTTAAACTCCTCCACTTGAGGAAGGAACTCTCCACCAACCTGAAGTGGGCAAGCCACCCTTTTCCGACTGAGGACCATGGCCTCGGATTTGGAGGTACTGATTTTCATTCCAGCCGCTTCACACTCTGCTGTAAACCGTCCCAGTGCATGCTGAAGGTCCTGGTTTGAAGGGGCCAACACGACAACATCATCCGCAAATAGCAGAGACGAGATCATGTGGTCCCCAAGCCTGACACCCTCCGGCCCCTGGCTGCGCCTAGAAATTCTGTCCATAAAAATTACGAACAGAACCGGCGACAAAGGGCAGCCCTGCCGGAGTCCGACATGCACTGGGAACAAGTCCGACTTACTGCCGGCAATGCGAACCAAGCTCCTGCTCCGGCCGTACAGGGACCTGACAGCCCTTAGTAAAGGACCACAGACCCCATACTCCCGAAGCACCCTCCACAGGATGCCACGAGGGACACAGTCGAATGCCTTCTCCAAATCCACAAAACACATGTGGATTGGTTGAGCAAACTCCCATGAACCCTCCAGCACCCTGTAGAGGGTGTAGAGCTGGTCCAGTGTTCCACGGCCTGGACGGAAACCACACTGTTCCTCCTGAATCCGAGGTTCTACTATCGGCCGTATTCTCCTCTCCAGTACCCTGGCATAGACTTTCCCAGGAAGGCTGAGAAGTGTGATCCCCCTGTAGTTGGAACACACCCTCCGGTCCCCCTTCTTAAAAAGAGGGACCACCACCCCGGTCTGCCATCCCAGAGGCACTTTCCCCAACCGCCACGCGATGCTGCAGAGGCGTGTCAGCCAAGACAGCCCCACACCATCCAGAGACTTGAGGTACTCAGGGCGAATCTCATCCACCCCTGGTGCCTTGCCACTGAGGAGTTTCTTGACTACCTCAGTGACTTCGGCTTGGGTGATGGACGAGTCCACCTCTGAGCCCTCAACCTCTGCTTCCTCAACGGAGGACGTGGCGGTGGGATTGAGGAGATCCTCGAAGTACTCCTTCCACCGTCCGACGACATCCCCAGTTGAGGTCAACAGCCTCCCACCTCCACTGTAAACAGCGTTGGTAGGGCACTGTTTCCCTCTCCTGAGGCGCCGGACGGTTTGCCAGAATCTCTTCGAGGCCAGTCGATAGTCCTTCTCCATGGCCTCACCAAACTCCTCCCAGGCCCGAGTTTTTGCCTCCACAACCACCCGGGCAGCAGTCCGCTTGGCCTGCCGGTACCTGTCAGCTGCCTCAGGAGTCCCACAAGCCAACCAGGCCCAATAAGACTCCTTCTTCAGCTTGACGGTTTCCCTTACTTCCGGTGTCCACCACCGGGTTCGGGGATTCCCGCCTCGACAGGCACCGGAGACCTTACGGCCAAAGCTCCGAGTGGCCGCTTCGACAATGGTGGCGGAGAACATGGTCCACTCGGACTCAATGTCTCCAGCCTCCCTCGGGATCTGGTTGAAGCTCTGTCGGAGGTGGGAGTTGAAGATCTCTCTGACAGGAGACTCGGCCAGGCGTTCCCAGCAGACCCTTACAGTACGTTTGGGTCTGCCGAGTCTGTCCAGCTTCCTCTCCTGCCATCGGATCCAACTCACCACCAGGTGGTGATCAGTTGACAGCTCCGCCCCTCTCTTAACCCGAGTGTCCAAAACATATGGTCGCAGGTCAGATGAAACGACCACAAAGTCGATCATCGACCTGCGGCCTAGGGTGTCCTGGTGCCACGTGCACTGATGGACAACCTTATGTTTGAACATGGTGTTCGTTATAGACAAATTGTGGCTAGCACAGAAGTCGGCTCAGATCAGGGGGGCCGTTCCTCCCAATCACGCCCCTCCAGGTGTCACTGTCGTTGCCGACATGGGCGTTGAAGTCCCCCAGTAGGACGACGGAGTCCCCAGTCGGAGTACTTTCCAGCACCCCTCCCAGAGACTCCAAGAAGGTCGGGTACTCTGCACTGCCATTCGGCCCGTAGGCACAAACAACAGTGAGAGACCTAACCCCAACCCGTAGGCACAGGGAAACGACCCTCTCGTTCACCGGAGTAAACTCCAACACATGGCGGAAGAGCTGGGGGGCTATAAGCAGACCCACATCAGCCCGCCGCCTCTCCCCATGGGCAACTCCAGAGTGATGAAGTGTCCATCCTCTCTCGAGGAGTGTGGTTCCAGAGCCCAAGCCATGCGTAGAGGTGATCCCGACTATCTCTAGTCGGAACCTATCAACCTCACGCACCATCTCAGGCTCCTTCCCCGCCAGCGAGGTGACGTTCCACGTCCCTAGAGCTAGCTTCCGTGTCCAGGGATCGGGCTGTCGAGGCACTCTCCTCCGACTTCCGCCCGATCCACTACGCACCGACCCCTATGGTCCCTCCCGCACGTGGTGAGCCCACGGGAAGGTGGCCCCACGTCGCTTCTTCGGGCTGAGCCCGGCCGGACCCCGTGGGGAAAGGCCCGGCCACCAGACGCTCGCATACGAGCACCGACCCCGGGCCTGGCTCCAGGGTGGTGCCCCGGTTGCGCCATACCGGGCGACGTCACGGTCCTTGTAATTTTAAACATCATAAAGGGCTTTTGAACCACTCTTAGTCTGACCCGTCGCCTAGGACCTGTTTGCCTTGGGAGACCCTACCAGGGGCATATAGCCCCCGACAACATAGCTCCTAGGGTCACTCGGGTACTCATACCCCTCCACCACGTTAAGGTGGCGGTTCAAGGAGGGGCGGAGAATTAGTCAATAAAAATAAAAATGGAAAAATACATGGTATTATTGCAATTTGTACAGAGGTACAATGATGAAAATGAACTGAAATAAATACTATGTAGCATTGTCAACAAAAAACTATTGAGTCTTTGATTGCTATTCACACAATATCATAATCTGTAAGATCATGGTCACTTTCACAGGGTTATTTACATTATTATAATGTGCAAAGTATCAACACAATATAAGTCATCACAGTTAATAATATAAATAGTTAAAATAAGGAATTTATTATGGCATTTGGTAACAATAACCTCCAAAAAATATGGCATCATTTAATTAACACCAGTTATCCTTTTATTTAAAAAGCAAAATATAATTAAATAAAATCTGAAATGTAGAAATACCTTTTTGCCCTAACTATGCAAGATTTTACTATAAAATACCTTAATGAAGTAAAAACACCTTGGGTGACACCATCAGTTTTCCTTGCACCATGTAAGAAGCCAGTGGGTGGAAGGAATTCAGTTGTTCAGGGTCAGCAATTTGAAGTCCTGTAGAGGATTTTCTTGTCAATACATAACATCTGAAGTGCTCCAAGTACCACGCTGAAAAACATTCAATAATGAATGATGCCGTGTTCCCCACGATCAGTATTTTGAGGATTTTGCCAAAATCAGGCAGTCCGCTTGTGCTCCCAAAAGAAACAAACATCCCCTCAGAGTTTTTGGTTCCATGCAGAATCACACTGGTAGCAAGAGAAACACTCTTAACATCCGTGTACTTAGGTCTGATTGCCTTTTTTACAAAGTCATCCAAAACGTCCAGAGAAACCAGTGACACTCTTTCAACCTCCACTGGTGGCTTAAAAAGGCAGGGCATGTCAAGAAAGTAAGCTAACATAAGCTGGTGTCTTTTAGCTAATGTTAGCAAAATGTTTTTAAAATCGTTCATGTCACGCACAACTTTTTAAAAAAAGCTGTGTTTTGCTTCGAATCGAATTGTCCAACAGTCCAGCAATGGTCCAAAGCAACTGATGAGGTAGGGATAATGTTCTATGTAATGGTGTTTGGGCCTGAGTTTACAGTCAGGAAAGGCCTCCTGTAGCAATTGCCTATGCACCGCAATGTTTTCTTTCAAATAGCTGTCATGAACTGCTCCGAGACTTAGGGTGAGATCCAGATGCAGCTTTATTAGAAGGGTAATCCAAAGGCGTAATCCAGATAACGGGCAAGGGTCATACACAGGTAGGCAGTTCAAACAAACAAAACAGGCAGGGACCAGAGGCAAAAGCGTAAACGGGAAGCAAGGCAAGAAATACAAAAACCAGAAAACCATAAACCAGGAACACGCTCAGAAATGCAGTATAAAACAAACAAGACTTCGCAGTGAGTGAATAAGTGCACATGGTATATATAGAGTGAATGTGAATGATATGCAGGTGTGTGTGAAATCAGTGCTGATGAGTCCGGGTAGTGAGTTATGGGAAATGTAGTCTGTGAGTGAATGATAACTTTGATGTGGAGTGCCCTCTGGTGGTTTTCAAGGGCACTCCAGCTGGTGACCGTTACATAGCCCCCCCTTTAAGGAGCGGATTCCAGACGCTCCTAACACTGTCCAGGAGGGAGGAGGAGCGGAGGCGGACCCGGGGGCGGGATGGAGGGCCAGGACCGTGGAGCGGAAGAGAACCCGGAGACTGAGGCTGAGCAGGCGACCAGGGCGGAGCAGGCGGCCAGGGCGGAGCAGGCTGAGCAGGCGGCCAGGGCGGAGCAGGCTGAGCAGGCGGCCAGGGCGGAGCAGGCTGTGCAGGCGGCCAGGGCGGAGCAGGCTGTGCAGGCGGCCAGGCCGGAGCAGACTGTGCAGGAGGAGACCGTCCCTTCAAGGAGACCAGGCCGACTTATCGGTTCAGGGGTATAACGCGGGTCCGACGGTTCAGGAACCGGCACAGGCGTGGATTCGGCCATCTTGTCCCAAGACACAGGCGTGGAGGAGGCCGTCTTGTCCGAAGACACAGGCGTGGAGGAGGCCGTCCTGTCCGAAGACCCAGGCGTGGAGGCGGCCGTCTTGTCCGAAGACACAGGCGTGGAGAAGGCCATCTTGGGATGAGGCTCAGATATGGCAGACGTGACGTGAACAGTCTCTGGCTCCGGCTGGGCTTTCCTGAACAACATAAATCTGAAGAATCTCTCCAAAGTCAGGGAGTCCACTTGTAGAACAACCATAAGCAACTATCATCCCATTTCTGAAATGTAAACCTTTGCTTGACACACACTTGGAAAGGTGAACTTCAGTTGTACCAGGGAATTTCTTTTCAATAGTCTGAGCTACTTCTGGTTTCAAAACATCCAGAGGGACTGTTGAGACGTTTTTAACCTCGAGGGATGTTTTTTCAAAACTGGATGATCAAGTAATATGAAATCATGAGCTGATGCTTAGTGGCAAGCGAGAGGGGCACATTTTTAAAGCAATTGGTGTGTCGCACAACCTACTTAAAAAAACTGTATTTGGCCTCAAAACACATTGTCCAGAGGCACACAAGAGGCCCAAACATCCTTATGAGTTGAGGATAGTGCTCCAAATAATGATGTTTTGGGAGCAGTTGCACACCAGGGAAGAGTTCCAGGTACTTTAGTCTGTGCTTAGAAATTTTGCCCTCAAGATAGGCAATGGACTCATCTGTGTGTGTTGGAGCAACCACAAGCTCTACAATGTCTTTTAAGTCCAACAGTATTTGCCATGCCATTTCACCCTCAGGCACCAGGTGCCCAATTATGAATGGGAGTAGTCTTATTAGAGCCCAATTTTCATGGGCGTTTCCACCTATTGTTGCCCTAGTTGAAAAGGTGTGTGGGATCACATGTGGCCTAATTGTCTTGTCTGCCCACTTGTAAGGGAAGTGCAGGATGGATTTGTTGAAGGTTTGAAGACTGAAATACTTCTTGGATATAAGCAATACCAAACACCGTGCAATCACCACTGGAAATATGCCCTCAAACAGATCATGCATAATATCTGGAGGATAGCCTGTCTGAACGCTGAAGTGGGCAAGCGTTTTGGTGATAACACAATGTCTTTTCACCCCAAAACAGCTTGTACCATTCTCCTGAGCTGAAGTCACATGAGAGTCATTAAGTTCTTTTGTCCTAAGGGTGAATGCACCTGATTTTACCTCTTTTGTTTGGATGTCTGTTTTTGTTCCAATGCAAAATCGGCAGATATACCCACTCATTAAAACCTGCAATACTGTGAGCCCCAAAGTTATCTGCCGTAACAACCTGAATCGTACCTTTAACAAATCTGCCAAGTAATGGAATGAAAACTCTGTCTTGCTTCAGAGTTTTCATGTCTTGAAGAAGAGGATGTAAGATACGGTCATAACCATACTTACTTACATCATCAGTTTTACACAACAATGCCAAGTAAATTGATGATAGTGAAGAATATGAGCCTGGAGGCAAATTACCCAGAGTCCAGTAGATTCCACAAAGCTTGTGTTTCCTGCGAGAAGTACCCAGAGGATTGCAAACTTCAAAATCATCTATGTATAAACGTAACAATATCCTCATCTCATCCCCTGACAGCAAAGTGTTTTGATGGAAGTGTGAATCATCCTGAGGAGATTTGTAAGTGTGGTGGTCACCACTCGCCATATTACTCTGCTGTGCTCTGTGGTTTTCATCTACCCTGTCCACAACATCTTTCTTAAAGAGTTGATGCAAAGACTTCAGTACAGGAACATACTGAAAACTTCTGTTCCCCTTCAGTCGGTCTCTCGACGTTGTGAGAGACTGACTGGGGTTTGATCTTGAGAACCTACCTTCTCCGAGATAATTAATTAATAAAACGCCAATGGGCTTGGCGAATGGCACGCGCACGCCAGTCTCCGCCCCGTGCATACGGGTATAAAGGAAGATGGCGGCGGTCATTCACTCATCCTTTGTTCTTCGGAACCTGTGTGTTTGCTGATGCTACACGCGATATTCGACTTCGAGAAAAACCTGCTGGATTTATGACGCGGAGCAGCGGACTTCTCCTTTCGGTGGACTTCCCCTGGGCGTTTCGGCAGAAGGCTACAGACCTTAAGAGGTAAGTCCCTCCGGCTACGAGCATGTTTCGTAGCTGTATCCTTGGGTGCGACAGACTCATCCCGGAGTCTGACGGCCATGATTCCTGTGTCACTTGCTTGGGGCTCAAGCATGCTGAGGCAGGTTTTCACTGATGCAATGTCCCGTGTGTGCGGACATAGCAATCAGGGTGTTGCGGTCACGGTTGGCTACGTTCTTTCGAGCGCTGCCACCACCCCGTCTGTTTCCCAGGCGTGTTCAGCTGCCGTTTCGGCGAGGTTGACCGCTTTGGCGAGCGGCGGGGGTGATTTAGGGACGCGATAGATGTCGCTCCGTCAGCTTCACGCTCGCGGACCATCCATAACCCTTTCAAGCTCACCTGGTTCGTCCCCTACGAGCGGCAGACGGCCGTCTCATAGTGGTAAGACTTCGCACACGGATGATGACGCTATCTCTGTCGCTGCGTCGGACAGCTGCCTGCTGGCATCGGATGCGGAAGAGAGCTCCGGAGGAGACTCAGGCTAAGATGTCGGCCATGCTTTCCCGGGCAGCCGCGTGCATCGGGTTGCAGGGTGTAACAACATCCTCGCCGGAACGCTCGCGGCTAGATGCGCGGTTTCGGGGGCGTGGTCAAAAGCCACGCCCCGCTCCGTAACCATTTTTCCCGGAGGTGCATGACGAGCTCGCCAAGTCCTGGAATGCGCTCCTTTTGGCGCGTTTCAGGCCGGAGGGCTCTGTGGCTGTGACTTCCCTGGTTGGTGGGGCGGCTAGAGTCTATGTTGACGTTCCCCGCGTGGAGCGTGCAGTCGCGGGCCACTTGTGCCCGCAGACAGCTGCCACTTGGGGGGGCTCGACCTAGACTCCCGTCCAGAGCACGTAAGCTCTTCGACACTCGTCGAAGACTTGCAGTGCTGCTGGACGAACCGCCTCCGCTCTCCACGCCATGGCGGTCCTCCGGGTTTTTCAGGTAAGTCCTGAAGGATTTGGACGGCGGGAAGTTCGACCCAACTCGTATGAGAGCTACGTACTGCCACAGACCGCGCGCTACGAGCGACGAAGGCCACGGCACGTGCACTGGGTCGGTCGATGTCCACAATGGTGGTCCAAGAGAGGCATCTGTGGCTTAGTCTTGCGCAGGTGAGCGGCGCCCAGAACGTCGGTTCTGGATGCGCCCATCTCGCAAGCAGGGCTGCTTGGTGATACCGTGGAGGACGGCAGTTCTCCGCGGTCTGGCAGACTGAGGCGATCGAACAGATCCTGCCACGCGCCAACGTGCCCGCCAACAGGTCGGCATGGTCTCGGGCACAGTCTGGTTCCCAGCAGCCCTGCCCTCCCGCGGCGGCCCTCCGGTTAAGGAACCTCCCAGAGGACGACCCACCAGAGGTGGACCCCCGCGGAAGAGGGCATCTGTTCCCCGTCAGCAGCCCGCCAAGAGGTTCTTTAAGCGGCCCTGACGGGACGAACCAGGGGGAGATTTTACTGGGCCCGAATCCCGGCCTTTCCAATGCCGGATCGGAAAAGGACGCTGCCTGCCGCGTTCCATCGAGTCTGGGCCCTTTTCAGGGTCCGGCGCCCACATACTCTCAAAGAGACAAATCTCCCCTGGGTTTTCCTCCACAACACTCTCGTCCAGACGGTGTATGGGATGGATCGGGCCGCCGACCGCAATCTCCTCCGGACATTGCGTTGGGCCGCCTGAAGCAGGTAAACATACAGAGCCGTCAACCTCCCTGGGGGTCCCCCCTGTGCGAGGTGACCGTACTGTCAGCCACCGAACCAGCCTCCCCCGGCACGGTGAGGCAGATTGTCCTTCTGGTCCCGTTGTCACGGTTCTTGGGCGCTTGGTAGCGCACCAGCCCGTCACACTGGATAGAGAGGACGGTCCGTCTCGGTTACTCGATCCAATTCGCCAGGCGCCCCCCCCAAGTTTCGTGGCATTCTGTACACCTCGGGGCGAGGAGAGAATGCTTCCGTACTTCGGCAGGAGGTCGCCGCCCTTCTGGCGAAGGGTGCGGTCGAACCCGTCCCTATAACCGAGATGTCGTACGAGTTTTACATACTTCATCGTGCCCAAAAAAAGGGCGGGGGGCTGCGGCCCATTTTTGGATCTGCGGCACCTGAACAAGCACCTGCACAAGCTGCCGTTCAGAGTGCTGACGCAGAGGCGCATCCTGGTCTCGGTACGTCACCAGGATTGGTTCGTGGCGATCGACCTGAAGGACGGGTACTTTCACGTCTCTATTCTCCCCCGACACCGGCCGTTTCTACGGTTCGCGTTCGAGGGAAGGGCGTATCAGTACAGGGTCCTGCCATTCGGTCTGGCCCTGTCTCCACGTGTTTTTTCAAACAAGTGGAGGCTGCCTTAGCTCCTGTCAGGGAGCAAGGCGTGCGAGTGCTAAACTATCTTGACGACTGGCTTATCTTGGCACACTCGCGAGATGTGTTGTGCACGCACAGGGACCTTGTGCTTCGGCACCTAGACCGTCTAGGCCTCCGGGTCAACCAGGAGAAGAGCAAGCTCTCCCCCGCGCAGAGCACCTCTTACCTCGGTATGGAACTAGACTCTGTCCGTATGTCAGCACGTCTCACCAACGAGCGTGCACAGTCAGTGCTGCGTTGTCTGAGGTTGATCAGTCAGAATCCCTCGACGCCGCTGAAGAATTTTCAGAGGCTCCTGGGGCACATGCCGTCCTCGACGGGGGTAAACCCTCTCGGGTTGATGCACATGCGGCCGCTTCAGCACTGGCTACAGAGTCGGGTTCCCTGGACGGCGTGGCACGCCGGCACCAGGCGGATTACGGTAACGCCTCAGTGCCTTCGCACTGTCTTACCCTGGTCAGACTTGACCTTTTCTCCGAGCGGGGGTCCGGATGCGACAGGTTTCGAGGCGTGTCGTGGGAACGACAGACGCCTCCCTGCAAGGGTGGGGTGCGGTGTGCAAGTGGGCACGCAGTATCGGGTCGGTGGACAGGTCCCCGACTGCGTTGGCATATCAACTGCCTAGAGTTGTTGGCAGTCCTTCTGGCACTGAGGAGGCTCCAGCCCCTCGTGCAGGACAAACACGTGCTAGTCCGGTTGGACAGCACGACTGCCGTAGCGTACATCAATCGCAAGGCGGCATACGCTCACCGCAGTTATCACAACTCGCCCGACGCCTCCTCCTTGGGAGTCAGCAGGTGAATCCCTGCGGGCCACGTTTCTTCTGGGCAACCTGAACCAGACAGCCGATGCGCTCTCTCGACAGTGTACTCCCCACGGAGAGTGGCGACTCCATCCCCGTGCAGCCCGGCTCATGTGGGAAGCGGTTCGGCAGGCACAGGTGGACCTGTTGCCTCCCCGGACTCCACCCATTACCCGCTATGGTATTCCCAGACCGAGGGTCCCCTCGGCACGGATGCCCTAGCACACAGCTGGCCGCGGGACAAACGGAAGTACGCCTTCCCCCCAGTGAGCCTCCTTGCACAGGTCCTGTGCAAGGTCAGAGAAAGGGGCATCAGGTTCTGGTGAGTGGTGCCATACTGGCCCAACCAGACCTGGCTCTCGGATCTGGTAGATCTGACGACAGCCCCCCCTGGCCCATTCCCCTGACGAAGGACCTTCCGTTGCAGGGGAAGGGCACGTTGTGGCACCCCAACGCAGGCCTCTGGAACCTCCATGCCTGGCCCCTGGACGGGACGAGGGCTTGCCCGTTAGCGGTCCGGGAGACTGTCTTACAGGCTAGAGCCCCGCCTCTAGGCGGTCATACGCTTATAAGTGGCGCCAATTGTCCTGGTGTTCTCCCCGGGAGGAGAACCCGCGGAGTTGCCTGACCGGATCAGTGCTGACCCGCAGGTAAGTATCCCCGTCAGCACAACCTGGTCACCAGGTTCCTCAGGAGCGCGAGAGGGGTGTGTCCACCCTGGCCGCGCTCCGTACCCTCTTGGGACCCTAATGTGGTCCTACAGGGCCTTGGTACGGCCCTGGTGAGCCCCTAAGAATTTCCAATCTTCCTCAGTCGGATGAAAGATGCACTCTTTGTGGCGCTCACCTCCATCAAGAGGGTGGGGGACCTACAGGCATTCTCTGTGTCCCAAAGGTGCCTGGAACTCGGGATCGGTAATTCTCACGTGGTCCTGAGATCCTATCCCGACGACGTGCCCAAGCTTCCCACTACTCCCTTCCGGGACCAGGTGGTGAACCTGCAGGCGCTCCCCTCCGGAGAGGAAGACCCAACCTTTCTATGTGTTGTGTCCAGTACGCGCGCTGCGCCTCGGTCTGGACCGCACACAGAGCCTCAGAAGCTCTGAGCAGCTCTTTGTCTGTTCTGGGAGACGGCACCCGGGGGGGGCTGTCTCCAAACAGAAGTGGCGCACTGGGTACCAATCCCAGGATCGCCGTGCCCGCTGGCAGTGAGAGCCCACTCCACTCGTGGGCACTGGCACAGGGCGCCTCTCTGGCAGACATTTGTAGAACTGCGGGTTGGGCTACGCCCAGTACCTTCACGAGATTTTACCACGTGGAACCAGTTGCAGCACATCCCTTAAACGCTGCCAACGTTTGGGGTGGGCTCCTGGTTTGGGCGTACGCCTGCGAAAGCGCCTTCTCCCCTCACCAGGTGAGACTAGTGCGCTATTGTAGCCTACCTACTTTCCCCTCTCGGGCGAAGTATAGGCATTCCATCCATCACTAAGCATTGCACTTGGTAACAGACTGGGCGGAGCCGTCTGTTAGAACCAGGTCCGTTACAGGTAGAGTCATCCCTGCTCAGGCAGACCCCTGTATTAGGACTAGTGCCCCATACGTAGTGACTCCCCTTTGGGTCGTCCCGTGTGTTGAATTCCTCACTCAGGATTTCCCGATTGGTGAATCTGTGACCTCCCCGCCGGTGGTAATCCCACCTGGATTGTCCCCCTATTCGGGCTAACACCGTTCCGCATGTTGTTCTCCCCGCCGGGGAGACCATGTCATGTCTCCACATGTACCTCCCCTCCGGGTAGGATGTGGCCTCCGTAGCACACTCTTCTAAGAGGAGAGCAATGTTTCCCCAGTGTTCGGCTCCGGACAGCTCCTCGCTACTAGAGGCGTACGCCACTGTCCGTGAGGCCGTCAGTAGAGGCTTCTCGGTATGACCAATACTATATGACTGGAAGATTACGTCTCGCGGTAGCACTCTGGGACTCGCTAGCCCAGTCAGGGTCGCTCCGCTAGAGGTCGTGATATCGGTGCAAGCGCTGTGGCGTTTAAGATTGATCCCCAGTCAGTCTCTCACAACGTCGAGAGACCGACTGAAGGGGAACGTCTCGGTTACGTCTGTAACCTCGGTTCCCTGATGGAGGGAACGAGACGTTGTGACTTCATGCCACAACGCTGCACCGAATCACTGCAGTGAACGGGAGTGCCCTCTCAGGTTCCTCAGTACAAAGGGTGAGTGAATGACCGCCGCCATCTTCCTTTATACCCGTATGCACGGGGCGGAGACTGGCGTGCGCGTGCCATTCGCCAAGCCCATTGGCGTTTTATTAATTAATTATCTCGGAGAAGGTAGGTTCTCAAGATCAAACCCCAGTCAGTCTCTCACAACGTCTCGTTCCCTCCATCAGGGAACCGAGGTTACAGACGTAACCGAGACGTTTTCTTTGGCATCAAGAACATATTCAATGGGTTCTACAACGTTAAAGCTTTCTAGATAATACTTGTTGCGGCGATAAATTGAGCTTAGGGGACCCCCATTCTCTATGGCTTTGAGCAATGGATTAGAAGTGCAGAGAACAGTTGTTACTTCTTTTACCACAGACATATCAGTTGTGGGACTATGTTTCTGAAATACCCCTTCAAGAATGTCAATGGAGAGGGGTAATGTTGCTGAACTTAAGTAGTGCAGTTCCTCTAACAACTCATCAATTTTTTTGCCAGGGACATGTGCAAAGTGCTCTAACTTGAGCAACGCTGCTGCAAAATTATTCTCAATTACTCGGGCAAGTTATTGGTTACACCTACATCACTATTTGAACATGCAGTGTTTGCTTCAACTGCAGAGTCATCTTGATTGCCTGCATCTTCCTCAGGACTATAAGAGGATTGTTGTGAAACTCGAGTGTTTCTAACTACGTCTGGCTTGAAATCTTTCAATGCATGTCCACTGTGTTTCCTGTTCTTGTGAGAGTGAAATGTTCCGTATACATTTGTTTGAAAATTAAAACCCTCAAACATACAAGGAACAGTTTCATTACTCTTCAAAGGAGTGCCTGTGTGAAAAATAATCATTCTCTGTAGGAAGATCACTACAAGTGCACAAATGACAACTATATGTTGATAATTCCTGTAGCTCCTGGGTCTTTTGTTTAGTATGGACTCTACTTAAATGAATGTGCAAAGCATTCCATGTCTTAAAAGTACATGGGTAGTTTATGTGTGGGCATGGATAACGTTGCAAATGCCGGTGCTGAAGTCTGAAATGTTTTAGTAGGTCATATCTACCAGACAGAGATAGACTACACGCCTTACACTTCCACATCCCTCCCACATCCCAAAAAAAAAAAAAAGATTTTTAGATTTAAAAATCTAAACAAACTGGGCAAATACAGGTGTGGACCCTAGCATCATAAGCATGTCAACATTGGAATCAGTCAGTAAGACAAATTCACTGTTTTAGGAAAAAAATATTCAGGTCTGGCAAAACTTACAAATAACCATTGAAATCAGAAACTTGATGATGGCCGATAACCCTAACCCTAACCCCTTCACCAGTATTGGTTGGATGGCAGACAAGTGACGTTCTGAAAGAGATCCAATAAATTTACAACCATTTAAATATGAAATGTACAACCATTCAAATATGTATGTATCTGTAGTGTACATGAATACGTAGCTTATAAAAAGACATTTTATTTCAACATTTTCCTGTAGATTTTTATTCATGTCAGTATAGCATTATAGTTTGGTAAAAGCTGTTCATTTATCACACACAGACGCGACGTCATGATTCCGCTAGGTTTTGTGTGAGAAAGAGATGGCTTTGTTTTGATTCTGACTTGCCATGTGCTTTCTCGTATCTCGTCAGTGTTTCCCGCCCTTTTGTCTCGTTAACCTTCCCTGAGTGTTTCAGTACCTGCACCTGCCCCTTGTTAATTATCAAATTAGTGTTTGTTCCCCTATAAGACATCCTCGTGTTCATTGTCCTATGCTCGTTCATTGTATGCTGTACATGTTTCCTGCCATGTTCCCTGGTAAAGTTCATGCTCTTGTACCCTGTTTGTATAGTTCTTAGTGTTATTCCTAGTTGTTTCTTTTTGCCCCCCCTTGTGGGAAGTCTTTGTTTTCAGTTTTGGATTTTAGTTTGGTCTGTGTTTTCCCCATCGTGTTTTTGTTCTTGTGTTATTATTAAAGTCTTGTGTTAACCCCTTCATCCCAGTGTCTGCCTGCACTTGGGTTCTTCCCCACACAGTTCATGACAGAATGAACGAGCCAAAGCAGAACCCAGCAGGCAGATTGGAAGCAAGGCGAGCGACCCAGGCTCATCGCCTCCTGTTTTTATGTCTATTGTGGAATTTTCTTATTCCTTAATCAAGGTTAGTCAATTTTGACAAACGCAACACACAGAGACATCAGGTACTTTGCAAAGTATTTTATTGTCGTTTAATCTGCATCATAAGCAATGAGCATGGTTCAGAGCAAAGGCGCTCTTTCCTCCTACACCCAGAGTTTATATATTAAAACGTGAAACCCCCTCCCTTTGCCCCCTAGCAAGAATCCCGAGCTGGTTTACGAGAAGTGATGGCCGTTATTCCAAACAGAACATCTTGGCCTCTGCTCGAGGGCAAAGGCAGAGTGGTATGACGCATATAGAGAAAAACATGATAACATAGAAAAGATAACATAGATAAAAACTTCATAAACATATAGATAGACACATCAAGAAGCTAGACTAGAAAATTTCCATTACATTCCCCCCTTTTACCATTACCTTTAACCAAAATCTTTATACTTTGACCTGTAAGATGAGCAACGCCCTTTCTCTTACAGGTTCCATTCTTCTATCTAAACAGTTCTTAAAATCCCACTAGAATTGGTAACACCACCTGCTTCAGCCCCACTCCCCAACTTTAGCAATTCCACCACTTCAACAGGCTGTTTAGTCATATCATCCGGCTTCCTGAATGTAGAAACAACAACTGACCCTGAGCATTTTACACACACAACGCTTTTCTCTGCGGTGATCACATCTAAAACTAACCTACCCTGCAATCCTAATTCTCTACTTCCAAACGGTTCAATTCTGTACTTTACTCTCATTTGTGAAATTGCTCCCGTTCCCTCATAATTAAAATTTTCTGAGTTAGAGCTAGTCTTAAACTTTCTCCTTTGCCTTTTTATTTGGCCGTCCCAGGGGACATAATGGCCCACATTTTCAAATTTTGTTGCCTTATCCAGAACATCAACTGAGGTACACGTACCTCTACACAAATACATATTTGTTCCCCAGTACCTAGCAGAATTAGGGTAACACTGTCACTCCCCATACCATTTTATTAAACTTGGAATATAGTGTTGCACAGAAACAAATGCTTTTCCCTTCTTCCCCTCTAATTTCCAATGGCTCGATGCGTCCTGACTCGAACAGTTGATTCCCCTTTGCGAGCTCCAACAGCGCCGCTCCTCCTGTCGCTTGAGTCAGCATGACTACTGCGAAGAGCCATTTGGATTCCATGGTGATGGGCCTATGGTTGGGGTTGCCACTCCTTGGACACCTTTTTGCAGTGGGAGGCGTGTATCCACGTAGCTCTCTCCGCTACTTTCACCGCGGTGTGTGTGATCAACAACACCTGGTAGGGTCCTCTCCAATGTCGGCTTTTCCACGACTTTCTCCTGAAATCCTTAACCACCACGAAGTCTCCCGGCTGGAGACTGTGTAATGGTTTGTCCGCTCCGTCTGCTACTGCCCCTTTGACCTGCACAGAAATTTGCGAGAGCAGAACACACATTTGTTTACAGTACGTTAGCAAACTGTTTTCGGCATGGGTGGTGACTCCGGCCATTGCCTCAGGGTTCCACCCCACTCTCCCTGGCCTTCCATATAGGATTTCAAAAGGAGACATATTACATCGTGTTCTTACTCGCATCCTCATATACATGAGTGCAATAGGCAAGGCCTGAACCCAGTCTAGGCCTGTTTCTTCCCCTATTTTTCTCAATTTTGCTTTAAACGTACCGTTTTCGCGCTCGACGGCGCCCCCTGATTGTGGATGATAGGAACAGTGTTGGGTAATGTTTATTTTTAGGAGTTTCCCTACAGAGGCCAATGCCTCATTCACGAAGTGTCTCCCGTTATCGCTCGAGATTTTCTGTGGAATTCCCCATCTTGGCAAAATTTCTCTTAGCAGGAGTTTTACCACCCCACTGCTGTCTGCCTGTTTGGTGGGCATTGCCTGCACCCATTTGGAGAACATGTCCACCAACACTATGCAGTGTTTTTGTCCCCTACACGGGCTGAGCTCAATGTAGTCAATCATAACATGTGTGAATGGCCCTTCAGGAGTGGGGTGTGCAGCCCTTGGCATAGTTATGGCTCTGCCTGTGTTGCTGGTTATGCAGATTGTGCATGTGCTGCAATGTTTCTCTGCTGCTGCTGTAAACCCTTTTGTGTACCATATTTTTTGTACTGCTTGTAACATTCCCCCTTTGGACGCGTGGTCGAGACCATGCATCAAAATTGCAAAAGCAGGAAAAAAATGTTTTGGCAAGCAAGGGAGGCCAGTCGGCCCCCACCACACGTTGTCTTTATAGTTACATGAGCATTTTTTCCAAAGTGCTCGCTCAGCTGGTTCCGCAAATGTTTGCATCTCTGCAAGAGAAAGAATTTTGTTAGTGATTTCTGGAGAAAATCTGTCTGTGGCTCTGATGTTTCTTGCTTTGCTGCAAGGTCAGCTTGTCGGCTTCCTGTAGAAATTGTTTCTGATAAAAAGTGTGTGTGTCACCGTCACACACAACAATGGCTGATGGGAGAAGAATGGCAGATAGCATATCAGCAACCTGTGTGTGATTAAGAATGTTTTTACCATCAGCTTTTAAAAAGTTTCTGTGTTTCCAGAGTGTGCCAAAATCATGAGTTACACCAACTGCATATCTACTATCTGTGTGAATGTCTACATTTTTACCCTCTGCCAATTCGCATGCGCGTGTGAGTGCAATGAGCTTTGCTGTTTGAGCAGAGAAATGGTCAGGCAGGCGGTCTGACTGTACTGTTTCAAAATCAGACACAACAGCAAACCCCACGTGATTCTTTCCCGCCTCATCTTTTCGTGCACTGCCATCTACATAGAAAGTCAAGTCTGCATTTAGCAGAGGTTCGTCTCTGAGATCAACACGTGGCGAGCAGACTTGCTCTAAAGTGGCAACACAGTTGTGTGGGTCACCATTGTCAGGAAGTGGCAGCAACGTGGCCGGGTTTAGTGTGTTACATCTCTTTACCGTGATGTTTGGCAATTCCAACAACGTCAGATTATATCTCAGCCACCTCGCTGTAGATAAATGTGACACTCGTTGTTCTAACAGAATCATGGCCACTGCATGGGGAACAAACACAGTAAGGGGAGAATAACCAACAAACTCCCTAGAGGCCAGCACTGCTTTCTCTGCCGCTGCTACTGCGCGCAGGCATGGTGGGAGACCTTGTGCCACACTATCTAATCTGGATGAAAGATAAGCAACGGGGCGCAGCTGGTCTCCGTGTTTTTGGAGCAGCACAGAGAGCATTGTGCCGTCTTTTTCGTCTACCATTTGTGTGAATGGTTTGTCTGGGTTTGGGATACCTAGCCCAGGCGCAGATTGCAGAGCTCGCTTGAGATCACCAAAAGCCTCAACCACTGCATCAGTCCATTCAATCTGCGCATTTGCAGTCATGGGCTTCCCGTGAATCAATACCGTGAGATGTTTTTCCATCTCTGTGTACCTCAAAATGAAATTCCTACAGTAAGAGGTCATCCCTAAAAATGTCATTAGTTGCTTCTTTGTTTTTGGGCGTGCGATGTCTGAAATTGCAGACACGCGCTTTGCGGACAGCTGTCTGCCACGGTCAGTAATTTCGTGACCCAAAAAACGAACAAATTGTTTTGCCAGCTGGACTTTGGAGATATTCACTTTGTGTCCTTCGTGTGCCAAATGAGTGAGCAGTCGTACAGTGTGTTCTTCACATTGCGCTTTGGTGGGTGCACATAAAAGAATGTCATCCACATACTGAAGCAATGCCACCCCCTTCGGGAGATGGAATGGCTCCAGTGATTGTCGCAGTGCCTCTTTGTAAATGGTCGGTGATTCGCAGTACCCTTGGCATAAACGTGTGAATGTATATGGCTTGCCATCAAATGAAAAGGCGAACCAGTATTGTGAGTCTGGGTGTACTGGCACACTGAAAAACGCGTTTGACAAATCAATCACCGTATACCATTTCGTCTCAGGCGGAATTTGGCTGAGAATGGTATACGGGTTGGGTACGTTTGGTGCTCGTGGCTGTACTGCGGCATTAACTGCTTGCAAATCTTGTACGAACCGCCATTCAACGGGTGCTCCCTTTTCTCTGATCTTTTTAACTGGAAACAAAGGTGTGCGCACAGGTGAATTTGGGCATGGCACAACTATGCCTTTTTTGAGAAACTCGTTGAATATTGGCCTTATGCCATTGAGGGCTTCTGGTTTTAGGGGGTATTGCTGCTTGCATGGGCGGAAATTACTCTTGGGCGTTATCACAACAGGCTCACAGTTCTTTATTAAACCAACATCATATTTCCCTGTTGCCCACAGCTGTATGGGCACCTTTCCCAGAATTTCTGGTATGTCAACATGCATCATCAAACTATCCGTGTGTGAAAACACTTCAAGTCCCCTTGTTGCTGACAGACAGGCATGATTCTCAACACGATATGCATGCAATGAGTTTGAATATTGCACGTCATCCTTTGTAACCCAATCTGTGGCATGCACACATTTGGTAGCAAACACACCCACATCTGACCACAGCGCTGCATTTGGCTTGGTGAGCGAGATGTGGGGCTCTATATTATCTACATCATAGAGAGAACACTGATGTGTGGTGAGCTTTACGATCGCCGCACACCATTGGCCTGTCCACACGATGTGTGTGTGGCGGATACATTCGGGTCGTGTTGGTATCATGCTCCATCTGTCATCATACTCTTGGTCGGGTCCCTCAGACACGTGTGTTGTACAATGCAAATGACCTTGTTCCATAAACTTGCCTCCGAACACTAAAGCCACTGCTTCTCTGAGTAATGCGTCAGATTGTATCTGCCACTCATACACATACAGGGGTTCGGGGCGAACATCTTTTTGGGTCATAAACATTGTCCAACATTTCACTTCAATGTCCGAGGGATCACAGTTTAGTGACATCTTAGTTTTACACATTATGTCTCTGCCCAGCAAATTAATCGGGCAGCAATCAGACATTAGAAACCTATGGTGAAATTTGACACCCCCCAACTCGCATTGCACCCTTTCAGACATAAATTCTTTTACAGTAGAGCCACTAGCATTTAAGGAGTACACGGCTAGTGTTGATTCTGGCAAATTTAAACATTTCTTGTGAATCACAGTATTTGTTGTCCCTGAATCTATCAAAAATTCAAGCGGTTTGTTGCACACGAGCATTGTGCATTTTGGCAAAGTTCGGAAAGCGGTTTCATTCATCATAGAATGTGAGCTAAGCAGATCTTCGTTGCATACAGTAGGAAAAAGCATTTCTTCATTGCATATGCTAGGGAAATCATACTCACCGCCCTCGGAATGATGCCTCACCTCCTCACTTCAATCCCCCTTTTGTTTTGACCTCAGTGGTCTCAGAGGCTCAGGACAATCATTGCGCCAGTGCCCCAATCTTTTGCAGTTAAAACATTTTTCTGGATCATAATCAACAGAGGGTTTAAAACCTCCTTTTCCTCTTCCACGTCCACGCAATTGTCCTCCTCTTCTCCAGTTTCCTCTTCCTCCATGCTCTACTCCGATATTCATTAGAGCCATGTGGAGTTCTTTATCTTGTGTGTTTTTCTTCTGAAACTGTTTCTTGTCTGTTTGTCTTTCCGCATGCACCGCGTGACGGACGATCTCGCTCATTCTCGCTCGATGCATGATTTTTCCACTTCTCGTCTCAGCTCTCCCCTTAGGTTTCGCAGAAAAGTGGATCTGAGATGTCCTTCGAACGGACCAATGTCCGGTCCGTCTGAATCAGGTTGAAGTCCAGAATGTTCTTTAAATACTTCCTCTAGTCTAGCCAAGAAAAAAAGCCACTCTTTCATCAGTCTTTTGCACACAAGCAGCGATCTTATCCAGATTCAGAGCTTTGGGAAAAGTAGATTTTAGTCCTTCTAAGAATTCTTCCAGAATCCTCCTGTACTCAGCATTGCTTGCGTGCGACCAATCGACATGTTCCCTTCTCTTATCCTCCACAGGACATTTACCCTGTAGCTTTCTTAAGTCAGATGGTTTTAGTTTGACTTTCAACAGTCTCTCTAATTCTCTCGTTGAGGGGGAGAATTCCTTGCAAAATGTCAAAAGTTCGTCAGCCATCAAAAGTCCCCCTTTCTCTGCTGAACTGAGATGTTCCGCTGCCTCTTTCATTTCGGCTTTGGTCCAGGGTCTAAAAACCAGTTCGGGTCCCTCTGGACCTGCCACCTTCGACCATAGGGAACTGCTGGCCATCTTCATCGAAAGATTCTTTGCGATAAAGGTCGTTAGACGTATTCTGCCATGCGGTTGAAGTATCCGTCTGTGTCTGTCTTTTTACCGCTCCTCTTGTCACGGGAACTCTGGCGACCGGAGGGGCTGGATGGTCTTTATCCTGCTTTGGGGTTACCACGGGCTGTGGCATGTGCGGCACTGGTGCTGGTGGGGGCACTGGAGCTGCCTCGATCGGGTTCAGATGTCGGTGAGGAGGGACACAATCATCCTCCGGTTGGTGTTTGTAACAAGTCATAGATGGGGGTAAAGGAGACAGAGGGGTTAAATCAATATACTCAGGCAAAAAAGGGTACAATGGAGCATGCGGCGGTGGGGGTGTATGACACGGTGTATGACACGGAAGTTCTTCCAAAGCCTTTTCTTTAAAAACATGGTCACGTCTATTTGCTTCCTTTTCCCATAATTCTAAACATTTTCACGCTTCGTCATATTTTTCCCTTTCTTTTGTAGACATTTTAAATATGTTTTTTTTCCCCATGTGTTCTCTTATTTTCTCCAATTTTGTGGTACTAAATGTACCGTTTTCAGGAAAGTTTGCTTTTTCTTTCAGATAGGGTACACCTTGTAAACTTCCCGTTCCCCACCTTTTCCTCATTTCTCTGTATGTTGGTTTATCCATATTCATATGGGATCTTCCTTGTCCCATTTTTCACGATTCAGAGTAGTACCCCTCTACAGACTGTTTAGAAATGTTCTTTCTATTTCAGAGTAGTCCCTGCTCTACAGACTTTTTAGAATTCTATTTTATTTCAGAGTAATCCCTGCTCTACAGACTGTTTAGAAATCTATTAATTCAGAGTAGTCCCTGCTCTACAGATTTTTTTTTTAAATTTACTATTTCAGAGTAGTCCCTGCTCTACAGACTTCTGAGAAATCTACTATTTCAGAGTAGTCCCTGCTCTACAGACTTTTTAGAAATCTATCTGACTCACTACTTTTCCTTTTTGTGCCTTGCTCAGAGTTCTTTTGGGATCACGTCAGCTTGGGGTCCGGAGTAGAGTTCTCTCGTCCCTGTATGGGGTTAGAGCTGGATTTGCTATGTCCAGGATGATCAGTCAACTCTAGTCCGTTCTCCGTCAGCCTTGTGATCCCAGCCTCGTCGCCAAATTGTTGTGGAATTTTCTTATTCCTTAATCAAGGTGAGTCAATTTTGACAAACGCAACACACAGAGACATCAGGTACTTTGCAAAGTATTTTATTGTTGTTTAATCTGCATCATAAGCAATGAGCATGGTGCAGAGCAAAGGCGCTCTTTCCTCCTACACCCAGAGTTTATATATTAAAACGTGAAACCCCCTCCCTTTGCCCCCTAGCAAGAATCCCGAGCTGGTTTACGAGAAGTGATGCCTGTTCCTCAGCCGGCCTTCCAGCCGGCGTCAGGTCCTGTTCCTCAGCCGGCCTTCCAGCCGGCGTCTCCCAGAACCTCTGGGACTCCGCGCTCTCGATTGCCGCCCCCCAGGGTGTCCCCTAAGTCCCCTGGGACTCCGCGCTCTCGAGCGCCGCCCCCCAGGGTGTCCCCTAAGTCCCCTGGGACTCCGCACTTATGAGCGCCAGGGACAAAGACTGCTCCCCCTTGTCCCAACCCTTTAGGACTTCCCCCCTTTGACTCATTTGTTCCCCCAATGAACTTTGTTGTTCCTCCTCCCCCCCTCCCTTGTTTGTTATTTTTATTATGTCACCCCAACCCTGTTGTTATGTATTCTTGTCTGCCCCTAATCTTGTTTAGTATGTTTTGCCTTGTCTTGTGGTGTTCATCCTGGAGGTGTTCATTTAAGGGGGGGCTTATGTCATGATTCCGCTATCATGTCATGTTTATTCTTGGTCTTGCAGCGGAGTCATGGCATAGCCTTAGGTTTTGTGTGAGAAAGACATGGCTTTGTTTTGATTCTGACTTGCCATGTGCTTTCTTGTGTCTCGTCAGTGTTTCCCGCCCTTTTGTCTCGTTAACCTTCCCTGAGTGTTTCAGTACCTGCACCTGCCCCCTTGTTAATTATCCTGTGTTTGTTCCCCTATAAGACATCCTCGTGTTCATTGTCCTATGCTCGTTCATTGTATGCTGTACATGTTTCCTGCCATGTTCCCTGGTAAAGTTCATGTTCTTGTACCCTGTTTGTATAGTTCTTAGTCTTATTCATAGTTGTTTCTTTTTGCCCCCCCCCTTGCAGGAAGTCTTTGTTTTCAATTTTGGATTTTAGTTTGGTCAGTGTTTTCCCCATCGTGGGTGTTTTTGTTCTTGTGTTAACCCCTTCATCCCCGTGTCTGCCTGCACTTGGGTTCTTCCCCACACAGTTCATGACACGCGATTCATGAAACAGTATTTTTGCGGTTTGCATACACTATTCCATATCGCGATTAGAACAAGGCACTTAATATAAAATAACTTACTATTCGGCTGCTCCTCGAAATCAATTTAAAAAAGACCTTCGGAGGTACATTTCCCAGGATAAATCTTCACAGCCTCGCAAAACGACGTAAAGTACTGTAATCTGATTAAACTTGCTGTGTTTATCGAGTTGATGTGGGGGCTTTGACACGTTAAAATGGATCGCCTCAGATCAGTGTTTGAATAGCTAGCGCGCGCTCACCATGGGCGTGGTCACATTAAAAGAAAATCATCTATAATGAGCTGAAATGCGAATCTCTCTTTCCAAAAAGATTACATGGAAAAAAGAATGTTTTCATGAATCATTTAATTTAAAGAACACACTTAAATAATGTAATAAGGTTCAATGAAAGGAAGGCAGGAAGGAGACGGGAACCGGCGAGCATAAAATAACTTTTAATTGATAAAATCAAACGTAAATACACAACATAAAATCGAGGCCTGGTCCTCTCTCAATAAGGGTCCGGTCGTTCGTCCTTTTATATGCTCAACAATCTCCTCCGTGATACGAGACCAGTGCGCGTACAACTGACGCTCGTTAACACGTTAATTACTCGTTAACTCGTTAATTTTGCTGCTATGTGAAGAAAATCGAGCAAATAGTGGGTTTTAAACCATATGGGTTTAAGCCATCACTGCCATAAAGAAATGTGTTTGACATTTACAAGCATTATGGCAGGTAAAACGTGGCACAAATGGTAGAGAAACACATTGATTAACGTTAACTGTGAACCAACTATCACGTTAGCTAACATGAATATGCCAGCACGACATAAACGGCCTGAAATATTGCTGAAAAGGATGGACATTCTGCTGATGACATTATACACATCGTTTTGTTTGCATTTAGATGGATGAAAACAGATTTGATCTTACCTTTTCCCAATTAACTCCAGGCACGATAGCCAAGTTCTTCACGTGCAATCTCGTTATTTTCCCGGGCACGCGGTTTGTTGTCATCTCGCGTGATTTCCTGTGATCTGTCTAGTCCATCTTCGGTTCAAGATCAGTCCGACTTTATTAAATCACGTTAGCTCAACATGGCTGAATTTAACAAATGTTAATTTGTTAAATTTCATGCTTATACTACATGATTTTATCACGTTCATCTTTGGAACATGAAATTATTTTGTTAAAATTACACGTTACCCTTTTTTTAATGTAACAACTAGCTAAGTTCATTTTTGATGAAAAATTTTGATTATGAAAAATTTATCAATACTCAATATCACACTTATCAATAATCTTGCAATTTTTTTTTTATTTACTCTCCCATTCAAGTGCCATCAGCAAAGCATGCTGGGAAATAGACATCACCACCGTTTCAGTTAAACTTATGAAATGATTTATTTTAATTTAAACAAACTTAAGACTCAAAACAATGAAACATTTCAGTTTACTTAAAATATACCGGTTCTGTGAACTTGAAAGAAAAAGAAAGTGCTAAATATTCATAAAAGTTAATTTGACTGAACTAATTAGTTTAATTTAAGTTTGTCCTACTCAAACCAATTGATTTTGTTAAGCGTTTGGGTTTACAGTAAGTTTCCACAGTGGTGCATCATGGTTAGCTGGAGGCTGTAAGCAATACAGTTCTCCCCATCCATGTCAGTGCACAAAATAAAATTTAAGCAAGTGTAATACATTTTTTATAAAGATTAAATCATAATTTTGGTAGTGTTTTTACTATGAAGAGACTAACCATGCACTCTTGAAAGATAATTTTGACTGAATTTAAGAAGACTTTGACTTATTTGAAGGAGTCTTATCAAGACCAACTTGCTCCAAATTTACTTGTTTTCAGGATGAGATGTCTTTAGTGAAACTCTTCTTAAATTAAGTCAAATGATTTTACGAGAAATAGTTGGTAGGTCTGAAAACAATACCAACTACTTTTTTGATCTTGATATAATTTTAATGTCACTTGGTTACATTTTTATTACATAAGCAGTTTTTGCAGTGTCTCAAAGAAATTTAGGAATTAATCTAGTTTTTTGCCTGCAAACATTACAGGTTGTAATCCATGCAATGTCATAATCATAAAACAATACTTTACATAATCATATATGCTATCTTACTTCTCTGTCATGACGTCCTAAAATTATGTCAGGGACTTCAACACCAGTGGTGCAAAGGTACTGCTTGTTCTGTTTATGTCTTCTGCCTTTTCCCTGAAACAAAAGATAATTTCAAGACAGTATAGCTTTATCCTATTATTACCATTATTATTTATTATTAATATTAGTACTGCTATACTAGGGCCTTCTTCTTTTTATCATTATTAGTATTATTGTAGAAGTAGTAGGCAGACTACTACCATAATTATAAGAACAAGAAAAACATATTAACAATTTAAAATAATGATACAATTTATAATTACCTTCCTGTGTCTGTATTCTGTTGTTCTTGGTATTTTCTTATTAGTGACCAATAAGTAGAACTTGTACTTTGATTGTACAGGTGGCATATTTGAATAACTATTGTTGAGCACTGCAACAGATCAAGATTCAAAAATCAAGACTAAGCAGTAGATGGCTACGTATGGACCCAGGAATTGGACCTACCCACCAGTCGGTTCCCACATCCAATCAGTGTGTGCAGCATCATCGACATCCAATCACTATGTAGAAGTTTGGGCGGCAATTAGCTACCATAGCCAATTAGTAACGGTTAATGTTTGAAATCCATCACTGATACTCAGGCGGTAAAAGGGTAAAGTTAGCACAATGTATGGATTGTTTTATTTCGTAGACGATTATAGAGGCTGCATATATAAATGCTGGTGTTACAGTCAACTGGAAGTCAGACATCTAGTCCAAGGAAGGCTGGATAGAGGTGATTTTGCCAGCTAAACGCAGGCGAGATCCGAAACCGGTTGCAGCCAAACTGATGTCCATGGCGGGTAAGTTCTAAAACATTTGAAACACTGTTTGTAACATTAACTAACCGACTACCTGTCATGTAATTTAACGTTACTGATGATGAAGTGCTTGAAACATATGGCGCTTTTTCATTACATGGTACATGCTCGACTCGCCTGCTAACAAGTACTTTTTTTAGTACCACCTCGGCTAGGTTCCAAGCTAGCTGAGCCGATACTAAAAGGTGACATGAAAGTGGCGGGTGGCCTGATGTACTAAAACATCAGGCCACTTACATAGGCTACAGCGAAAGCTCTTCGTGGAGCCACCGCAGAACTGTAAAAAATCTCAGCGGCCAGGGACAGTGTTTGTTGAAATGGATGAGGACAGTTTGAAGGCTCTGAAAGGTGGGTGGGTGTATGTGTATGCTAGTGATGCCAGGGTTATCTCTGCCACCACCTGAACCCTCCCATACACCTGCAGACATTGAGGTCATGAAGTCAACTTTATGAATTCAAGACATCCATCCCACTGCTAATTTGAAGAACATGCATGTTACGTGTTATGTCTTAAAATACAGACCTGACTTCCCTCATTACAAATTTGATATTTTTGCCGTCATTGACTACTGTTAATACTCCTTGTTTGAATTTCACTGATTAAGCAATATGGCAAATCAATACAAATATATTTCCACACAAAATTGGTGTGTATCTGGTTATTAGCTTTACTGCTTACTTGAGCAGTTGTGGTTAACCCAACTTCAATTCGAATTCAATGACCATATTCATCTCAAAGTAAAAGATGTTTGAACGCTACGAGGGTGCTTTGAAATCTTTGGTCAGTTTCATAGTCACCATTCATAGTTGGTCATGGAAGTTCAATTCTTTTTGTCTGGGAAAGTCATGCAATTTTAAATTTGACTTAACTTGGGAACCCTGTGCTTCTCTATACTTCACGAGCTAAACTGAACATTCACCCTAATCCTCACACTCATTAATGGAATTACTGCTCTGTGCCTTTATGTGAGTGGAACATCATGTCAGACATGCATGCTAGCTGTGAAAAGTATGAGTAAGGATCCTCATCCAATCAGAAACAAATCAGATAAAGTTAAGTTAAACCAGATGTAGCTGTTGTAAAATGACAATATGATACTTATTCTTTGTGTCATAATGTGATACTGACCCCTTTTATACTATATCCTTTTTTTAGAGCTGCCGTGACTGGTGTCTTCACTCAAAACAGTCCTAAACAAAATGGAAGATTCACCATTGTCTTCCATGATTTCCAGCCAAAGCGAATCACCTCGCACTGGTAGTCACACTGGCAGTGAAGAAGACATGCTATGACTGAAGGACCTTAAACCAATCCTTGTTATGTCTTTGTTATGATTGGGTGCAAAAAGCATATACAAAAAAAATCTTAAAAGATTGTGGAGGTACTGTGTGTTAAAACACTTGAAGCTAAGACATGTGCCAACCTGCCCTATAGAGAACTGTTTGTAATCCTCCAGGAGTTCTTCAAGATCACACTAAACATGACAAGACTGACAGACAGGAGGACAGACACCATAAACACAGAACAGAACACACTAGGGGCAGGGCTAACATGACTAAAAAGGGATTGGGGTTGGACAATAAAATAAACATCAATCGGAAGGGGGGAGGTGGAATGGGTGGGACAAACTTGGGAACATGATAACTGGGTGGGGACTTAGGAGGGACAGGACCCTGCTTCCTAGAGCTGGGCGGAGGGGTGGGGTAGGAAGGCCTGGGCATGGTAGGGATACCTCTCTTGGAGTGGGAGGAACTAGAAGGGGTAGGACATGACAGGAAGACCAGCTGAGAGGCCGGCTGGACAGGACTGGGTGCCGGACTTGTGACCACCGGACTTGAGGGGACCAGCGGACTTGAGGGGAGCACCGGACTTGACGCCTGGGCAGGGCTGGATACCGGCTGCTGGGCAGGACAGGATGGTGCCACTCTCCTCTGCTTCTTCCTCTTTGACCGGCTCACAGGACGTGTGGCCGGTTGCAGAGTAGCGGTGGGGGACCCCACTATCTCCGTGCTGGAAGAGTCGGACGGGGAGTCCCACGACTCCCGCCGTCCACGCCTACCACGGAGGCTAGCTGGTGGTGGAGCAGAGGGTGAGGGCGCGGTGGTTGTCAACACCCCGAACTTCAGGGCAAGACCCTCAGGGATGGGGCCCAACGGAGATGCAAAACACGGATGTGTCGAGACCCTGGGCTCCGGTCGGCTCATGACAAACCTGAGCACACCCTCGAAGTCCAGCGGTCTCAGCCTCCTCGTCTCCGCTGAGGATAGGGGAACCCTGAGGCCGTGGATGAATGCTGCGGTCACCTCCTCCTCTCCGAGGACCACCTCTCCTGCAGCTTCCAGAAACCTATCAAGGTAGTCCGCCAGGTCGGAGTTATCCTGGCGAATGCTGCAGAGGGGACGAGGCTGGCGGGACCTTGCAGCAAACACTGCTGCCTGCTGGGTTCTTCTTGGTCGGTTCATTCTGTTAGGGTGTGTGGACAGAACCCAAGCGCAGGCAGACTTGATATAAATCACAAAACTTTATTAAAACAAAAGACCCTCGATGGGGAAAACATTAACTAAAACAAGACAGTAAACAAAAGCCTCCCTCAAGGGGACAAAACAAACCAAGTCCTTAGAATAATAAACCAATAATCCACAAACTTTGAACAGGAACAGGAGCACGGGTAATCAATAATCCACAAACTTTGAACAGGAACACGGGTAATCCAGACAGACTAGGGTAAATGTGCAAAAGTGTGCAAAATGCAAAATGAACCGACAAGAGACAGAGGGAAACTGGGGCTTGATAAGGGGAAACACTAACAAGGACTGATGACACAGGGAGAGTGGCGGCAGGTGACATGGATGAAACACTAAGGGAAAGCTAACAGGAGGATTGCACGAGGCAGGTGAGGGGACTGAAACACTAAGGGAAAGATGGATCAGGGCTGGAGACAAGACTTACACTAATGGACCGCTAACCGGGGAAACAAGGGGGCGGGACTAAAGGACGCGACACTGGAGAGAGAGCATGGCTTCTTAAACCAAAACAATGCTCTTTCTCCACACAAAACACATGGGACTGACATGATCCTGCCACAAGACACGAAAACCAAGACAATGAGAGGCAGGATCATGACAAATGTCATAGTTATGAATCCAAATCCATTGTCATGATTGATTCACAAATCCATTATCATCAATGACTGTATTTCAATGTTACAAATTGTCTATCCTGTTTTAATTAATGCCCATGTCTCTTTCCTGTTTTTACCGATGCAGTGAGGGAGCGATTCCCCAACACCGAGGTGGCAGAGATCCGGGGCCTTCTACGGAGGAAGTGCAACAATGAGAGCTATAAGGCCTTTAATTCAAGTCAGAGCTAGATATGCATGTTGTTCGCCATGCATTGTTCGATCTGTTCCCGGCATTTCAAAGAAAGTCGACTGTTCAAGGTTCCTCCTTTTGCCAATATCAGATTTTGTGTCAATAATTAAGATCATTTTCTGAAATGCAATTTGTAATGTGTTGATTTAATGCACTTGAACTGAATTGTAATACAATACACTTGTAGTGTAATAGCAACATTCATGCTTAAGTATAACAAAATGGGGATAAAAGTACAGATTAAATATACTTAAAACTATTTGTTTCTACCTTGCGCTATAATAACATTGCACTGGAAGTACGTGTCTATGATGTTAAGGTTGTAATTGAACTTTACTTAAAAAACATTATTATTGTCATAGTGGGACACTTTAAAAGCACTAAATATAGTTAGGAAGTGCATTTGTAGATCACTTGAAATATTACAGAGGCATACTAAATTAACATAGTTTATAGTAATTATACGTATGATAGCAGTATGCACAAAATGTACTTAAACACAACGATAATTTGTGCTGCAATGCCTTTTTAAGTGTATTTCCATTAGAATGGCGATACAATGCAACTTTAAGTGTGCTTAATTGCTCATGAATCTTGATTTTCATTAGTGTCTTTTAGTGCACTTGAAGTTTAAAAAAAGTAGTTCCCTTTTAGTATACTATTTACACTAAAAGTGTAGTCAAATAGATGTTAAACTGAAGTTAATACATAATTAAATACACTTAACTATACTTGCATTTGATGAAAATAGTACAAAATGTAGAAAATATACTTAGTACACTTTATTAAAGTATATTTTTAATAGAATACATTTTCACCTGGGTTGGAATACTCAAAGTTGAACTCAAGTCCAACTTTTAATGAACTCAGACTTGTCACTGACTTGGACATTTTGGACTCTGGATTTTTTCCAAGTACAGTCGAGTCCAGAGTAAAATAATGTCATACATTTTAGTTATTTTGTTTTTGAGTGGTCGCAGCATTGAGCATAAGCAATCGAAGACATTTATGGTAAACGTATGGGCGTTTCAATCAGAGGTGTGTGGCATCAGGTCGGTGTGATAGAACGAACGTCAAGGTAAGTAATCCACAAGCTCAAATCATAGACGCTTGATAATTTATTTCTTCATCAAAGAAGACAAGGCATAAATACAGATAACGTCGACCTTACAAAAAGGAACTGGACAAGAAACAGGCTCAATCAGACAATGGAGACCTCTTTTCAACAACATCTACCCCTTTCCTTATAAAGGTGTTAGATGAGACCATTTAACACACCGGGGGGAACAATTATACAATTCTCAATGTTAACAATCAACAATACAACTTTACCATGGGTTTACTAAAACATCAGGCCACCCGCCGCTTTCATATCACCTTTTAGTATCGGCTCAGCTCGCTTGGAACCTAGCCGAGGTGGTACTAAAAAAAGTACCTGTTAGCAGGTACCAGGTACTTTTTTTCGTAGGAGGCGAGTCGAGCATGTACCATGTAATGGAAAATCGCCATATGTTTCAAGCACTTCATCATCAGTAACGTTAACATCTGTTGAGACATTGTTCTTAAAACACTCCCCCGGCTCATCAGTAGATGGCACGTCCCGGCGGAACCAAAATCCCATAAGTTCCTTGCATCCGCCCGGACACCAATCTCTGTCACCCCGGAACTCTCTCTAGCATCCACACCCGAGGACTCCAACGCATTACACCATTAACTCAATAAGAAATATGTATTTTTAAAAAGGTATATGGGAAAAGGATTGCAACCAATCTGCGGGCCCTACAAATCAGTAATGATGTGAACCTGTTAAACAAATGAATAAAACAAAACATAACTAACATTGTCCCGTGTGGTTCTTACAACACATATTCCCCCATGTTACATACATGTGTGTATATATATATATATATATATATAAAGGATAACGAATTATTTAATGTAATTTATGTGGGGTCTGGATCTATGAATGAGATGTGTGTATCTGAGCTTACAAGCGCGCGCTGCTGTAAATAATTCTTTATGCATGCATGCTCAAATACCCACACTTGTGCGGCCATCTTCTCAGGCCGTCACAGTCGGCATGAACAAAATTAGCTCTAAACAGGTGTTCAGCAGCAGCAGAGTTATTTCCCCTTATAACCAGCAAAGTCAAATAAGAGATTCACTGTGTAGTGGAGACAGCTTGCAAAAGTAAGAGTGCAGAAGGGAGTGCTAGCCTACTGACAACTTGAATAGTTTTCATGCTACTTATAACCTCCGAGTCCTTCACGGGCCTTGTTTGGTGAACCCACACCTGACCAACTATCACAACATCCATTAAAAGGTTTGAGCTTTTGAATAGGATGATCGGTGTAAATTGTTTGTATTTTGTTTCATTAATTAATTTAGTAGAGGCTAAATAAGATATTAAATTTCAAAGCATTAAGAAAAAGCTACACATCGCCATCATCTTGACCTTTTGACCATACAGGTCAACGTATGATTGCACTGTACATTGCAAATGATGTTTAAAGATTAAAAAAGATTATTTAAGAGCTCAGTGTTGAGTTTACAATTGACCTTTCACCACAGTTTGATTGACAGCCAATCTGACCATTCATAATGCAGATATATGCCATTTTTAGTCAACAAACAAACCAGCCAGGTGAGTCATTAGATTACCTTTAGTAGATGCTGTATGTGCATTGACATATTTCCACATTTCTGATGTTCTTTCAATTTTGATTTCATGCAACAAGAAGAGATGATCATTTAACACACTTATACTGAGACTCTAAAGATTAAAGCACCACAAACAGTATTTATTGTTTGAATTTATTACAAAGATGAGACTTAATTTAATACCAAAAGATCTTCTCTGTCCGCGCATTGCGAGTATCCTTTTCACTCTAATTTCAAATCATATAAAAACTTGACTCGGATGATTAGGACTTGGACTTGACTCGGACCCTACATTATGACTAGGACTTATAGTTTATATATACAAACATTTTAACTTTCAAACGAATGTCAATGTTTTTCACACTATAAAGGGAAAGCAAAGGATTAGAAGTCGTGTTGAAAGTGGTGAAGGTGTTCAGAAATTCAGCCAGGCCCATTTGGAGTTATTCAAATATTCTCAGTGCAGCGTACAAAGAAACACCACAGACACACACACACACGTCTGGCCATTTACCAGCGGATCTACAGGACTTCATTTTGACTGACGCTCTATAATCTGCTCCTGAAACAGCATTCATGATGAAACATGTGCAATGTGAATGCGTCTTTCTTCTCTCTACACCGGCACAGGTGAGTTCACATCGTTCAATGACATCACATCAGCTTTTCAGTCTCACTGCTTGGATCTTGTGTCTTTTCATTGGGTAACTGACAGTTTATCGTGTTTGCGATCTGTCAAGATATCTGTTGTTTTACCCAAGCTGAGATACGCTTATTATTGATGTAAATGCAACTAGAGAGAACTAATGAGTAGGCACAAGCATTATAGCTCAGTAACTGTAATGGTTGGAGTCAATGGGATACGTGTGATTTAGCAATTTGTTCGTACATATCCAATATGATCATATTTGTGCTGTAGCTGTTGAGTAAACATGAAAACACAATAAAGCTAGGCAAATATTACTTTATAAATCAACTTTTACCGTTTTACTTCAATGGAGGCTCAGAGATGACGTGTTTTGTAGGCTAACCTGGAAGTTAGCACTGCAGTGGTTCACTCAACTGAAAGCCATTTACTTTTGGATGATCGCAAAACATAAGGTTTATGATGTGTACATGTTTTGTCTATCAAGATAATCGTTACAAATTAACAGCTGAAATACAATCGTCAGAAGTAAAAAGCTAACACGATGCTATAAACAGACTACACTTAAGGTCGCTCGATATCAACATCACCACCACCAACCTTCCAAAAAAACTATATTTAAAATGAGTTCCCTGGTAAGTAATTACTCCGTCAATGAATCCCCATCTACGTTTAAAGAGATCTGTGCCCATGTTGCATTACTTGTGAGCTTTATGTGCGCGATGATGTCCCCGCCAAAGGAAGTAATCGCTTTTAGCAACTTGTCAGCAACCGCTGTTTTTAAGACACAATAAGGCTTTAAAAATCACAAGCGGGTTATAACTGGTGTGTTTTATGTCATAGAATAAAACATGAAAATATTTAGAGGTTTGTCTACCACAGACCAAAAACCCATTAAAAAAACCCATTTTTGGCTTTGGAGCGTTGGAACCGGAAGTCCTAAAATGCCAACTCGCTTCTGGGGTTTGCATACAAAAATATGTCATCTCTGCGGCTCCCTATTTTTCCATGACTCATTTTATGTTTAAATTTAGTCCATTTTGACCACTTACCCCACATATTGTCAAAAATGATGGTCCACACATTTTGAATGAACTGAACCTTTTTCTGAATAAAGGTGGAAGTGTTCACTGAATATAAGACGACCTAAAGATCCAGAGCTTTAAGGGCTTAAAGGAGGGAGGAAGAGTAAAAGATGTCAGGCTGTGTCACCAAGAGAGTCAGAAACATCATGCTTTGCGTCAGCGCGGTTGTCTCCCTGTTTATATTCTCTCGACCGACCACGCATCGGCTGATGTTCGGAGAGTGTGCATGCGGTCATTGCGTCATGGACCTCAGACATGACCCCTGGTTTAAACAGCGCTTCAACCCCCATGCCCAACTATTATTGACCAAGAAAAACGGTGTACTCAGCAAAGCCCTCTATCTGTGGTGGCAGGTACGTGTGGAATAGACTCTGTCTGTCTGCAAAAACACCTGTTCATTCACAGCACCTTTTTACAACGTCTGTTTGGTGCCGCTGGGTGTAGAAATCTATACGACATCCGAATGGTAGCCAATGAGTTTAATGTGGAGTCCATTAGGTAAACACTTAACCTGTTCTTCACGAGTTCTTCCAAAATATTTCAACAGAAACTCCAATATAAGAGTAAAGTAAACTACACAATGGTGGCAGAGATGTTATTTGCCATTTTCCCAAATGAAGAAGATAATTCGGATGCTGGACCGGGACGCTGCAGGACTTGTGCTGTGGTGGGGAATTCTGGGAACCTGAAAAAGTCGCACTACGGTCCTCTCATCGACGCCCATGATCTTGTCATTAGGTGAGTCTTCGTACCTTTAAAGAGTCGTTGTATACCATAAAGATGACGATTTTTTTCATTAAGATCACAACTATAATGATTCGGAGGACCAATATAGTTGGGATCACCTTTTTTCAGCTGATGAATTATTAAACAAACGATCAAAATCTATTCACATTGAAAATGTGAAACTGCGGAGCGACAGAGTTTAGATAAACATAATATTATGATCCGATGGTGTGGACGCTCGTAAAGATATCATTGTAGTTATCAGTCTTGTTTTAAATCGCTCGGATTATTGTTTTTACATTTACATAAAAACTAGTCACAAATGGCAAGAAAAGAGTTTATGTTGGTGAAGCAGTAGTCAGTGGTATGAGTTGTTTTTATATGGTCTATATGTTTCACTGTAAAGCATACAGTACGTCAGCTGACAGTTTGAACTTTGCATAGGTTTTGGATAGTAAATGATGTATGGTGGGGTTCTGAAGTCAGAAAATCTGGTAGTCAGCAAACAGAAAGAAACATTATGACTTCAAACACATGAGCTTAGTTGACCACATTATTCCAAACCTTACTTCAGGGTGTCATATTGATGAATGTTTTGCATCATACCAACTTATTTTCTCCATACAATAAAAGTAAATAGAAACTTGTGTGAAAACATTATGTATTTATATTGAATACTGTATTTCCTTTTAATTAGGTTTATTTAAACCTCTTCAAATATCACTGGAGGAATATGCACACCTTCCTTACAATTTCCAACAGTTAAGAATGTTAATAGTGAACTGCAGAGCGATTGCATGTCATTACTCTTGTCCGCAATATTTCATGTGCTGAGTGAAAGATAGTTGTAGCCTAATGGTTAAAGAGCTAGACTAAAAACTCAAAGGTTGCAAGTTTGATTCCCAGGCTGGCAGATTTATTACAGCAAACTGTTCACATATTTAAATTCATATTCTTATAACTTTAAAGCCATTTCCATAAAAAATACATAAAAAATTAGACTTAAGGTTTTTCATACTGACCCTCAGCCTTCTCTTACAGTTTAGTATTGAAATAATTTTCTCCAAATTACAATGAGCCTTTCAGGATAGACTGTTTCCAACTCTATGAACATTTGGAAAGCTACGGCCTTTAGCTAACAAAGTCAAACCAAAAAGTGAAAATGGATATTTTTGAAATACATTCATTTAAAAAGGATATATATTACATGACATATTGGACATGTAACTGTGGGCCTATTCTACATTAGGACTACATGACTACATCAGCAACCATTCAAAATAAAACTGATTTATTAAAAAGGCAGTTTTCATAAAACCAAATAAAAGTATATATTTTAACGTAAAAATTAGAGGTTTAATATACAGCCTACACCTGTAAAATACACTGGTAGAAAACTATACGCATGTTAAATTAATTGTTACAAACATATCAACAAATCTAACAAAGATAGCCATGATGAATGTATATTTTAAATGTCTTGGTATAAAAATTCTTATAAATAGTAGACTCCCTCTACTATTCCTCACTGAGGAAACAAGCTACGGAGACCACTTCCTACCACAGGGTGGAGTTTAGGGGATACCCTCACACGGTCTTGCTGATAGGGGAGAACTCATGGGAGAATGTGCGGACTGCAGTGGGAACAGAACACAGACGAGGCAGATTCAGGTCGTGCTGTCCCAGAACTTACCAGCAACTGGTTTGTGATGAGTGGCAATGGCGGCTACATACACTTTCAGTGTGGAAGGGAAGAGATTACGATTGAGCAGCTCCGCGGGTCCCTCGTCAGGGGAATTGGCTAGGGGGGAGTTGTGGTCAACAGCATTAGCTCAGAGAACATCACCGGTGCAACTAGTAGCACTTGATGCTCCTCTTCCCCTACCTGTGCAATGAGGCTCACTGGGGGGAAGGCGTACTTTCGCTTGCCACACGGCCAGCTTTGCGCTAGGGGATCCGTGCCGAGGGGGGCCTTAGACAGGGAGAACAAAGTGGACACTGGGTGTTTCGAGGGAGGCGAACAGGTCTACCTGTGCCCGTCTGACCTGCACCCAAATGAACTGGACTGAGTGGGGGTGGAGTCGGCACTCTTCACGAGGCGTTGACTGTCGAGACAGCGTGTCAGGCAAGTGGTGTTAACTTTCGTGAGCGAATGCCACCCTGGTGGTTGATATACGCCACGGCAGCAAATGCTAATCCTGCATGAGAGGTTGCAGCCTCTTCAGTGCAAGAAGCACAGCCAACAACTCCAGGTAGTTGTTATGACAACGCAGGACAGTTCATGCCCATTGCACACAGCACCCCAACCCTGCATGGAGGTGTCTGTTGTTACCACGACGCGCCTTGAGACCTGCCCAAGAGGGAACCCGGTCCGTTAAAAATTAATTGAAGACCAAGGGATTAGGGTGTGTAGGCAGAGAAGCGTTATGACGATACGCCTGCTGCCGGTGTGCCATGCTCTCCAGGGAACTCGATTCAGTGTCTCAGGGTCTCATGTGCATCAACCCAAGGACGCCATGTGCCCCAGGAGCCTGTGAAATAGTTTCAGGGGGACCGCTGGCTGCTGCCTGAAAAGGTTTAAGCAGTTCAGCACTGACTGTAGATGCCCCACTGAATTGATGTTCAATACTCGTAAACTGATGTTTCCAAAAAGTTTAATACGTTGACATTCTTAAAAACACTGTAAGAGCTAAGGAAACATAGCAAACAAAAAACATCCATAAACACAATATCGACAGCCAGACAATATTGTGACCAACATAAAACGATAAGACACTTAACCTCAGTTGCATTTAAGATAATATAAAAACACACGATTTACCTTAAAACTTTTTCAGTGAGAAAATATAACACCGGCTCCGCCGACCACGCCCCCTACAACAGAGCTCTCTCACACTCCGCACCGATCACGCTCTCCGGAATTCTAATTACACCCGCACCTGCTGCTCGTCATCTCATTGTTTTGGACTCTATTTAGTTTGGGGATTTTACTTCAGTCTTTGTTCGGTGTTGATGTCGTTATGTTTTACACGACTTATCCATTGTGGAATTTACCCGTTGTGGAATTTACCTGTGTTTTGAAAGCAAGATAGCCGTGTTTTTGAAGGAATTTATCCGTTGGTTGTTGTTTTGGAGTTTACCCGTTTACTTTGGTACCTGTTATTAATTTTGTTACCTCCTTTTTTGAAGTAACTTCCGTGGGTTTTTGTACGCTCTGGACATCTTTGTGTTCTTGGATAACTCCTTTAATAAAATCCCTAGTGTTACCTCCTATTCACCTGTGGTGTGTACATCGGTCCGAGTCTGGCGTGACAGTAACACAATAATAAAGAGGGAAGGAAATCCACACTGCAGTCTACATTCCTTGCAAACCATGCACAAACATTTCTAGTGACAACAGAAGAAGCGTTTTATACAGGCCATTGTTAGTGTAGCTCTCACAAATAAATGTCCCTAAACTTAAGCAAAACATCAAAGGAATCAACAAGTAAAAAACAGAGTCATTTACTGTTTGCGTTCGGAATTGATCCGGGCCATCAGGGAGACAGAGTCCAGTTCCATACAGAGAAAAAAGATGCCGGAGCACCAGGTCCCTGTGTGTACACAACAGATCCAAGATTGGAGTGTGCCAAGATAAGCCAGTCGTCGAGATCGCTGAGTACGCGCATGCCCTTCTCCCTGAGAGGGACAGACCGAATGGGATGACCCTGTACTGATATGCTCGTCCCTCGAAAGCGAACAGCTGGAACGGTTAATGACGAGGGAGAATCAAGACATGAAAGTACATGTCCTTCAGATCGATTGCCATGAACCAGTCCTGACATCGGATAGACGCCCTGAACGGCAGGTTGTGTTGGTACTTGTTTGAGAAACAATCATCTTCGAAATGACGGTCACAAATAAAAAATTAGCCGCAACTCCGTTGCTGTCCGGGAAGAAATACATTTACACACTGGTTCATTCATGGGCGTGCTCTTCCAGGAGAATGGCCGATAAAACCTTAGGATTCTTGTTTCGAAACATGGATCCAGACTTATAAAAAACCTTCCAAAACAGGTTGTAGTGCTGGCGGACAGTATCGAGCACTGAAACATTACGACATGCGTCCAAATAGTTTTTTAACAAGTTGACCATGTTAAGCTTCAGCACCCAGCACATTTAAAAGTATAACGAAGGCACAATGGATATGTAATAGCATGCTCCTTTAAAATTTTATATCAAATTAATATAATAACAGATGTATAACAACAGACAAGTACATTATTTATTATCGTGGTCTATAATTTATCTAATTGATTTATTTACATCTTTATTTATAATGTTCAATAAAGTGATATAATATTACATCATGACAGAGAATCAGTGGTATTACGGTGGGTCAGTGTTAACTGACCTCAAGTTAAGCAACAACTAAGGCTTAGCCTGACAGTTAGCCTGCCCCAGACCAGGCAAGTTTCCCGGCATAAGTTGCCATAGTATCTGAGTTTGACCTATTCTAAGTTTGCTTTATTAAACTGAATCGATTTACCAAAATTAGCCTGGCTTATTTTGTAATCTTGGTTTATGGAACACCCCTCATATACACTCTGTGTTGATTTAACACAAGTAAAATTGTGGAATTACTGTACACGACAAAATGGCCAAAGTACCAGACCAGTACTCAATATCGGCCGATACTGAATCTCAGGTATCTGCATTGGAAGCATAAATGGTGGATAGGATCATCCCTAATTGATCTACAGTTTGTACTGATATTGTTATGAATCTGGTTCTTGGACTTCCATCTGCTAGCCACCGGAGATCGCTCTTCCATTACTTTGATTTAACACCACACAGATTGCTACACATCACCCTGGACTGCATTTCCCATCATCCATTGCACAGTACACACAGCTGTCTCTAGTCACACGCTCAAAAGCTATAACACCCACTCAGATCTTGCTTAAGTGGACAAGTATTGTTCTGCATATATCACTCTCCTAGCGTTTAGTCAATCCCGCTGGATTTTGTTTGCCGACAGTGGCATACGCAAAATTACATATCAGTTTTCTGATGCTTGACCCTGCCTGTTAATAAAGCTTGTTCTCTATACTCCAAAATAGCTTTTGTTTTTTATTTACAATTTTTATTTAAGATGGCTATCATTTTTCATGAAGAGGAACGTTTCGTTCAAATTGCACCTTCTGCGTAGTCTTTTTCTGCATTTATAAATAATAAAACATGTGTTTCCTTGAAAACAGCCATCTTTGTCATTTAAAGAGATCTATAATATAATAGTCAGCATTTCTTTCATTTCTCCTGTCTGTTCACCGTTTCTTGTGCATCCATAATGTAATTTGCAGGTGGCAATCGTAAATATAAAACATGTTTATATTATTTTACACGCTGTATAGAGTAAAATCAGTCATATATAAATGCACAATGTTCGCTTTGGTTTTTTTTGGGACTTCTTGTTTTAGATGTAATGTTTGCAAAGGTTAAATAATGTATACAATTATAAAATAATGTGGACACAGCCACATCTCAGTGGTAAGAGCATTGCATTAACAACGCAAGGTTGTAGGTTGGATCTAGGGGATTGCACATACCTATGTATAAATGTATAGGATAATACAATGTAAGTCACTTTGGATAAAAGCGTCTGCCAAATCCCTAAATGTAATGTAAACTCACATGTTGGCAAATGTAATCTTATACATGTTGTATTTATATATGATGTTCGTGTGAACTCTGCTGGTCAAGGTGACTCAAAGAACCAGAATTATGTTGTATTATAGTTTTGAGCAGCAGTAGCGAATGTCTAGCTCATTTTCATGGGCTAAGCGGGCAAACGTGGGGGGTTTTGTTGGCGAACGGATGCAGTTCTGAAAATCCTGCCACTCCCACCGGCACGGCTCCCAAGTCTTTTTGTGAGTGGCACCCATGCTGGCTTTAACCTATCCACTATCCACAAAACACAAAGAACAGTTTTAATAATCAAATTCTCAGAGTGTTATGACCTAACAAAAAGAAGACAAATATAGAGATTTACATATAGAATACAGGGTCGGTTGATTTGCAAGTTAAAATACACGATATGTGCAAAATGTCATAGTAAACTATGCCTTACATGAGTTTCATTAATATTAGTCATTACCAAAAACATGTACTGCATATTTAAAATATACATAAACTTCAGGCAGGTTAGTGAGCTTGAACGTTTGCCCAGAGACAAAATATTTCCACGATGAGAGACAGCAGCAGGGCAGCAACTCCACAGCTTGCCAAGTCTGGTCTAACATTAGAATGTCATGACTAGCCAATCAAAATCAAGCATTCAAAAGCGCTGTGTATCAAGTCTCTAATTTGCTCATATGAGATTTTTTGCAATTGACATTCAGTTTTCCCATAGCGGAGCACACCTTACTTTTAAATGCTTTACACAAACAAAACAGGCTACCAATAATGACTAAAACAACAACCAGAAAGCCACTGCCTTTGTTATATCGCATTTAATTTGGGGGAAATACAATTCTTCAGATTATGAGAAGTATTTTTTATCTTTTGTGATGATCACTGACAGTTTTCTCAACCTTGTCAATTAATTTAAAACCAACAAAAACATCCATACTCTCATCTGGAAACCGGTGTACTTACATGAATAATGCTTATTGCCTAGAGATTCATGAAGACATATGTTTGTCAGCCTGTAGTCTGTGTTTGTTTAGGATTAATAAAGGTCCGACAGTGGGATACGAGCGGGACGTGGGCTCAAAAACCACTCACCGTATCATCTACCCTGAGAGCGCTATGGACATGGACAACTCCACTCACATGGTGCTCATTCCATTCAAAACTGTGGACCTGCAGTGGCTCATCAGCGTCTTCACCACCAAACACATAGAGCGGTGAGAAACACACACACACACGTTCACTCATGTTTGCATCGTCAGGAAAAAGTCAACATTGTATAGTACTTTTTACTATTTGAATTGTATCAGAGCAGCTGTAAAAGTACACATGCGCACACACTTCTATGTCTTCTACTGCGTCTGTCTTCACACAATATATCCACGATGACTGTTTTAACACATTGTTCCTCTTTAGAACCTATATTCCAGTAAAACCCACAATAAAGGCAAACAGGGATAAGGTGAGCACTAGTTTAGTGTCTCTAAAAATCAGATATTCAATCTTTCTGAGTTATTTCAATCACTTGATTTGTTTCTGTTATGACAGGTGATGATTCTCCATCCCGCTTTTCTCAAGTATATTCAAGAGCGTTGGCTGCTGAAGCATGGCCGATATCCATCCACGGGCTTCATTACGCTCGTATTCGCTCTTCACATCTGTGATCAGGTAAAACTCACACACAGACAGTTTATAAAGTGTTTCTGTGATGACGGGAAACACTCACAAACTTATTCTTTACACGTTCAAAACATGCATACATACTGCACATTGTGATGTTAAACCATAACCTGAGCCCATTCATGTTGAGTAGGAATAGACTTTAGAAATGTTCAACTTTAGAAATGTTACGTTTTGGTTAGACATTGGGGTCATAATACATTCATTGAATTCATCAGGGGTGTGTGTTCTGAAGCCCTCTTTAATGCGGCAGTGTTCGTGAGTTATATCTCAAGCTGTAGGTCTACTTTGTCACGCTGTCAAACCAGTAAAGATGGTTGTGATGGTGAGTTTAAACAAACTTTGGCAGGGATACAGCTGGGGGGGATTAAGGTGGTCAGGGGCCCCTAGGCTGCTCTTTGGGCGAGGCCCCCTTAGGTGGCTTTCAGGTGCCTTTCACGCTTGCAGTTTAGTTCGGAATGGAGCACGGTTTGCATGAAATATCTCTAATGTTAAAGCTGTCACACAAACTCAGGTGCTGACCAGCATGTGCTTTAGCGGATTACAATGTATTTACTTCAATAAAACACATGTAAGAGATGATAGCGTTGGTAATTTACCTTGGATTTGAACAGTTGTTTTGACCTTTGTGAGTGGAATCAGAGCCGCAAATGAATGGTAATAATAACATGTTTCCAGATTTAAAAATAGTCTGTTTACATGCAGCAGAAAGCTCTGTAAGCGAACATATCGTGAGACCAAAGCTGTGTCTGAATTCGCTCTCTTCTCCTATACAGGGCACTAAATTCTGAGTGAACAACTCATTCCCTACATTCGTTCACTACTTTTTAGGATACACTCAGCTCATGAGTCGGTAAATATCTAGATGTTGGGTTCATGGTACGATACACATCACAGTATTTTGAACAAAATAAAAAATGATTGTTTATAATTGTATACTTTTCTTTTCAAAATATGAACAATTTCAGTAACTTTTTTGCACAATGAACTCAATAAAGATTTTTTACATTTTAAGGCTTAACTAAACCTTCTGTACTACAGGTTTGTCACTGAAAAAATTTGCAATTCAACATGAAATTCAAATTCAAATTTTGACAGTAAACTTTGATTTAGTTTTAGCCATAGTCTTTTGACTAACTTGCAATTTAGTTTTAGTCATATTTTAGTCATCACCATTATTTTAGTTTTAGTCTGCAAAATTTACATTATATTTAGTCTAAAATCTAACTGGTTTAACTAATTTAATTGGTGTAATTAAATGTCCCATACAACAATTTAACTGTTTTTAACATTTACTTGACCTTAGAATTATAAGCAAAACACACACAAACATAAATATATATACATATATATATATATATATATATATATATATATATATTATATAACATATAATATATAAGGTTATACATGTAAAAACAAAAAAAAGGTGAGACACACAGATTCGGACACACACACAGACACGCACATCCACAGCGGCCATCACCGAGAACCACACACCTAAGATAAGGAGAGAGAAACACAGGTCAAATATTAAACAGACTATAAATTCCTATATGCAGTGTTAAATAAATAAAATGTAAAAAATTCTAGCAGCCCCCAGGCCAGGCAAACAGTGTAAAACAGTATGCAAACGGTGGCGAGGAACACAAAACTCCATTGGAGGAGAAAAAAAAACAGTTCCCCTCTGGCAAAAGCTGCAGCCTCTGCACAAGCTCGACAGGCAAAATAAAAAATAATTAATTTAACATTATCATTAATAATCTAATAGCAGTTTAAATTCTGTAGTGAAGATGTGTCAATTCACCACGTCCTGCTTTATCCAGCTCTATAATCTCAGCTCTTGTCAGGTCTGTGCATGAACTGCATTCTGCCCGCTCTGGTAACCTTGGAACAATGAGACAAGACTGGCTGAGAGTAGAGTACTGTTCTGCACTCTTTGATGCAACAAATACATCCGTTTTTATTGGAAGTGTATAACATAGATTACATTTATTTTTAAGATGGAAAAACGCAACTTTACGGGTGTTAGTACTATCGGATAAAACGAAAAAAAAGATTTTTTACTGACGACAAGGGTTTTATGGAACATCCGCCAACAGTATTCCTGGTTGTTACATATGGCTGTTTTTGGTCCAATAAGTAACACTTTGTCGCTAACACGCCAAGCTCCACCCACTCCCAAGCATCACGAGCAACCTCTTCCGATTACTGATCACACTCACCTGCAACTCACCAGCACCTCATCACTGCCTGCATTTAAGCACCACGCATTCACACAGTCACTGTACAGTGTAGTTAACACTACACTTAATGCAAGGACTCTACCAAGCGACAAACCTGCTTCCACGACTCAAGTGTGTCTCCATTTCCAGTCTCCATTTCCAGTCTCCATTTCCAGTCTCCATCATCTTCCCTGGCTCCAGAATTCCAGTGTCCTAATCCTCCTCCCTGAGGTCCTAAATTTATTGTAAAAAAACCTGAGTCTTATTTTAACTCCTCTTCTCCGTGTCTCTGTATTGTAACACACTTCTGTATTTAATTGAATTTTTCAAGGGAACAACAGTAGGAAGTACACATGAACATGGTTGTAGAGGTATAGTTAGATATTAGAAGAAATATATTTATATATTTTTTTATTTAAAAAAAGAATGAGTAAAAAATTAAAAACAAACAAACAAATTAAGTAGAAGAAAATAACTGACTCAACAGCATCGTAGACTATCACAAAGGTCTAGTGTCAACTTATTGTTACAGTATTATTTAAGGATACATATTGTGCTTGCAATCAATACCAAGACATACCAAAGGTCTAGCCCACAATTTACAAAAAGATTCAGATTTACCTTTTAACATGTAGATGATTAAATCGATGAGTGGGTCCTTTGATGTGTTGTATTACTCCAAAAGATTGTAGTAGTTCTGTAAACACCACAGCTAATGCATTGTTAGCGCTATCTACGTGGATATTAAAATCTCAGACAATTAGTATTTTATCAACGTTTACCTATAGGTCCGATATGAAGTCAGCAAACTCTTTCAGAAAATCAGTATAGGGACCAAGGGGTCTATACACCGTAGCCAATGTAAAAGAAAGCAATGTTTTTTTACTTTTATTAGGAATAATTATGTTTAACGCAAGCACTTCAAATTATTTAAATTTACGTTACAGTTAGAAAGTCTCTAAAGATTGTTGCGACACCACCACCTCGACCGACCGGATGTGGCTCATGCATATAACAGTAGCTTGGTGGGGAACACGCATTTAGAACAAAATAATAATTTGGTTTAAGCAAGATTTCAGTTGACAAAGTAAATAAAAGCTGTTGTCCGTGATCATTTCATTTACAATAACTGCCTTTGAATTTAGTGATCTAATATTAAATATAGGCCGAAATTTATGAACTGGTTTTGTTTGTTTATTACATTGTCTTCAGGTTTAATCACGATCAGATTTTTTCTCTGACTTTTGTCAAAATTATTATTTTGTAGTATTATTCGGGGGACAGATATGGACTCTATATATTTGGGGGAGGAACACATACTGTCACGGGTGTGTTGGGGTGGAAGAACCCAATTGCAGGCAGCGACGATGAGGTTAAACAAAGACTTTAATAAAAGACAAATTACAAATAATACACCCACGATGGGGGGAAAACTGAACTGAGGCACGATACAAAAACAGAAAACAAAGACTTTCCACGAGGGGGCATAAGACAAATACTTACAGCTATAATAAATAAGACTTACTAAAAAATTATCAAAACAAGGCGCAAGGTAATATCCAGGAGCACGACATGGAAACAGGTACAAGCCAGGAAACATGTAAAACGAACGAGCACAAGAGGGCATTATATAGGGAGACTTACAAAGGAGATAACAATGGGCAGGTGTGGGTAATGAGACACAGGAGGAAAGCTATACTAGGAACGAGAGGTGCGGGGCAAAATGACGAGACTGGAGAGAACGCATATTATGTCCTGATTGACAATAATATGTTTCTTTCCACATAAAACACGTCGGTCATGACAACATACTATGGTTAAAGTTTTGACTTACCGGTGGGAGACCAAACGGTGCGTAGCGCCTTCGAGATGTTGTCAGACAGGAGATCCACTCCGATGCTGCTGGGGTGCAGGCCCTCGGGGCGGAAGAGCCTAGATCGCTCGAGGAACATATTAATTTTATTAACAAAGAGCAGCTTCTGTTCAATACACCATGACATCGACCATTGATTAAGCAAAAATATATAAGACATATAAGAATGGAGCCGCGAGGTGCTTGTTACAGAAATATAGTTTAACAAATGGAAACATTTCGTTTATAGTATAATTATTGACAAAGTCTGCCCTGTTATTCATAGAAAAATGTATATGTTTATAAGATATATTTGAGAATTACACGTTAGAATATTACTAAGAACGGCCTATAATGTATCTTAATAAGGTTCTTAAATTTTCTCTTAAGAACTGTTTTGTCAATCGGGCATGTTTGTCTGTGAATTATAGAAGAATCTGATTGAACTGAATGAACAGGTTGAGGTGAAGAAGTGTGTGCTTGCATATGTCAGTGAGTTAAAGTATGCAGGGAAATGTCTTGATATTGTTGTTGCTTGTCAAGAAAAGCATTGTTGTGGTGTAAATCATGTATGATGGAGGATGTGTACAAGTGTTGATATTGTCCTTCAGGATGTAATCATAGTTTGTAACTTGTAAATGTAATCCTGTATAAGATAGAGGTGTTTCCTACACATAGTACCCTGTAGTAGAGGTCTTCACGGAAGACCTGGGACCCGAGGACCCTAAAACAGGACCGGTACAGGTATGGGTCTATATTTTAACTGGTTAGTCGAGTCCAAAGTCTATTTCTTCGGGTGTTGTAAATGTTGTAAATGTTCAGGTCTATTGAATATTTTTATAATACAGAATCGATTAAAATTCAGCACTGTTTAGTTTCAATTGGTAAAATTAGGTGAAACCCTACACCCGAACCGTCGGGGAAGGCAGGCAGCAAACGCACATGTGCATGTCATGTTTCTATGGCAACTGGAGCTTAAGCCAATGTGACTTTAACAATTGATGACTGGGTCTTTTATTTAGAAGGCGGGACTTATTCCACCATCGCGCGCATTGCAATTTATCCCATTCCATGTTTATATTGATACAAATGAAGCGTCTTGTTATATCTTGAATTGTTGTTCAGACTCGGCTCAAAAATGTTGTTTTGAGGGCACAGTGTGGGCAATACTAATGCACTTGAGTGGCAAAAGGTTGCAGATGCCGTAAATGCTGTAGCCTCTCAACCTCAAAAAAACCTAAAAAAAAGCGTCTAGCGCTCCATCCCCAGAGTGTGTCTGCAACGGGTGTGGGAAAAGCTGATGAAGACATTTTTTACTATGAAAACAACTTTCCCCAGTGGACAATTAATACATCTATATATTTCTCTATCTTTCTATCTAATGGCATCTATATCTGCTCCGCCAGACGGACACATTGACGAGAATATCAGTTTTGTACATTATTTCGTTCTGTTTACAGTATTATTTATGAGGATGAATTGCAGAACATATTTCACTTTTCTTTCTGCAAATATGAGTTAATTTGCATTTCTGTTGTAATTTTCGTTTGATTTTGTTTGTTTAACACTGCAGATCGATCAAACGGGTGTTCGTGTAGGCTGTTAACTGTAAGACTTGCTTTGTGAAGTCTTCATGTTATTTATGAGAGGTAGTATTGCCATTTCTTTTACACAACGGTCTGCAGTTTCACACACTTTCACATGTTTCTTCCATCTGCCGACGGTGTCGCCATTGCTCATTTCACCCGCGTTTGTGCGTACGCCTGGGTCAGACCTTGCGTGAAGGACCGCACATTTTCCCGTCAAGTTTGCTTTTTATAAATACCAATTATTGCGTAGAGAGCGGCGTACGCCTTCTTTTGTGCGTACGCAACGTTAATTAATGAGGCCCCAGATATTTTCCATTTGTGTGCCAATATTGTACATTCTTTCTGACATTTTGTCAAAAGCAATAGCAGTGACGTAAATGAAAATGATTGACTTGATTTCACCAGCAGCTGATTGGACAGATGTGACTGAAATGTTACATCTATCCAATCACCGTCTTATTTTGTTATATTTCTTATGGGCCAATGAGGGTCTGTGCGAGCTGAAGTAAATTTAATATAAATACAAATCTGGCCAATCAGAGGCCCCTGTGTGTGTTAATCTGTGGATACAGCGCATAGTTGAGCTAAATCAAACAGCCGTTTATTGTATGTGCACTATTTAATCTGTGGAAACTACCATGTCCAAGGCTGCAATTCTAAAATAAATGTATTGTATCTGCCACAGCTGCAAATATCACAGCTTTTACATCCGTGCAATGTGCTGAGGTGAGTTAATGTTTGTTGATATAATGCAACTGGTGGACTGCGGCCCTTTGGTGGGCCTTGGAGCACCATCTGGTGGGCCGTACTGGCAGTGGTAGTAAACCGCCAATTAATTTGTATTTATTTTTAAATTGACACATTTTGTAGCTTGGTGTTGGAGTGCCCCCACAGGTTTTGCCATGGTTGCGGATAGACATCTGTTCATACGCAAATATAATAATATAAATATTATTTATAATTAATATATATTTCCCAAACCACGCATTAACACTGCAGTGGTAAAAAACTGCCACCGTCACAGCCGTCGGCAGAATACATTAAGTTTGGTTTTATAAGGGCAGGTACTGAGACTAAGCCGAAGACACAGTGTGTTTTATGTGGAGAAATATTCTAGAACGAAGCCCTCAAACCATCAAAGCTACAAAGACATTTGAACACAAAACACCCAAGCTGGTCTGACCTGCCCTCTTATTGTTACAGGAATAAATGCCAAGACTTTTCTATGATTATACAACAGTTCTGATCTATATAGTTGACTTGACTAAGTCTGCTACTGTGGCATAAATGATTAACAGCAGAGTATATGTACTCTTTGAATATTCTGGGTTCATACTATCATATTTGGAAAGGTGGTCCTTAGAACAGACCTTGGTGGGCCAAAAGTTGCAAAAGGTTGAGAACCCCTGATATAATGGTTAGAAACCTTCTGATTTATGCCAGTATACAGTCTTCAGTAGAAATACTGTAATGTCTGATTGTGTCTACCGTTGGGTTTATGTGTGTTTTATATATACTGGATGTCTGATCTGATAAATACAGGCTTGTATGATTGGTTGCTTCAAGGAAACAGTGTTAGTCTGGCATTTAAAATAGCGTGACCTTACTTGCCATTTTTCCAGGGCAAATCCTGGCCTCCGGAGGTCGCACTTGTCGAATGCAGGTTTATTATTTTAGATTTTATTTCAGGAAAGCAACTTTCAAGGTAAGGATGAAACTACAGTGATTTCTTCTTAAGTGAATAACATGTTAATTGTGTACAGTATTGGGAATAAATAGTTACTAAGTGACGATCTACAGTAATTTCATTACTTTTCCCTTTAGAGAGCAAAGTAAGGGATTACTCTTATTTCTCTGTCATTTACAATTCACAATTACAGTTACTTCTGATGTAATCAAACTAAATACTGTGTAATATATTCAACAGTGGAAACAACCTAAAAATGACATGTTTAACTTTTAAATGTATTCTTTAATGTTATAACAGTAATCTAACTACAATATTGAATATGTCATTAGTAATTCATTACTTTTTCAGAGTAATTTACCCAACACTGATTGTTGAACAGGGTTAATGAATGACGTTCTTAAACAATTTAACAGCGTAACAGTAGTTAATAAGAATGTGGCACCTTTAAGAGTTGCCACAAGACACAGATATGACACATTTCCCATTTTTACAACTCTGTGCATTCATTGAGGAGTTTATTGAACATGTTGAAGAATGTGCTTATGAAAATACTAGATAAAATGGGCTTTATCTACGTTCATCCAGACACGAAAGAGAAGTTAATACTGATGCACTGTCTGACAGAGATTCACTGACACAGCCTTTAGCTGTTAGAATTATGATACTAAACAAAGATAAGACATGCCATCTGAGACTGGTAGTATAGTTCAAAAATACTACCTTTGAACATTCACCAGTCATCCATAACACAATACCGTTAATACCATTCGCAGTTTCTTTTAAATAGTTTAGACACTAAAGTGTTGTGTTTCTTTACAGCGCAATATTGTCATCCACTGGCCTGGCATGCATAATACAGCATTTTTATTCGTTTTCACAAGTCCCTTTAAATGCAGATCGTTTTGATAACACTCGTGTGTACGTGAAGTGTTATTTTATTGCATAAACATATTTTAAGGCCCACTCAGTGAAAACATTCGCTCATGGGGTAGTGACAAAAAAGGTTTGACAAGATAAGATATTTAAAAAGCTTTTAAAATCTTGTTTTAAACGCATGAATCAGATATTTTAGATGTACTTAGTGTATTTATGTTCATTTTAACAGAATTAAGACTGAAAGTGCCTGAAAATGTCAAATAGTGTAACTGGCAAAGAATGAGAAATACTATCTACCTAGATGGAGTGGGAACATATTTAAAAATAACCCTTTGTGTTCGGAAACAACACAAATTCTGCGACACCTTTATTGATAGCCTATATCTATCAGACAATGCCTATTTTATATGCCAAAAGAAACAACAGGCAGAAAAAAAATTATAAAAATAAATAAATAAATATCCTAATGAAGTAGGGATATAGCTATGTTTTTCAGAAAAAATTAATATGCCATCCCTCTTTGAACGAACATAAAGTCTGACCAGGCTAAATTGCCTGTATGGGGGGGTCAAACGGACTAGTCTATACCCCAATACTTTTCTGACCTTCTATTTCCTTTGTTTTTAATTCTCCTTTTTTTTTGTCACGTACCTCCTTCGCAGGTGTCACCATCTCTGATAATAACAAGCAGTCTGCATAGACTCGACTAGGCCAAATTACTGCCGGATGAAAGTTTTACTATTTCAAAGTGTGCTCGATTATTTATTTAATTTTTTTGGATGTAGGTGTAACAATATTTAACAATGTATACATATATTTTTTATTTGATTGGTTCAATCAAATTAAATTGCCCGCAACACACACAAATTGTATTAAAATATATTTTTTTGTCACGTCATCCGCCTGATCCGCGGAGTCCGCGGCTGTAACCTCCAACTGCGCATCTCTACCATGTAGACATCCCACGTATTATCTCCTTTGAGCAGATGTGGCCTCACTTGTGACTCGCCCAGGCCAGACAGTGTTGCTCCGCTTGAAGTTGTGACGCAGCTCAGCGTCTTGGTTACGGATGTAACCTCAGTTCCCCAATGTAGGGAAGGAGGCGTTGTGTCCATCATGAAATGTGCTGTCCCATTCTCCAAGTTCATTGGCCTTTTACAAGTACAATCAGAGATGATAGGTTCTCAAGTCAAACCCCACTCTGTGTGTCTCAACACGTCTCGTTCCCTCCATCAGGGAACAGAGGTTACATCCGTAACAAAGACGTATGTGCAAACGACAAAAATGTATTCACTTATCTTACACGTAAATTTAAGGCAGTCAGGTCACAGAATATTTTAAGAGGAATTAACTTTTTTTGTTGTTACAGTGTACATTTACATTTAGTCATTTAGCAGACACTTTTATCCAAAGCGACTTACAAAGAGTTCGGGGAGCGATATGTCATAAAAGAGTAATAGTACATTAGGTGCTAATACAAAGTTACCAGTGTGGGTGTCAGACTTGGCTCCAGATGTAACGTGATGACAATAGTGCCATGTTCTTTTGCAGGTGAGTGTATTTGGTTTTGGAGCTGATGAAACTGGAAACTGGCATCACTACTTTGAAGAAAATAAACACAATCATAATGCTGGCAATCATGGTGGAGCTTATGAGTACGGTCTCACACGTATCCTTCATGCAAAGAAAGGAATTCGGCTGTACAAAGGATGGTGATCCTTTCCATGATTTCTCTTTCTGGACAATGATTTTAAAGGTGTGACATGGATAGAATGGCTTAGGTCATGATGAAGAAAGACTGAGGAAATAAATAATGCATAGAAAGCACAATGTTCTTTGTGGATGTCTATTTTAGTGCAGAATTTAATTATATCTGAGGTATTGCATAGCGACTGGTTAATGTCACAAGCCCAGTCTGTGTTCCTCTGTCTTTTCTCCTTGTGCCTTGTCTTGTTAGTTCCCATGGCAACTAATTAGTCCCAGGTGTTTATTGTTACCCCTCTCTGTCCCATGTATATATACACGCCTGTGTTTGCCCTGTATCTTTGTCTGGTATTGTGTTGGCTGTTCTGATGTGTTTACCATGTTCTGGAGTTCATCAGCGCGTCTCTCGCAATCGTAACAGAATGACACCAAACATGGATCCAGCAGTCGCCCTGATCAGCCTCCAATAAGGTAACCCTACCCTCGAGGACCACACTGGAGACTTTTTGAATCTAACATATCTCACAAATTTTCTGTATTTTGCTCTTGGTTTAACCAATCACACAAAAATGAATCCGTGCTGGTTCTCCAGGGTCACTCAGGGACTTTATAGACTCACTCAGGGAATCAATAGACTTCCCTGTTGTATGTTGGGTCTCCTTTCAATGTTGGGGAGTCCGAGGAAGACATTCCCCCTGATAATATTTTGGTGGGCAGTGGGTCTCAAGCTCTGTTGGCCAAGGAGCCAGGCCTGTTGGGGCAGCCTGCATGCCCCACTTTAATGGAGGCCATCTCGGTCATCATAGCAACCGCTTCACTACAACAATCTGCTTGCAAGATCAGCTGTCAACAAACTCGCCAACAACAGTATAAGGGCTGCAAAGAACTTCACAGACTGTGGACTTCAACTACAAAACACCAAATAAAAAAGACATGAATACACGGTTACATACAGGTCACCTTACACATGTTGTTTGTTTTAATTATGTATTTTCTGCATGATTGCTGGCTTTGACCTGCTCATTAAGAACTAAACCCCTATTTCTGTGCGCATTTTTGGAATATCACATAAAAGAAATGCTAAGATGTGCATACTTTCAAAAAATGTGCATGCATATTTTTTTTTATCAGAGAAGCTATAACGAATAAAGTCCTCTATGAGCATTGTCAGTCGTGTCCCATTGCATGAACAAATGTCATTTAACTCTTATCTGACAGCATCTAGATTGTTGTCTTGTTCATTCTTGTGAAATGCTCTTTGCCGGAGCCAAAGAGCTCCAGTTTTACCTCCCAGAACATGAACGCATTGCTGAAAAGCAGATATCTGCCTACGAAAATAAGATAACATGACAGCATTTCGTTGTTTGATTTGTGCACAAGTCATATATTACATTTATAGTATTTATAAAAAGAGCTTCAGTGACTTATGTTGCACAAACTTAAACATTTGTGTTTAAGTAGCATTATTAGGATATTAAGTAAAGATCATGTTCCATAAAGATGTTTTGTACATTTTCAACCCAAAATATATAAACTTTATTTTTGTGAGTGGATGGCCTGCTACAGTGTTAAACCTACAGAAGGTTTAACAACTTCAAAGGCGATTTTCTCGCAGTATCTCCACCAGATATCAATAAAAAGCTTAACTATTCAGCTTTCAGTTGATGAAAAAATCTCAATTTCGAAAAATTTACCCATAAAACTGGTTTTGTTGTCCAGGGTCACATTTTATTTTGCAGCAATTTTCATAATTAAGTTATGATGTTTTCTATAACTCATTGGAAAGGAATAGTGCTTTATTCGCAAATGTTTTATCCAACATTGCATTGTGGTGCATTCATTTAATTTGTAACTTTGGATAGAAACGTACATTAACTCGTAACAGAATGCATTAACACTTTGAAAAACATTTGGAAAAGAACAGTTCTGCACAAATACAAACTTGACAGGTCAATTTGTATGAGATTCAGAAAAGCACCCTGCACAGCTGTGTTTTTGATATTTGGTAGTGATTATTCAATCTAGGCAGTTTCGGACGCCGTTACTATGATTACAATCATGGATGATGATACAGCACAGTGAGCAAGGCCAAAGGTTTGGCCACAGTTAAAGACGATAGAAGGAGGTCATGATAATTGTGGTGGATAAGGAAATGTAATATGTGACACATGTCCCTATATTGTAGTGATCTTGCCATATATGTTAAATATAAGGAAATATATTATTTCCTTTTGGATATGTGTATACATACACATTTATAATGTGGGAATTAAGATCAATATATGGATCGATATAAAAATGGATGATTGATTTTGTTTAAATCAGATGTATTTTCCTACATGACATGATTGTGAACAAAAGCTTGAAGCTGAGAGTTCTACAGTTGCTAGATTTTGCCAGAGATCGGAATGTGGTCAGTAAGTGGGGGGTGCATGTTCTGTTTATGTGTGTGTGTGTAACAAGAACCACATCTTCTTTTTGGGGAAGAAATGTGTACACTGAAGGATCTTATTGTGGTATTAAACGTGCCTTTACATTTAATATGCTTTAGGATTTCATTATTGTTAACCAACTGTGCATAATATGTTGAAAATATAACCAAGTGTGTGAGTTGAATTTAGCGCTGATACTGTGGGGCTTTTTCCACAGGAATTACTATGTATGTGTGTTAAGATCAGGTAACGCACAGAGCGTGTTGGGGCCTCTATATAATTTGTTACAGATGGTGATTTGAAAAACAAGGCAGTGAGCTGATTGGCTGGAGACCAGACAAAGGGAAGAAGAGCTGATTGGACCCCGGCTGAAGAAGGGACTCGACGAGAAATACATATAAATACCTGTGAGATTGTTTCTCGTGGTCGATTCTTTGTGAGACGTTTTTGTGTCTGAGAATCCACCGAAACAGCTGTTTGTTTGAGACTTCTGATCAATAAATTTCAACGTTTTCTGAACTGGCCTTTCTCCAATTTTTGAACGCGCAGAACATTGTTTTAATGTTCATCAATAACCAGCTAGAATTTTTTGGTTATAAAAATGTTTTTATTACCTTATCAGGCAGTGTTATAGTAATGTTTTCAGCGGGTAGTTTTATTTTTAACATTCTCTTATAGGGTAGGTTAACATTCTCTAAAAACATTCCTAAAATGTTTAGTGACAACATTGTTATAACATAATTCACTAACATTATTTTAATATTTTCAACGGGTAGTTCTATTTATGTTCCTAGAGTGTTCTTTTAAAAGGTAGAGCAACATTCAAAGTATGTGAAGTGAAATGATGGGTTAACATTTTTTTTTAACATTTTTTAAATGTTTAGTGAAAACTATGTTTACCTTTATTATTTATAACATTATTATTATATTGTTTTTGATGGTTAGTCTTATTTTTGTTCTTGCAATGTTCTTCCAAAAATTCAATGCCCCTTTGTATAGAGCAAGGTTCAGAAAGAAATGATTGATTCAGTCAGTGTGTGTGGTGAACAAGACACGAGGTAGGCACTTTTAAGGGTGAACAAAGCCCTGGAGGGTGGGTAATTAACAACATTAAACAGAAACAAACTACTCTAGTACGGTGCCACTGGGTAAATCCGGTGCCGTGAGGGTGCGTAGTGGTGTTCCGTTTCGGTGATCATGGTGTCTTTTTCGCGGGTCTGTGATTCTGCCGGTCATAAGGTGCTGGACTCTTTAAACAATTCAATTTCGTTTATATATCACTTTTCACAATTGTGACGAGCGGGCCAGTGGCCAATCAGCGTCGTCAAGGCAACGGGAAATCAAGCCGCCACACCTGCAGATCATCACCACCTGGTCCCTATCAAGCTCACCCTTTATAAACAAAGGGAGAAGAGGAAAGGGTGAGCTTGTTCTCAACTGAGATCTAAATGACTAACGTGTGTTTTGTCCCTTTAACAGAGACCAGCGAGTGACGATCTCCAGGCACTGCTCACCAGCCCACAGATACATCACCACTGTCAACACCGAGGCACGAGCACCACCTTCAATCCCGAGGACACACGAGGAGCTAACTTCCCCACAGCTGCACTCACCTTTCGTTGTGTCTCACATTAAATCACCCTCTGGGGCTAAAAAGTTTGAAGTACTGTGTCTGTCTCTTCTATGCTTGCCACACAATGTACATTGTTCCATAGCAGCTTTATAGGGGAAAATAGAAACTTTAACACATTATATAAAACACCATGCAGTGTGTTTTACCTTTTTTAAGTTAAATTATTCTAGTAAAAAATATCTAATGTCAGCAGTCTCCCGGTAGTTTATTTATCATATTTTGCATTAAGTGAATGCTTTGCTGTAAAGATGTGTCTTTAATCTAGATTTAAATTGGGAGAGTGTGTCTGACCCTGGAATAGTGTCGGGAAGGCTGCAGCATCGTAACCAATGGCCCCGCTGGAACACCCAGAAGCTGAAATAAAGATTGTTCTATATGAATAAACTGTAATCGTGTAGCCTACATACATGTGACTTGACTGCATTCATTTTACTTATTTCACTTACCTGTGTCATCCTGTGCATCTGGCGTGTCAGTGTCCACCTCAGTCACCACTCCACTTAATAGGAATTCCCAAATAATTGCCGCCAGTCTCTCATCAAGAGGGGTCAGCTCCGGTGTCCCCTTTCCCCCAACCGTGGCAGACACACTCTGGCGATGGAGCGCTAGACACTTTTTTGCCTCGACTTTGATGTCCGACCATTTCTTTTTAATTTCGTCCACGGTCCGAGGTTGTGAGGCTACAGCATTCACGGCGTCTGCAACCTTTTGCCACTCCATTAGTAATGCCCACACTGTGCCCCCAAAACAACATTTTTCTCCTCTTTTCCACCTTGCCAACGATAACTTCTACTTCACATTGAGTGAAGTTACGTTTTTTTTATTTCCTCACTTCCGACCCAAACCTACGCAAAGTTTTATGAGGCCCCTGGTCTTGATGAGATATATAGCTGGGTATCATCTGCATAGCAGTGGAAGCTAATTCCATGTTTTTAATAATGTTTCCAAGGGGCAGCATGTATATGGAGAATACCAAGGGTCCTATAACCGATCCCTGAGGTAATCCATAATTTACTTTAGATTTGATGATTCCCCATTTAAATGCACAAATTGATGTCCGTCTGACAAGTAAGATCTGAACCATTGTAGTCCCTCAATAGCGGTATAATCGTGCAAGCGATCTAGAAGTATGTTATGGTCTACGGTCTCGAACGCAGCACTAAGGTCAAGCAGGACTCGGAGTGAGATGTTGCCTTTATCTGATGCTATAAGCAGGTCGTTATGCTATAAGCCGGTCGTTTGTAATTTTAACAAGCCTAGTTTCAGTTTTATGATGCGGTCTAAAGCCTGACTAAAATGTTTAAATACATGAAATACGTCATTATTTTGTAGGAAAGAATATTTTCAGACATCAATTTGTGCATTTAAAGAGTATAACTGAGTGGACACTAGTATTTTTGACAGGTAAGGGAGATTTGAAATCGGTCTATAGTTTCCTAGTTTGTTGGGGTCCAAGTTTGCTTTCTTGATAAGAGGCTTAATGACGACCATTTTAAAGAGTCATGGCACATGGCCTAGATTAATTGACGATTTGATAATGTTATAAATGGGCTCAATTGCAACAGTAATTAACTATTTTAATAATTTAGTTGGAATGGGGTCTAATAGGCAAGTTGTAGGTTTAGATGGTGCAATAAGTTTAATTCAATCTTTCTGTTTTATAGGTAAAATACACTGGGTCGATGGTTGGTACTAATAAATAGGACAGACTTGGAGGTTGAGTTTTTACTATTTTGTCTCGTATGTTTTCGATTTTCTCTGTAAAGAATTTCCTGAATTAATGCTACCAAGATGCAGCGGAATAACCAGGTCAGGTAATGTCGGTTTATTTATTAATTAAGCAACTGTGCTACATAAAATCCTTGCATTGTTTTTGTTAGTTTCAATAAGGTTACGGAGGTGCTCAGCCTTTGCTGCTTTTAGTGCCTTTTTATAACAGTTTGCACTCTATTTCCACGCCATTTTAAAGACTTCTAATTGAGATTTTATCCATTTGCGCTCTAGTTTACGTGTTTCTCTTTTAAGAAAGCAATGTTTTTTTACTTTTGTTCGGAACAATTATGTTCAACGCAAGCACTTCAAATGATTTAAATGTATGTTCTGATCTCTGAGCTACAGTAAGAAAGTCTCTAAAGATTGTTGCGACACCACCCCGACCAACCGGACGTGGCTCATGCATATAACAGTAGCTTGGTGGGGTACACTCATTTACACCCAAGTAATGATTTGGTTTAAGCCAGGTTTCGGTAAGACAAAGTATATCAAAGCTGTTGTCTGTGATAATTTCATTTAAAAAAAACTGCCTTTGAATTTAGTGATCTAATATTAAGTAGGCCAAACTTTATGAATTGGTTTTGGTTGTTTATTAAAAAGAATTCAGGTTTAATCACGATCAGATTTTTTCTCTGACTTTTGCCAAAATTATTATTTTGTAATATTCGGGGGACAGATATGTTCTCTATATATGTGGAAGCAGAAACATTAATAACAGTTGAGTGGGAGGAACATAGACTATGGCTTAAGGTTTTGACATACTGGTGGGAGACAGTAGCACCTTCAAGATGTTGTCAGACAGGAGATCCGCTCCGATGCTGCTGGGGTGCAGGCCATCAGGGCGGAAGAGCCTAGATCACTCCCAGAACAGATCAAAATTATTAACAAAGAGCAGCTTCTGTTCAATACACTATGACATCAACCATTGATTAAGTGAAAATAGTCTACTGAACTTTTCATTCCCTCGTCGGTTGGTAGGAAGCTGCCCTGATACGATGATCCTTGCCGCGGGCGATGCTTTGCATACTGTATCGATCAGACTCCTGAAGTCCCTCCGACTGCCGCATCCTTACGTCGTTCACCCCCACGTGCAGCAAGACAGCTCCGACGTTAGCATTGTCCTTCAGGATCGCAAGTACCTGTGCAGAGACATCAAGAACACGTGCGCCAGGAAAACAATGAGTGCGCACCTTACCTTTAGTGGAGGAAGTGTGTACGTTCCGGATGATCGAGTCTCCAATGACCACAGCATTGCATTCTGTCTTGCAGAGGGCGACAAAGAGGTTCCTGGTCGGGATCTCGAAGACTTGTGGCGGCAGTTGAGTCATCGCACCGGTCCTGGTCGGCGCCTTTCGCCGTGGGTGTGCCGGTGCAGGAGTGAAGTTCATTTGGGCTGATCGTGTTCTTGAAGCCTGGGCTCTGTGCAAAGAAACATGCGGAGTAGTGGTAGTGGTAGAAGTTGTATAATCGCAATGAAAATTCGCCGCGGATTTGAGAGCGTCAGCATGGGATGTTTCCAGCACCGTTTTACGTTCTCGCAGCTGTGTCTTCTTCTCAAGTAAATCCTGGATCTGCTTCTCCACAGCCTCCAATTCCAACTGAAGTGCGAGCGTTTCCTCATCTGCACTCAAAGGTACAAACAGGTCTGAAACATTAGCCATTAGTGATGTAATAATGAGAGCAGCTAGTTAAGCAGTAAACAGGCTGGTAATGCTAACAGCCTGAGGGCTAATAAAGTAGTTGGGGATAGTAGTTCAGTTATTCTGAAACTTCTGAAACTGTTCAAAATTGCATTTCTACAAATGGTATCATAAAGAATTAAATTTCTATCTGTTGCAGCAGTTTTGGAAAAAACTATTTTATGTTCTTAAAGACTGTACCTATTCTATAGTAGTTGGGTGCAGATTGTGGGTTCTAGGGAGGTTTAATGTCTCTAGCCTTTCTTCTGCCGACTAAGCACGGTGACTGACAGGCGCGTTAAGCCCGCCTCTTCAACATTGCCGCCCCCAAATTTACTTGTAAATTTGCACAGTTGAAAACTAACTCAGGGTTTCATGGCATCTGCACTCTCCGAAGGTTTATCGTCCCGGATTTCAGGGAGCGCAATCAGACGCGCTATGGGTCGGGTTTACGTTTTGCCCTTTATCTGTATCTCCGCTGTTTGTACATGATCATCTGGACCAGGAAATACCTTTGTTATTCAACCAATCTGCCACAGGGATCGAGGCAACTGAGAATCAACTAACATGGCCACGATACCAGGTTCAATATCCGGTGATTGTCGTTGCCACTTTCCTCTCATCTGCATGCCAGGAAGGTAGTGCCTGGGAATGTCTCCATCGCCGCTTGGTGAGTAGCTCAGTCTCTGGATACACCACCTGGGTTAAGGAACCTTCCGGCCGCCCCATCAGAAGGCAGCTTTGGGTAATTGGATCCGGATCTGCTAAATCAGCAGAAACATACCCTAGCGGCTTGGAATTCAGGATAGCTTCAATCTCGATCAAAACTGTTTGAAGTACCACCTCAGTTACCATTTCTGAGCCCAGAGCAGAACGAAGGGCAATCTTTTTCGATCGTATTTCTCTCTCCCACACCCCTTCGAAGTGTGGGGCAGCCGGAGGATTGAAATGGAAGCGTATCTGTTGCATGGCGAGTATGTTCTGCAGATCTGAACTGAGCTAGTTGAAGGCGTCTCGCAGTTCAGTATTCCCACCTCTAAAGTTCGTGCCTTGATCAGAATATAATTCTGCAGGCTGACCACGACGACTGCGTCCTATTTTGACCAAGAATGGCCCAAAACAGTCCATTCCTGTAGAATAAAAGGCTGGCTTGAATAGTCTGAGTCTCGGAGGGGGTAGGTCAGCCATCTGTTGGGTTGCCGGATTTGACCGCCACTTACAACACTCAAAACAGGTACGCTGGTGCTTTCTAACAGCTTCCCGGCTTCTTAGTATCCACACTCACCTACGGAGCTCAGCAAACACCCGCTCTGGTCCTGGGTGGTGAAGCCTAGCATCATATTCCTTATTGAGTAGCTTGGTACTCAAATGATTGGAATCGAGTACGATAGGGTGTACTGCGGAAGGGTCCAAGGTTTCCACTCGCCTCAATCGGTGAATCGTTCCTCCACTAAAGGATGAGTTGGTTCTCTGTGTCAAACTCCGGAGAGAGGCAAAGTAACCGACTATTGGAGCGAACTGGCTTGCCGTTCTTTAATAACTGGTAGTCTTCTGGGAAACTATCCATCCCCCCTAGAAATTTAACGTTCCCAGAACGTTCTCAGAACGTTCCCGCTGGTGTTAAGGACGTTGCCTAGTAACATTCCCAGAACGTTCTGAGCAGGTTATGATGTGGAGTTCTTTAAAGGTAAGGGGGACGTTATTTGGGGACCTTTAAAGAACATTCTTGGAACGTTTAGGGGACCATACTTTATTAGGAAATGTAACGTTCCCAAAACGTTCCCGCTGGTGTTATGGACGTTGCCAGGTAACATTCCCAGAACGTTCTGAGCAGGTTATGATGTGGAGTTCTTTAAAGGTTAAGGGGACATTATTTGGGGACCTCGAAAGAACATTCTTGGAACGTTTAGGGGACCATACTTTATTAGGAATTTTTACGTCCCCAGAAGGTCCCCGCTGGTGTTAAGGACGTAAGGGTAAGGACCTTCACAAGACAATCAGGACATTTTTAGGACTTTCCCTGTAGATTCCTATTACATTTTCAATATATTCTGGGGACCAACCTAAAATGCTATTTCCTAGTTCTATTTAGGTTCCTATTCATATCTGAATGATATAAAACTTTTAGTAACATTACAAGAAACTTAAGGGGATCAAACTTTACTGTTACAGCAGTACTTCTTTTATACGGGTACTGCAGAACCTAATCACGAATAATAGACAGAATAGACAGAGATATCAAAAAGAATTATATTTATTTCAAATTGGCTTTGTTGCCATGAAAACTTTACAAAACGTGTGTGTGTGTGTGTGTGTGTGTGTGTGTGTCAGTCAGTCAGTGTCTCTATCTTCAAGAGATGTGCCATGATTTCCTTCTCCTTCCTGTCAAAAAAATTAAAAAAGCATTTTCAAATCACTTCACTTATGTTTGAATATCTTTTCTACATTTCTGGATATGTAAAACAAAAAAGTCCTGCATGTTAACAAAGCAAATCCAAACAGAAGATAATAATATATACGTATTTGGGAAGTTTATTCAATATTACATTAAGAAGTTAATCTCTAGGATAAGTAGTTAATTTAAAGGAGAAATTTGAGCGCTGGTTGTATCATGGACAGCTGGCTATCATGGATGGAATGAATTCCATTAGCTGCAGTTATTTCTGCAAAAGTGGGCAAGGTCAGGTACTAAAAAAACTAAGATTCACATACTTTTGAAGATTTTTAAAACTGGATTATTTTGAGAAAGTACATATTTTTCTCCTTTGTTTGGTTTGGATTCTCTTTGTCTAGCTTAAAAAGATGATGATGTTTTATATAGGTTTAAGCAAAAACATAGAAAATTCTTCAGAGTGAATAATAGCTCATTGAATATAACAACTTACAGGTGTAATGGCCACCTTGGCACCAAACAGTTTCCAAACAGTTTCCCAAAAAAACTGAAAAGGAAATTGATTTTTGCATTGGGGAAACCCTTAAACATGCACCAAGAAAAGAAGGTACAGTAATAAATGTTAATACATTGATACAACACAGAGGTGACACAGTTCGGTATGTTTTCAAAACAGCAAAAATAATGAAATTTTTGTAAAATTAGAAACCATATTTATTTTCTCTTTCCCTAGAGCGGATAAACGGTCCTTTTAAAGTAAAAGTAACATGCACACAGGCTGTGTTTTACAAAGATGTAAAACTCTAACAAACGAGCTCACCATCACAATGTTATATAAGACATATTTCACACACTTTAAGCTCTTATTTTCCAAATGTAATAGGGTAAGTGCAACAAATCTTTTTGTCTACAGAAGCGTCAGCCTTGTACCGAGCGGTTCCATAAGAATTCATGTAGTGTTACACTATTAGCAGACATGGTTTATCATTTTCTCCTTAAAACAGTTGCATGAATGAGTATGAGGACAAGAGAAGCTTTGAAAAGCTTACTTAAAACAATGTGGTGGAGGGATGTTCCCATGAAGGGCAGCTTTCCTTTTCTGCCTTTCACGCTGTAATTGGACCAGACCTCATTCGACGCGATTTTACGCAGAATTCTTCTCACAACGTTCCCGATGCTGCTGCCTCCGACCATGCTCAAAAACGTCTCGGTTACGTATGTAACCTCTGTTCCCTGATGGAGGGAACAAGACGTTGTGTCGAAGCCGACAGACGGGGTTCGCCCTTGAGAACCAGTCATCTCTGACTATTTTGAAAAGGCCAATGAAATTTGGCGAATGAAATTTGCATGCCGGGCCCCGCCCCCGGAAATCCGGGTATAAAAGGGGAGCCGGCGTGCTCATTCATTTACCTTTTGTGCTGAGGAGCCTAAAAGCATCTCGTGACTGCTGCAGCGGACGGCTATTGTCGTGGCAAGAAGGACACAACGTCTTGTTCCCTCCATCAGGGAACAGAGGTTACATACGTAACCGAGACGTTCCCTTTCTGTCGGTCTCTCGACGTTGTGTCGAAGCCGACAGATGGGGTTCCTATGGAAAACGCCACGGCAATAGCCGCGTCACAATCTCCAGCGAAGCGACGTTGGCCAGCCTAGGCGAGTCAGACGTAGCGCTCTCGCGAGATTGTAACCTTCCAGTAGATAGACAGGGGGACCCAGAGCTTCCAAGAAAAGATGGGTAGCCCCTGCCCTCTGTCAACTCAGACGGCCCCAATGGCGAGAGCTGTCCGGCCATAGGACCACTGGGTAAGCGCTATTCCCTCAAGGGGGAGGTGCGCTACGGAGACCACTTCCCACCCTCGGGGGGAATACAGTGGACAAACAGCATGGTCTTACCGGCAGGGAAGAACTCATGGGAGGTATGTGCGAGAATCCGCAGGGTGGATGCTCACCCGGGGAAGGTCACGAGTTCCGGGGGAACAGCTCATGACGGAATCTCAGACGGAACCACCCTGCTGGGGGGTTACCACGTCTGGAGCACTGAGGTCGGTTAGAGTCACACGTAGATAACTCAACTTGTGCCCGCCAAAGGTGGCAGGCTGCTCCGCCCAGCCCGCTGCCTTGAGTGCTTAGTGATGGATGGAATGCCTATTCTTCGCCCGAGGGGAAAGAAGGGAGGCAGACGACTGCGCACTGACCCCCCCAAGAGGGGGGCTGGCGCTTGTCGCAGGCGTACGCCCTGCCGGCCGCCGGTCTTACCTGGTGTTATCCTGCAAGACTCGAGCTGACACCGGATCCACGCGGAGGTTGTAGAACCTCGCGAAGGTGTGGGGCGTAGCCCAACCCGCAGCTCTGCATATGTCTGCCAGAGAGGCGCCCCGAGCCAGTGCCCACGAGGAGGCAACACCCCTGGTGGAGTGCGCCCTCACTGCCAGCGGGCACGGGCAATCCTGAGATCGGTACGCAGCCATGACGGCGTCCACGATCCAGTGCGCCAGTCTCTGTTTGGAGACAGCTTTCCCCTTCTGCTGACCTCCAAAACAAACAAAGAGCTGCTCAGAGCCTCTGAAGCTCTGCGTGCGGTCCACGTAGAGGCGCAAGGCGCGTACTGGACACAACACGGACGGGGTTGAGTCTTCCTCCCCAGTGGGGAGCGCCTGCAAGGTCACCACCTGGTCCCGGAAGGGAGTGGTGGGAACCTTGGGCACGTAGCCGGGCCGAGGTCTCAGGATCACGTGAGAATCACCGGGCCCGAAATTTAGGCACTCTGTGGACACGGAAAATGCTTGCAGATCCCCCACCCTCTTGATGGAGGCGAGCGCCTTCAGGAGAGCCGTCTTCATCGAGAGATGAGAAAGATCGGTCTCTCCGAGGGGCTCGAAGGGAGGCCTCTGGAGGCCCGCCAGGACCACATTGAGGTCCCAAGAGGGTACGGAGCGCGATCGAGGTGGGTTAAGCCTCCTCGCGCCCCTGAGGAACCTGATGATCAGGTCATGCTGCCCTAGAGGTTTTCCAGCAACTGGTTCGTGATGAGCAGCGATAGCGGCCATGTCGTCCCCCCGCCGAGGACGACATGTGGCCCAGGAGCCTCTGAAAAAGTTTCAGGGGGACCGCTGGTCGCTGCTTGAAGAGTTTCAGGCAGTTCAGCACTGACTGTGCGCGCTCTGTCGTGAGCCGCGCCGTCATGGAGACAGAGTCGAGTTCCATACCGAGAAAAAAGGAACTCTGCGCCGGGGAGAGTTGGCTCTTCTCTCGGTTGACCCGTAACCCCAAACGGTCTAGGTGCCGGAGCACCAGATCCCTATGTGTACACAACAGTTCTCGCGAGTGTGCTAAGATAAGCCAGTCGTCGAGATAGTTGAGTACCCGCACACCTCTCTCCCTGAGGGGAGTGAGGGCGGCTTCCACGACCTTCGTAAAGGCACGTGGGGACAGGGACAGACCGAATGGGAGGACCCTGTACTGATATGCTCGCCCCTCGAAAGCGAACCGTAGGTACGGCCGGTGACGAGGGAGAATCGAGACATGAAAGTACGCGTCCTTCAGGTCGATAGCCACGAACCAATCTTGACGCCTGACGGACGTCAAGATGCGCCTCTGCGTGAGCATCCTGAACGGCAGCTTCTGGAGGTGCTTGTTCAGGGTACGCAGATCTAGAATGGGGCGCAACCCTCCACCCTTCTTGGGGACGATGAAGTACGGGCTGTAGAACCCGCTGGACATCTCGGCCGAGGGGACGGGCTCGATCGCTCCCTTCACCAGAAGGGTTGCCACCTCTTCCCGCAGCACGGGAGCATCTCTGCCTCTGACCGAGGTAAAGAGGATGCCCCGAAACTTGGGTGGAGGTCTGGCAAACTGGATCGAGTAGCCGAGATGGATCGTGTTCTCCAGCCACCTTGACGGTCTGGTGAGTGCTAACCAAGCACTCAAAGACTGCGACAGGGGCACTAGAGGTACGATCTGCTTCATCGCCCCTGGGGAGGGCGGTTCGCTGGCTAGCGGTGCCGGCCCCGCCTCGTGGGGGGGCCGGCCCCGCTGATTTGCCTGCCTGGCGGCGGCGCAGCTCAACGCACCGTCGAGGTGAGAGTGCTGAGGGCTGCGCAATTTTATACTCGGCCTTGCGTGTCGCCACAACGCAACGTCGAGTTGCCGAACACCGTCCTGCGGAGGGTGAGTGCGGCTGAAAGGGGGACCCAGAGAGAGAGACTGCTCTTTTTGTGAGGAAGTGGGCGCTAGGCCCTGAAAAAGGCCTAGCAGATGTTGGGACGGGGCAGGGACCGTCCCTTTCCGACCCGTCAGCGATGGAATGGCTGGGGTCGGGCCCGATCTCGATCTCGCCGGGTCCGGCTCGTCAGGAACGCTTCTGCTTCCGCGGCGGCTGCTGACGAGACGGTGGTCGCTTCCTCTCCGTCCTCTTCCGGGGGGCCGCCTGAGGAGGGGGCACCGTAGCCGGAGCTGACGAAGAGGAAGGCCGGGGCTGCTGGGAGGCAGACGTTCCACGGGACCTCGACGGCCGAAAGGCGGTCGGGTCGCGGCGGGGCAGGATGTGCTTAATGGCCTCCGTCTGCTTCTGCACTGCCGAGAACTGCTGGGAGAAGTCCTCGACAGTGTCACCAAACAGCCCTCCTTGCGAGATGGGAGCATCGAGGAAGCGAACTTTCTCGGCTTCACGCATCTGCGCAAGGTTTAGCCAGAGGTGTCTCTCGTGGACCACTAGTGTGGACATCGCTCGACCCAAAGCTCGCGCTGTCACCTTCGTTGCCCGGAGGGCAAGGTCGGTGGCAGCGCGGAGCTCCTGCATAACCTTCGGGTCGGTCTTACCCTCGTGGAGCTCTTTCAGTGCCTTGGCCTGATGGACCTGCAGGATGGCCATGGCATGAAGAGCTGAGGCAGCTTGTCCAGCAGCGTTATAGGATTTCGACACCAGCGATGCCGAAACCCTACACGGCTTGGACGGGAGTCTAGGTCGAGACCTCCAGGTGGCCGCCGTCTGCGGGCACAGGTGCACCGCGACTGCACGTTCAGCCTGGGGGACATCAACGTAGCCTCTAGCTGCCCCGCCATCGAGGGAAGAAAGGGCGACAGAGTCAGCATGACGGGAACGAGCCGAAAAGGGGGCGTTCCAGGTCTTGCTGAGCTCCTCATGCACCTCGGGGAAAAAAGGTACAGGGGGCGTGCGCGGCTTGGAGCCGTGCTCGGACCCGATGTACCAATTATCCAGCCGCGAGCGTTGGGGCGTGGGCGGTGCGGTGCACTGCAGCCCGATGCTCGCGGCGGCCCGATAGAGCATGGCTGACATCTCGACGTCTGCCTTTTCCTGAACTCTATCTCCGGACGGAGACGGCTCGAAGGAATCGTCAGGGTCGGATGCCAGGAGGTCGCCCTCCGATGCTGCGAGGGACATCTCATCGTCGTCACGCATCGAGTCCGATTGCGTGACGTAGGAGTAAGACGGTGTGGAACCGCCTTCCTGGGAACGGCCAGACGAGCGAGTCGGGGCGTGAACGGTCCGCGAGCCATCGGCTGACGGTTTACGCTCACGGAAATCCCCATGCCACCCAAGCTGCTCGCCGCTGCTGACGGCGGGGCTGTGGCCACCGCGGTCGCAGAGCGGGAAGCAGACGAGGTGGTGGCTGGCTCTCGAAAGAGCGCAGCCACCCGTGACCGCAACGTCTGTATCGCCATCTGCCCGCAGTGCGGGCAGGATGACTCCACGAATGCTGCCTCAGCGTGTTGGACCCCCAAACACCTGACGCAAGCATCGTGTCCGTCCCCCTCCTCAATGAGGGAACCGCAACCACGAGAACAGCGGGACATGCCACGCTGAGAAATTTGCTCTTTCAGAAAAATACCTCTTTCAGAAAACACCTCTGGAACTGCTGAAACGCCGGGGGGATGATCGCTCGGAAAGGGACAATTCGCTGCACCACGTCAAGAATTCAGCTGTAGTAGTAGTCATTCGATGCGAAGGCTCCGAAGAACAAAAGGTAAATGAATGAGCACGCCGGCTCCCCTTTTATACCCGGATTTCCGGGGGCGGGGCCCGGCATGCAAATTTCATTCGCCAAATTTCATTGGCCTTTTCAAAATAGTCAGAGATGACTGGTTCTCAAGGGCGAACCCCATCTGTCAGCTTCGACACAACGTCGAGAGACCGACAGAAAGGGAACTGGATCTATGTAACATATAAAGAAAGTTAGTGTAGCAATTTAATTTAAAACATTATCTTTAAAATCACAATGGGTCTTTAAAGTATATTTTATTCCAACCCAAAATAAAATTGTTTTCATTTAACACTTACCCCAGTGTCGTTCCAAATCTGTAAAAGTTCATCTTCGAAACACAAATTAGGATATTGTTTATGCATTCTGACAACTCTATGGCCCTCCCATAGACAGCAATGTAATTAACATAATCAACGTCCAAATACGTAAAGACATTGGTAAAACAATCCATGACATCAGTGGTTCGACCGTAAACTACAATTTTGAGATTTTTATTTGCTAGCATTTGGGGCGAAGCGCTGAATGCCTGAAGTTGGAAAAAAGTAAACTCGGAGCTCAAAAGTGCTTGAGGTCATGTGCCTGGATAGCTTTTTCAGTAGTTCGGTCTGATCGTCCACTCAGAATGCATAAAAATATCTTAAACTCTGTTCCAAAGACAAAGCTTTTATGGGTTTGAAATGACATTAATGGCAAAATGTTTATTCTGGGGTGAAGTTTCACTTTGACATACCATCTTTCTTTTTTCCTCTGTGCCCTCCAGTTTTAAAAGCAACACTTGCAGCTCCTGCGTTGTTTTACAGGGCCCCTCAATGTTCTCCTGTGGTGGTGTTGAGGTGGATGCAGGGACAGGACGGTTCTGCTGAATGGCCTGAACTAGGCACTCAATAGAATTTGCAATGTCTGTCTGCATTCTTTCTATAGCTTGCAGCACCCGCTGCTCAGATAGTCTAATAAGTTGCTGGAGAACTGACAAATAAAGTTAGAAAAAAAATCCATTTTGACATTCAAATATTTGCTTAATTGAGAAAAATTAATCACTGATTAATTGAGGATCCATTGATTGTGGATAATGATTTACTCGATTAAACTTAAAGCAAGGTCATGCACATGCTTGCGAGTTATGCGCAAAACAAATACAGCAGAGTCAATGCAAATTAATTTTAAAAACGCAATGGCTATCCACATATTACGTTACTTGGCTACCAAAATAACTTCTTTTTGCATTTTTATAAAAAATAAAGATACTTCTCTTGGACAATGGTTTATCATTTGCTCCGTAAATAAAAGTTTGTGAGCACGCCTGTCAGCCCGAGCTGCAGCCACAGCAGGCAAGAGGATTGACAGGTCAAGGCGGAGAAGAGGGATGGGTAAAAAAAGAGTACTTATTTGTTTGATGTAAGTACATAGTAGTAGTAATAAATTATAGACATTGGCATTAAGGTGTTACCAGATGCAGTGCTTTGGCCTAATGTATAGTAATATATTGTAATTAAAAAGCGTAAAGATACAATTACCTGCATTTACTGCACCCTCTGCATGACTGGTTTCTTGGATGTCATGGGTATTTTCTGTAATTGAAAAATTTTCTGTGTTATGGGTATTTTCTCATTTTCCCAAACTTTATACATTTCACCAAATGTTTTACTTAGACTATGCATAGGTCAATAAAAAGTTATAACAAGCTATAAAAATATTCACACCATCTCATTTGACTTTTTTAAAGAAGTCTCTTATACTCACCAAGGCTGCATTTTTTTGATAAAAAATACAGAAAAAAATAATAACATTAAAAATGTAATGCAAAGCTAAATTTTCATCAGCTGTTACTCCAATCTTAAGTGTCACGTAATTCTCAGAAATCATTCTTATATGCTGATTTATTATTAGAATGATTAATTTTATATATTTTAAAACCTGTGATTTTTTTTAGGATTCTTTGACAAATAACAAGTTAAAAAGAACAGCATTTATCCAAAGTATTTTCTAACAATTTAAATCTGTGCTATGACTTTACTTGTATTTACCAAGGATGTTTTAAATTAATAAACAGTACTTTTCAACAGTGGTGTATATTGTTAGAAAACATACATTTAAAATAATTGTTGTTCCTTTTTAACCTTTTATTGATCATAAAAATAAGTAAAGCTAAAATATAAAACTATTAATCAGTTATTTCCAGAAATGATAATAAATCATCATATTAGAATGATTTCAGAGGATCATATGACACTGGAGACTGGAGTAACAGCTAATGATTTTAATTACAGATATAAATAAACTGTTTATGTTTATTAATGTAAAAAACATTTACATTGTTATAATATTTCACGTTATAATATTATTCTTTATTTTTGAAAAGCAAAATAAACTTCTTTTAAAACATTAAATGAAACTGGTATATTTCACACACACACACACACACACAGACGATTAAAAAACTAAACATCAAATGCACATATCATGAAAAAGATCATTCGAAAAAAGGTATGGGCAGTGACTGTGATATCAGTAGGTGGTTTGTCTGAGAAAAGATATTAATAAAAACGATATGTTCACAGCAGCTGGTTCTTAGCTTTTTTTGCATGTTCACTAATTGACACCCACACCAGACACCACATCATCAAATCAACACAACAAGAAATTCCAAAAGTTAAATCGGTAACTTACAGCTTGGGGGCTTAGGGACACTTGGTTGCGGGTTTTGAGAAGACATGGTTGATTTTTTCCTTTGTTTTTGGTGGCATCTCATTTTCTCCTATTAATTCAGGATAAAACCGTGAGTGACTGAGTGTGTGTGTGTGTGTGTGTGTGTGTGTGTGTGTGTGTGCGTGTGAGTGCGTGCGTGCGTGCACTGATGCTTTAAAATTTTGGGATCAGTAAGACTTGTCTCTAACATCCATCAATGCAGCATTTATTTGATAAAAAATAAAGAAAAAATATTGCTAAATGTTATTACAATATTTTTTTTTATTATAAATATTCTAATCACTATATTCGGAATAAACTACAAACAAATTATGTAAATTTCTTTCGTCAAAATATAGTTTCTAATTCCAATTTTTTAATCTCTCATTAAAGCTGTTCCATCTCAGCAACATTCTGTACCTTTAAAGCTCATTATGCACTTCTTCTCAATAATTTAACATTTTTAGTTTTTCACCAAGCATGCATAAACACTGTTTTCTCAAAAACACAATCATTTATAAACATTCTGTTAACATATTATTATAGCACAGTCTGTTCTGATTTCAGTGTATTCAAACTTTTTTAACTGATAACAACATAATATTATTTACAGTTATATAATGAATGAAAAAAAACAGTGACTTTACCTTCAGTATCTGTCCAGTATCTAACTGGGACTTTTCTCTTACGCATGTTTTCCACATCCTCCTCACTTTCCACATTAGATGTTTCAACAGCTTTTTTGGCTCGCTCTCTAGCTGTCTTGTAGTTGTCTAAGGACACAGTAAATTTATGTTTTATAATTTTGGTAATCAATTTTTATGTATGTAAAGGCAGTGTACCCTCCATATTAATTTATTTGTATTAAGTTTTCTCACCAGTCTCTGAGAGTATTCTTATTTTATATATCGTTTCCAGAGCTCCTTATCTGGCCTGTGACAGGCCTTTGACATGGCATCTGCATTTTTACGGGGCCAGTAGCAAGTTAGAACCTAAAAAAGTTTCAAATATCATAATTTTTCTTAATGGACTTGTGTGTGTGTGTGTGTGTGTGTGTGTGCGTGTGTGTGTGTGTGTACTCTTACCCCATTCACCTCCTCTACCCATGATGCAGGCGTTACAGCAATTGAGTTTTCCTCGATAAAAACCACTACGTAGAAACAAACCTATTATAGACAGAAAAACACTCCTTAGAAATGAGGGTAAAGAAATATCAGTCACGACATTAAAGCAATGTGAGTAAAACATAGTATGTACATATTTTCTTCTCTTTGTTAATCGAGATCATGGAGAAGAGAAAGGACAACTCGGCGGCCATGCCCATCCTCAAGAATCATTGCTCTTCCTTGTAAATTTGTCTTTTCCAGAATCTCCATCTTTGATTGACCACATACAAAGGCTCCGTAGATCCTTGAATCACATGGCTTGCAAAGGTATGATGTCAAGTGCAAGAATACTCTACATAGGAGCTTTCCAGAGTTAGTGCACTCTAGAACTTCACAGCAGGATGTTGGGCTAACAATGTAAACATTGTTAGGATGTTTCATTTGAATTGGTCTTTCTTCACTTGTTTCTATTGGTGTTAGGACTCTGTCCTTCCTGTCTCGAGCTTTCTAGCTCCCTGGGCAGAGTCATGACATTGCCACGTCTTTCGGGTTTCTGTTGTGTTATGTGTGGAGACATGTGGCTTTATGTTGTTACTTAATGCCACGTGTCTTCCTGTTATGTCTCTCAGCCCCACACTCCTATCTCCTGTAATTTCATTAGGGTTTCATTCCCATCATCTGTTTTGTAATTCACCTCGTTAGGGTTTCATTCCCATCAGCTGTCACCACTCTCCCCATGTAATCACTCCTCGTTAGTGTCTCCCTTTATATGGTCTCAGTTTCTCTCTGTTCAGTGTTGGTGCATTGTCTTTATCTATTGTCTAATGTTTGTGATCACTGGATGTCTTGCTGTTCTTCGGACTGCGTGTTTTGGATTTCCTGTTTACAGTTTGTAAACTTATTATTTTCACTTTTCTAGAGACTTTGTTTTCTAGTGTTTTTTTTGGAAGTGTTTTCTTTGTGCTGGTTTTCCCCATTGCGGGTGTTTTATTTAATAAACATTTATTGTTAAACCTTCGTCTGCCTGCATCTGGGTTCTGTCCACACCATTTCGTGACAATTGGAATCTGTGAACGTTCTTGGAGTCGTTTTGCTGCTTGGATTAGAACATGGTTTCCTGATCTAACCATCTTTTTCAGCTGGTGCAGGTAGCTTTCAAAAGAAAAAGCACTGCATTTGTCTAATGATCCATATGTGGTGGCATCAGCAGTGAGGTGAAGCAGGGAGTGCACATTGTACACTAAAAATTCCTCGCCATATATGTGACGGCCTTGTTCGACAAAATATGTGAGGATATCATGGGCATATATGTTGAGTGTTTGTGTTAAATGTGGAGACACTAGTATACACATTGCCACACTTAAGACCTTGAAATGACTTTAAAGTGTTTCTGGTAGGACTCCCCGAAGAACAACTTTGCCTGTGTAGAGCATGAACTGTCTGAATTTAGTGGCCTTCCACCTTTCTAATTCATCCAAGCTGCGTGGCTTCCTGGCAAATACATGGGTTATGTCACATCTCAAATTCCTTAGCCTCTGATTGACCTCCCTCAGCTGAGCTGGCGATAGCCGATGCCCTGACTTGCCCCGTGACCACAGTAGGAGCATTTTTCTCATCACTCCCAGGCAGCATTGGTGCATGTAGTCAGCAGGAAGAGATTTGACCATGTCAATTGGGAGATTGCTGAAAGGGGATTCAGTATTTTCCTGATGGTGTTCTGGCTGGTGTTGCTCTCTGAATGAGACATCATCCCTCAAAATAAGGTCATGCACCTGTTGATACGTTATGTGCCCCACCCAGTTTCCTTTTTGGGTGCACTTGTCACAGCCATAGTAACCCGAAAACTGTTTGATGCACTTCAGCATGGCTTTTGCTGGTGCATCACATGTTATACATCTCAATCTCACGTTGACTCTTTTTTCTCTCCATGAAAAGCCATTCATTAGAACCATGCTTAGCTCATCTGCTATGACTTTAATGAAGTCCAGTGATTTTGGCTTGGCCTCAGTAAGGGCGATGGCCAAAGGAAATGTGCTGGCTGGTTTTAGATGTACAGTGCAGAGTACAGGCCAGAAAGACTTACTAGTGCTCTTAAAGAGGGGCAGTCTATCTACATTGAGGGAAATCTCAAGCTCAGAGATGTCTCTTGCATAATTGTAGGTATACCGATTCAAGCACAAGATAAATTGTTCAGTCACTCCAAATTTAACAAATTCTACTCCAGATACCATTTGGCTTTCAACGGGATCAGTTTTTAACAGTGTTTTAGCAGTGAATGGAAGGTTTTTATGACCTTGATTCCTAAGAATTTTAAGCAGTGCATCTGCAGCATTGTGCTTGATGTTATAGCCAATGATCCATTTCCGTAACTCCTCAGAAAAATGTTCAGTGGGCATATTAAAGTTTGCAGTCTTCTCAAAAAACACTTCATCAATGTCGCTACTAGAAGATTCTCTGTCCATATTCTCTGTGTCTACAGCCATTGTATATTGTAGCGGTGTGTGACCATTGAGTGCATTGATGCCAGTATTGAAAAATCTAATTTCCTCATTGTCACTATCAAATACTCCAGTCATTCCATTTTCTAGGCCTGTGTCCTGGACTGGCATAGTGTCTCTGGGATTCTGTGCTCCACTGTCTAGCAAAGTAACAGGACCAGCGTTTTTGCTGTGCACATTTTTCATTTTCCTTTTAACCCTTTGCCATAGCCATTTGTATTATATTTTCCTGTCTTCTGCAGGCATCCAGCTGTGTGACACAGCTCTGTGTTTTCTTCTCTGCAAATGGGTATAATGATGTTTACTTTTTGTAGCCAACCTTAAGATTGTTAATTTTGTATGCAAGCAAATTTCTGACACACCAGAACAAAGCATTTGTATTGTTTTACAAAGTAAAAATTGTATTGTAATAACTAGGGCCATGCGGTATATTGCGTTTGTACTCGACATATATGTGATATGTAGTGCCCTATAAAATCCGTTTTATTTTTTCCCTAATTCTGTTTTGTCCAGAGGTGAGGAAATATTCATAAAATTGTATTTCTGGGGTGAACTAATCCTTAAATACACAATATATAAAGCGATATATTTTGTATATTCTAATAATGTAAAAATATTACTATAACATGACAAAATTGTTTTATAAGGTGAAAAATATCTTAAGGAAAAAATTACATTAAAATGTGAAATTGATCCCATTTGTTTGGACTGTCAGCAGTATGCTGCTGTAATCATTTAGTAAGATAAGCCTACCTTTAGAGACGACATCACAACCTGTGTGAGAAGGCCAGGGCACAAGAAAGGATCTAAAAAGCACAGAAAAATTATATGTATGAAAACATTGAATTTATTTTAGTACAGATTTAATGTTTACTGCTAATCACCAAAGTGATTGAAATTTTCTGCGTGCTGTTCATTTGTTCATGTGCAGAGGACAATAAAATAACATTGTAAGTTATATACATTTGTGTCAACGCTTTAACACATTACAATGGGCATTTTAATTTTCAGGAACCGAGTATTGATCGTCCAAAATCTTACTTACGTACTCCGAGACAAAAAAAGCAACGCACCATTCGGCATATTCCTGCCGTTAACATTTCAAGTTTTAAATTAATGGATCACAAATAACACGTTAGCTTCCTAAAGAGGGAATTACTTTTTGAATTAGCAAGAAGCGCGTCAGCGCGGGCCTTCATGCTGTCGCTGCGAGTTTGAAATCGCATGTAATCTAAAGATTCGGATTACAGCGCACAAATAAAATTGATTACTTCTGTATTAGTTTGGGTTTTGGTATTTCTTACTCTTTTATTTTGTTGTTGTCAGCCACAGCATGTTGCATAGTATTCGATGTTATTCATTTAAAGTTTGTAGTCTTTTTGTACAATTGTGTATTCTTCCAAATAAATTGGCGGCTAAATCACAGAACAAACGGAAATGTTATCATTATATTAAGTAACGTTAACTAAACTACCTAACACAAGAAGTGCTTAAATAACTTGAGAGATAATTAAATTAGCAGACGTTAGTCACCGTTGAAGTTGTTGCCGCTTGACAGAAAAATGCCGCCAAATTCAGTCTGGATCTGCGCATGCTGGGATAGGTGGATGTCCCTCCCATCTGCTCTCGCTATTGGGGCGTATAACACCAAGGACTTTTGTGATTGGTTTAAAACACCAAGTATCCATTGGTCCAGAAATATAGGATTATGAGATATAAGGATTTACTGTTCGTTTATAATTTATTTGTATCATTATTTTATGGAAGATTTCGCTTGTTACCATAGACGTGAAGTCATTTGGGAACGAAACTAAACAACAGAGGACTGTTTGTGAACATTCTGTTGTTCTCTTTGTTGCTATGTGACCATAGAATAACCAATATAGAACGTCCTCTTAAAGTCATATCAGGAACGTTATTATATGACTGAAAGAGGACCATGTGAGAACGATCTGTTATGGTCACAAATGTCCTCTTTGTAACGTTCTATTGTGACCATAGAATAACCAATATAGAACGTCCTCTTAAAGTCATATCAGGAACGTTATTATATGACTGAAAAAGGACCATGTGAGAACGTTCTGTTATGGTCACAAATGTCCTCTTTGTAACGTTCTAATGTGACCATAGAATAACCAATATAGAACGTCCTCTTAAAGTCATATCAGGAACGTTATTACATGACTGAAAAAGGACCATGTGAGAACGTTCTGTTATGGTCACAAATGTCCTCTTTGTAACGTTCTAATGTGACCATAGAATAACCAATATAGAACGTCCTCTTAAAGTCATATCAGGAACGTTCTTATATGACTGAAAGAGGACCATGTGAGAACGTTCTGTTATGGTCACAAATGTCCTCTTTGTAACGTTCTATTGTGACCATAGAATAACCAATATAGAACGTCCCCCTAAAGTCATATAAAGAACATTGAACTCCAACACTTTCATAATCAAAATAAAACGTTTTAAGAACGTCCCTAATGTTCTGTAAAGGTTTGGGACATTAGTTACCTTAAGAGTACTTTAAGGGAACGTTGCGCAAGGTCGCGAGAACGTCCCCTCCTACATGGGTCTGTGCTTTACTCATAATGACAACCTCTGCTTCAACGTAGGAGTTGGATGGAGGCTGACCATCCTGGAAGGCCGCCCCATGCATCTCCTGAGCCACTGCTTCCACATCGTCCTTCCAACTGGAGTACTCCCTTCGCTCCTTAGTTGTGGCAATGGTTATTCCACTGAAGGTTCCGCCTTTAAGCTCAGTTGCCTCCTCAAAGTCAGGAAGTTGTAGGTTAGGGTGCGAAGGCAATTCATCCGGAGGTTTCGTTAGGAACTCTGGACCTTGAATCCATCTGTTAGGTCTAGCCAGGTCCCTTAGGTTTTTACCCCGAGTGAGATCGTCGGCAGGGTTTCTTTCGGAGTCAATGTAGCTCCATGCCTTCAGCTCAGTCAGCTCCTGGATCTCAGATACGCGAGTGCCTATGAACTTGTATCGGCAGGACTCTGAACGGAGCCAGTGGAGGACAATGGTGGAGTCTGTCCAGTAGGTAACTTTATCTGACTTCAAGGTGAGTTCATTTGTAAGCAACCGTGCAAGCTGGGCTCCTGTCAAAGCGGCACAAAGTTCAAGCCTGGGTATAGACTAGAATTTCCGTTGAGCCACATAAGATCAGGCTAGTAAAAAGGAGAGGTGGACTTCCCCTGAAACTGCTTCCGAACGCAGGTAGGCGATGGCCCCGTATGCCTTCTCCGAGGCATCACATTCAGAGAAGTCCAGGAGGTTATATACCGATTCCGGCCGTCGGAACATGTGTCTCCTGAACTCTGACTGCATTTCCGGTGGTATTTTGCTTAAAAGCCTTTCCACATGTGAACCGCATCTCAGTTCTGCATGACCTTCATGGCCCAAAGTCTCCAACATGCCTACAAGGGATCTAATTTGCAATGCAAATTTTCGAAGGCTGCTGTATCTCCTCGTCGAATGCCCGGTGCATCCATCACAGCTATCCTCCTGAGGGCTTATTTGTAAGGTTGTCCATACCTCTCGGTTAAAGCAGCCATAGTGTTGGTATACGGAAAAGGTGAGTTGAGATAGGAGTCGGCCACCAGACGGGCCTCGTCTAATCTCAGGTGATCCATCAGTATTTGGTAGCGGAAGAGCTCAGTAGTATCAGGAGGTATCTTTAGTCTGGTAAACTCACCAGGATCAGCGGAGACGAAGTCTGGGATGGTTGGGGTAGGATCACGATAGTGGCTCTCTCGTTTAACTGGATACAAGGTAGAAGCTCTGTGGGTAGGTCTCAAATCCCTTAGTCTCCGTGATTCGTAACGGTCCTCGGGGTGAAAGTGAGCATCATACCCGCCTCAACGGTCTTTGATGAATACCAATGTGGATTATAAGCGGGGTTGCTACACTCCGGGAAGGGTAGAGCAACTCGGCAAGAAGTATTGTGACTAGGATCCTCTGGATAACTAGTAGGCTGAAAATCAAATCCGGTCGGAGACTGGACTGACTGCGAAACTTCCCGTCTGTTGGGCAGTGAGGTCTGTATGTGATTGCACATAATGTGGAGGTCACCGAGCATCTAGTCCAGGACATCTACAAGCGCATGCTCTTTTGAAGGCTCTTGCTTATCCCCTTCTCTCTGGTCAGGCAGATTAGACCAACCTCCATAGCTCACAGTCGGCTTCGGGGTAGGTAATGAACTATAGTCTCCTCTCTGAGAGAACAAATCTGCTCTTGCTGATGCAGCAGCTGTGCCAGTACCCTGTGGTGACTGGTTGGAGACAAAATAGGGGGGAAGTGGTGTAGGAAGAGAGACAGAGCGCAACATAGGTTGAGAACGATGACGTGGTTAGTTACAGAAAGTCTGGGGAGGTGACTGAAATTCTCTTCCCAAGGCCTGTAATAGGGTGAAGACCACACTGGTGCTCTAACTTGCCTTCTGTCAGAGTAATGCTCCCTGTCCAAGGCAGCAGGCGACCACTCATCCACTACATTCAAGGAATACTGACTCATGGGACTGGACTATCGGTCAGATAATGAGAGAGAAATGCTGTCAGTCTCTGATGGACAGCCTTTCTGTGATCCAGCGGCAGCGGGGAACGTCACTGATTGTCTGACTTGTCCATGCCCAGTGACAGTATGGTGGTAATATATATATATATATATATATATATATGTGTGTTAGTGTGTGTGTGTGTAATAGAACTTTTGAAGCAACTTTTTTAAATTAAGTCGCTGAAGTTCAAATTAGGTACATTTAAAGAATATGTTCTGCTTGTTGTCAGCATCCTCTCATAAACAACTAGCAGATATTAGTAGTAGTTATCGTTTAGCTTATTGTCATGAAATCATTCTAAAATGGTCATGTTTCAAGACAAGTTTGCTATCATTTTAAGATTGTTGCGAGTTGGTCTTTGTGACTTAGAAGTCCTCTTCACTATTCCAACATTTCACTGTCATGATCCTGCCTCTCCTTGTCTTGGTTTTCGAGTCTTGTGGCAGGATCATGTCAGTCCCATGTGTTTTGTGTGGAGAAAGAGCATTATTTTGGTTTAAGAAGCCATGCTCTCTCTCCAGTGTCGCGTCCTTTAGTCCCGCCCCCTTGTTTCCCCGGGTAGCGGTCCATTAGTGTTAGTCTTGTCTCCAGCCCTGGTCCATCTTTCCCTTAGTGTTTCAGTCCCCTCACCTGCCTCGTGCAATCCTCCTGTTAGCTTTCCCTTAGTGTTTCATCCATGTCACCTGCCGCCACTCTCCCTGTGTCATCAGTCCTTGTTAGTGTTTCCCTTTATCAAGCCCCAGTTTCCCTCTGTCTCTTGTCGGTTCATTTTGCATTTTGCACACTTTTGCACATTTACCCTGGTCTGTCTGGATTACCCGTGTTCCTGTTCAAAGTTTGTGGATTATTGATTACCCGTGTTCCTGTTCCTGTTCAAAGTTTGTGGATTATTGATTTATTATTCTAAGGACTTGGTTTGTTTTGTCCCCTTGAGGGAGGCTTTTGTTTACTGTCTTGTTTTAGTTCATGTTTTCCCCATCGAGGGTCTTTTGTTTTAATAGAGTTTTGTGATTTATATCAAGTCTGCCTGCGCTTGGGTTCTGTCCACACACTCCAACATTCACAGATTTAGGAGCTAGTTTTAGTGCTAAAACACTCGTCAGATCGTCTCTGTTATTAAAAATGTGTGCAAAAAAGAATGTATTTAATAAATGAATAAAAACATAACTTGTGCTTTAAAAGGGGGAAGAGATCGAAAGAAACTCTGGGCTTACCAAAGAAAACCTGTTCCCAACCAGGTTCGGTTCACGGAGTAAGTTACTATGGTTACTGACTCTTAAGTTACATATCTATAGAAACAGGCTTAACTTAACCCACATTCTTTGGTTATACCTTCCATTCTGAAATGGAAAACCCAGAGTTTCCCTCGTTTCGGGGTTCTGAAACAGGCCTCAGTTGTTAAGACAGTCTTAACTTAGCATCTATCTTTTGGCAACTGGACTCATGGTTGTGGTTTTAGGTACTGCTTTTACTGGTAGTATACTATGCATTAAATGTTGTACCTCTTTAAAGCCTTGTTTACTCTGGTGGAAGTATCAGTGATGGTGTTGGAAGTTTGGACAGTACTGTTGCAGGAGGGGGTACTGTTGTTAAGGAAGCTACATGGAGGCCTGGCTGGTGTAGAAACGGGTGTTGCGACCAGATGACAACTCCCTAGAGATGGCTGTTACTAGAGCCTGAGCCATACTCTCTACAACATTCTATAAATTAAAGAATATTTCCTTTTAAAGTGAATCAAATTGGTTTTGCTACAGTCACTGGGTTTAGCTATGATTTTTGTATTAAACCTTGGATTTGGAATAATAAACATTGTTTATACAAAAAATTACTAGAAAAGTATTAAATAAGGTGTGTTCAATACTTATTCCCTGTGTCATCTCTCTTTATTTATTATGACTCAACTTGTATACTTAAATGTTCTGATTTCTTTGTATTAATTCAATATTTGGCTTGATGGCTACATCTGTCAGTAGCCCACTTAGAAATCCCCTTCCTGATAAAAATGCTGATGTGTCAAATACTTATTTTCCCCGCTGTATATCTCTGTTTGTACAAACCCGTGCAGATTCATTTAATTATGAATTTTGCCGATACAAAATGAAAGACATTTGTATTTTGATCATAACACATGACCATCGGTTTATTCATCGATAGTTGTTTGTACATGTTGGTGTAATGTCGAAAACCGTGTAAAGAATGTCTCAAATTCCAAATGAACCGAACAGGATAAATGGACTCGCGTTGCAGGATACACAAATGCACAACTTCTTATTGGTATGCTCAAAATCAATATACATGAACACGAAATAAAACATTGCAATCACAAATCTGCCTCTATTTGTACAAATCGCTTCGTGTTTATTAAAATCTAAATTTCACAGAATCAAATCATATGGCATTTGTTTGTGAATCGTAAACTACAAATGTAACGTGTATCAAGTTCACGGATGACTGTGCGTGAATTTGTTAATCATTTTGATTCGAAATTCATCCCATAAATGACAGCCTAGCTATATTAATTTACATTGCTTTGATTCAACTTATCTCTTTTTGCAGCACCCTGGTAAATGACGTCTAAAACTTCGCTCGTTCGAACATATCAAGTAACCCAACAGATTCTGATTGGTTGGTATGTGCGTTCAAATGGTTAGTTCCAGGCAGTTTACAGTTTTGAATTAACGTGTTGCTTTCATTGAAGCACGCCTGCGCATGCACACACACATGCTATTACATCTCCATGTCTTCTATTCAAGCTGTGCAACAGCAGTAGTAGTAGTATGCTACATGCTTTATCGAAGAACCTTACTAATTAGGGAACCAGGAAAAGAGACATACGTGCACCACTCTTGATCTATAAAATGTATGCTTGTGGCGGTTCTACATTGAATTGCACCCCGGGGGAGACCACCTTTTGAGCGAAAAATTTATAAATTAAAATAAACCACATACAAAAGTATGACAAACCGTCATATTTTATTTTAACAACATAAGTGAAAGAGAATTTTTTTTTTTCAATGCACAAATCCTTTTGTTGCCAAAACACAATGGACACAATTCTGCACAAACTATGACAGTTTCAGTTATCAGAACTGAAATATACACTTTATACATAAATGTGCCAAAATATATACAAGCAGATATATTAAAAATTTAACAAGAGCAGAGAGCAACAATAATATAAAACATTAAAAATAATATACAAATAAAATATAGAATAAATATTCTATAGCAGAAGTACCTTATCACACAAATGTGAAAACACACTAAAGAGAATCTAATTATTACACTATTGCAATAAGAACAGAAAACACTAAAACCTAAAACCTGACCTTTCTGGCCTTCCTTGATGCAAAATCATCAATGATGTCATCGTGTGAAATCTGCTCCCCTATTGAGTGATTTATACTGATGATCCCAAGCCATGTGAGCCGGATATGGTTGATCTCAGGTATGACTTGATCGACTTTAGTTTGGAAAAGCTCCTCTCTGCTTTTGCCACAGTGACTGGTGATGAACATTCGATCAACGTTCTGCGCGTTCAAAATTGGAGAGAGGCCTGTCAAAGTAAAATCTTGAAGTTTATTGATCAGAAGATTAAAACAAAATACATCAGCTGTGTACACCAGCCGATGGGTGGGTGGGCTGCCTTAGACTCAGTCTTACAAAAAGAACTGATATCTTTACAACGGCCCCTCTACTGCAGGAAGGACAGCACGTGCCTGACCGAGCAATTCCATGGGTCTTCTCTGCGAGAAGAACACCAAGACGAGAAGAGGCGCCACTTAAAGGCGTACAACCGCCTTGTGGCAGGTGCCCTAGCCTGAGTGATGGTCTCCAGGAGCCAGACGTGGAGGTTCCAGAGGTCTGGTCTCGGGTGCCACAACGTGCCCTTCCCCTGCGAGAGAAGGTCCTTCATCAGGGGAATTGGCCAGGGGGAGTTGTCGTCAGAAGCATTAGCGCTGAGAACCAAGTCCGGTTGGGCCAGTAAGGCGCAACTAGTATCACTTGATGCTCCTCTTCCCTGGTCTTGCACAGGACCTGTGCAATGAGGCTCACTGGGGGGAAGGCGTACTTCTGCTTGTCCCGTGGCCAGCTGTGCGCTAGAGCATCCGTGCCGAGGGGGCCCTCGGACAGGAAGTATCATAGTGGGCAATGGGTGTTGTACAGGGAGGCAAACAGCTCCACCTGTGCCCGCCCGAACTGCACCCAAATAAGCTGGACTGCATGGGGGTGGAGTCGCCATTCTCCACGGGGCGTCAACTGATGAGAGAGCGCGTTGGCTGTCTGGTTCAGGTTGCCCGGTATGTAAGTGGCATGCAGAGACTTCGTCACCTGCTGACTCCACAAGAGGAGGCGTCGGGCAAGTTGCGTTAACTGCCGTGAGCGAATGCCACCCTTATGGTTGATATACGCTACGGCAGTTGTGCTGTCTGATCGGACCAGTACGTGCTGGCCCTGCACGAGGGACCGTAGTCCCTTCAGTGCAAGCCGAACAACTAGTATTGGGCTGGACGTGCGAGTAAACGTGCTTCACCTCTCCCCTCTAATACAACACGGAATCAGGTTGTTGTATCACTTAACTTGCACTTCTTTCATATTAGTGTATTTTATTCATAGCATACATTGTTAATTATCACTGTCGTTGCTAACCTCTCCTGGTTATTTACTTGAAAATCTTAAACCAAAACACTCAGCGCCGTTAGCATAGCACAAGCGTGCTAGCGGGCTTTCTTTTTACACTGCTAAATATCATCTCGCCTTCTAGCTGTCTTGTGTGCTAACGGTTTCTCTTTGAAGCGTATATGCTAAGAATCACCGAGCAGCCTTGGTAAGTTGGAATTACTCTTCAAACCCGGTGAGTTATGGCTTCTTCTCTTATTATTGTCACTTGCACCTCATGTCATATGTTTAGCTTAGCCTTCTCTGTCAGCGGCGAGGGCTTTACATGCGATAAATGCAGGGAAATAGCTAGGCCGACAGAGAAGATCACAGTATTAGAGTCTCGCATCCAATCTTTATCTGAGGATAGTAAGAATGTAAGGAGCTTAGAAAACACTTTGGATGCGAGCAATATTAGCGCGCACAGTTCGGTTCCGGTTGAACAACCCCCGCAGCTGGGAAACTTTGTGACTGTGAGACGGTGTAGTCGCAGGTCAAAACATCACTCAAACGTTCCGACTTCAGTCTCAAACAGGTTTGCCCCGCTCAGCGACGCACCGACTGAGAAACCTGCTGAAAGTGCCCTAGTTATCGGTGATTCTATTGTTCGGAACGTTAACATAGAGGCACCAGCCACCATAGTCAAATGTTTACCGGGAGCCAGAGCGCCTGACATCAAGTCAAATTTAAATGTGCTGGCTAAGGCTAATCGTAAATTCACTAAGATTGTTATTCACGTCGGCACAAATGATGTTCGACTCCGTCAATCGGAGATCACAAAAGATAATATTAAAGAGGTTTGTGAGCTCGCAAGCACGATGTCAGAAACTGTAATATTCTCTAGCCCCCTCCCCACTTATCGTGGTGATGAGATACATAGCAGAGTATCATCACTAAATGGCTGGTTGTCTGAGTGGTGCCTGCAGAATGATATTGTTTTTATAAATAACTGGAAAAGTTTTGAGGGCAGACCTGACCTGTTGAAAAGTGATGGTCTCCATCCCTCCTGGGCTGGAGCTTCTCTACTCTCTAGAAATATGGCACATAGTCTTAATGCTAAAACTTGACTCACTGGGGCCCAGGTCAGGGAGCAGACTGAATGGCTTAACCAACGGTCTGCTTGCCGTCTCACGTTGCAGAACACACATAATACACAACATGCGATAATACTTTCTCCCAAACATCATAAAATAGAGACTGTGTCTGTCCCCCGGATTAGCAAACATAAAATAAAGCGTAAACCTCTCAAAGGTAATTTAGTTAACGTTAAACTAACTAAACATGAACATAATACAGATAATCAACTGTTACGACTCGGATTGCTAAATATTAGATCTCTCTCTAATAAAGCACTTTTTGTTAATGATATGATAACAGATCATAAAATAGACATGCTCTGTCTCACAGAAACATGGCTAAAGCCAGATGATTATATTGCGTTAAATGAGTCTGTCCCCTGTGGCGAGCATCAAGCAACACAGACACAGGTAAGTACAATTTGTACCCCGGAGGGTGATTTATTAATAACAATAGGCTGGGTGCGGAGTAAGGTGAGCAGTGGGGAAGTAGGTCTCCGGTCCCAGCGGCGGTGAAACAGTGCAAACAGTTCGGGGTGCAGTGCAGAGTGGTGGATGTGGCTGCCGATCATCTCAGGCGCTTGTAACTGAGGAAAGAACAAACACACAGTAAGCATTAAGGGTTTTCTCTACGCGAGAACGAGCTCACCCTTTCCTTCTCCTTCTCAGCTTATATGCTGTCCTCTTAATGAGGCGCAGGTGTAGACGATCGGCAGGTGTGGCGGCTTGAGTGTGGTGTTTCCATGGCGACGCTGATTGGCCATTGGTCCGCTCGCCACACCCCCAAGATTATTATTATAAACACGAGCCTCGCCTAAAAGGCAGAGGGGGAGGTGTTGCTGCACTTTACCGTAACTCTTTTAGCATTTACCAGAAGTCTAATCCTAAATACAATTCTTTTGAAGTCATGGTACTTGATGCATCAATACCTAATACTAAGGACAAAACATCTTTAAAATTTATTCTGGCTATTGTATATAGACCTCCAGGGCACCACACAGATTTTATTAAAGAATTTGGTGGGTTCTTATCAGAACTAGTACTGTCTGCAGACAGAGTCCTTGTTGCTGGGGACTTTAACATTCATGTAGATAATGATACAGATGCTTTAGGAATGGCTTTTAAAGACACTCTTAACTCCATGGGCGTTAGTCAACATGTGTCAGGACCTACTCACCTTCGTAATCATACTTTAGATTTAATTTTGTCTTACGGTATAAACGTGGTCGATGTTAAAATCCTTCAGCAGAGCGAAGACATCTCAGATCATTATCTGGTATCATGCTTGCTTCAATACCCAATGGTGGCAAATCAAACTCCAAGTTACAAATATTGTAGAACAATAACTTCGACTACAAAAGGTGCGTTTCTTGATAATTTGCCTGAATTGTCTCAAATCTCTAGCATGAGTAATAACGTTGAAGATCTTGACTTTACCATTGAAAATATTAATGCCAACTTCTCGGAAACGCTAGACATAGTTGCTCCCTTGCGCTTAAAGAAGATTAAAAATGACAGACCGACACCGTGGAAAAATGAACACACTCAGGCTCTAAAGAAAGCGGCACGAAAAATGGAGCGCAACTTTAAGAAGACTAAATTAGAGGTATTTCGTACTGCCTGGAAGGATAGTACAAAAAAATACAGGAAAGCCCTAAAAACGTCTCGATCCGCCTACATTTCATCATTAATAGAAGAAAACCAAAATAACCCTAGGTTTTTATTTGATACAGTGGCTAAATTAACCAAAAATAAATCGTCAGCGACTTCTGATGCTGTATACCAGCATAGCAGTGATGATTTTATGAACTATTTCACAAATAAAATCCAAGATAGTCGGGAGAAAATTATAACTATGCAACCAGATGCGAAACCCGCTGAACATATGACTAACTACAGCGCCTCTAAGTAAAAAATTATGTTTATTTTCTACTATAGATCACGATGAACTATCGAAAATCATTAGATCATCTAAATCGACTACATGCATGCTAGACCCTATACCTACAAATCTTCTGAAAGAGATGCTCCCAGAAATTATAGATCCTCTACTTAGCATTATTAACTCATCTCTGACATTAGGACATGTGCCTAAAGCATATAAGGTGGCTGTTATAAGGCCCCTTGTCAAAAAACCCCATCTGGACCCTGGAGAACTAGTTAACTATAGACCTATTTCGAATCTACCTTTCTTATCTAAAGTTCTGGAAAAAGTAGTCTCAACTCAAATATGTTCCTTCCTCCAAAGGAATGAGATTAATGAAGATTTCCAGTCTGGATTTAGAGCACATCACAGTACAGAGACTGCTCTGATTAGAGTTACAAATGATCTGCTTATGGCGTCCGACCGAGGTTGTATCTCCTTATTGGTGCTGCTAGATCTTAGTGCTGCATTCGACACCATTGACCACAGCATGCTCCTACATAGACTTGAAAATGATGTCGGTATTAAGGAAATAGCTTTGAAATGGCTTAGATCTTATTTATGCGACCGTTTCCAATATGTAAAAATAAACAATGAGGTATCACGCAAATCCCAAGTCCAGTACGGTGTACCACAGGGCTCAGTACTAGGGCCTATGCTCTTCGCATTATACATGTTACCCCTAGGAGATATAATAAAGCGACACGGAATAAGCATTCACTGCTATGCTGATGATACGCAACTTTATATTTCCTCGAAGCCTCACGAAACACAGCAATTCCATCGAATAGTGGAATGCATAGTCGATATAAAAAAGTGGATGAGTAGCAATTTTTTTATTACTGAACTCGGACAAAACTGAGGTGTTACTTATCGGACCGAAAACCGCCCTACGTAACAACCAAGAATACTGCTTAACTATTGATGGATGTTCCATAAAACCCTCATCTTCAGCTAAGAATCTTGGCTTTATATTCGATAGTACTCTGTCATTTGAGAACCAGGTCGCCAACACCTGTAAGATTGCGTTTTTCCATCTTAAAAATATATCTAAATTACGTCATATGCTGTCATCATCAGATGCGGAGAAGCTTATACATGCCTTTATGACATCAAGACTAGATTACTGTAATGCACTATTAGGTGGTTGCCCTGCAGGCCTATTACAAAAACTCCAACTGGTCCAAAATGCGGCAGCTCGAGTTCTTACACGTACAAAAAAGTATGAGCATATTAGCCCGGTTCTGTCAACCTTGCACTGGTTACCTATAAAGCATCGCATAAATTTTAAAATCTTGCTTATTACTTATAAAGCCTTGCATGGTTTAGCTCCTCACTACTTGAGAGAACTTCTTACGTATTATAGTCCATCACGTGCACTACGCTCTCAGGCGTCAGGTCAGTTGGTAATACCTAGAATTTCAAAATCAAGTGCAGGCGGCAGATCCTTTTCTTATCTAGCGCCTAAACTTTGGAACAGTCTTCCCTGCAATATCCGGGAGGCGGACACACTCTGTCAGTTTAAATCTAGACTAAAGACGCATCTTTTTAATCTTGCATACACTACATTATCATAATATATGTATTTCAAAGATCTAGGCTGCACTAGTTAGATCAACCGGAACCAGGGACACTTCCAATAACAACTGATGCATTTGTTGCATCAAAGAGTGCAGAACAGTACTCTACTCTCAGCCAGTCTTGTCTCATTGTTCCAAGGTTACAAGAGCGGAGCGGGCAGGGCGCAATCCATTCCTAGACCTGACAAATGCTGGACGAAGGAAGTGACGTCCCTACAAAACTTCAGCCACTATTAGATTATTAATGATGATTTTAAATCAAATTTTTTTTTATTTTGCCTTGTTGTGCAAGCACTGTTGAGCTTGTGCAGAGGCAGCAGTTTTTGCCAGAGGGGAACTGGAATCCCCTGGTTAGGCCTGGTTTCCCTCCGAGGTTTTTTTTCTCCTCCAATGGAGTTTTGGGTTCCTCGCCACCGTTTGCATACTGTTTTGCACTGTTTTGCCTGGCCGGGGGGGCTGCTAGAATTTTGTAGTCTTATTTAATTAACACTGCATATAGGAATTTATTGTGTGTCTGATATTTGACATGTGTTTTGAATTCCATAACCCTTTTATGTTTTACTTATAGTCATTTTTTTCTTGTACAGCTGCTTTGTAACAATGAAAATTGTAAAAAGCGCTATATAAATAAAGCTGACTTGACTTGACTAGTAACTCCAGGCAGTTGATATGCCAGCACAGGTGGGCCCCCGTCCAGCGGCCTGACACTGCGTGCCCTTTGCACACCGCACCCCAACCCTGTAGGGAGGCGTCGGTCATTACCACGACACACCTCGGGGGTGGGCTGGCTCCGCTGACTTACCTGCGTGGCGGTGGCACAGCTCAACGCACCGTCGAGGTGAGAGTGCTGAGGGCTGTGCGATTTTATACTCGGCTTTTCGTGTCGCCACGACGCAACGTCGAGTTGCCGAACACCGTCCTGTGGAGAGTGAGTGCGGCTGAAGAAAGAAAGACCCAGAGAGAGAGACTGCTCTTTTTGTGAGGAAGTGGGCGCTAGGCCCCGAAAGAGTTGGGACGGGGCAGGGACCGTCCCTTTCCGACCGGCCAGCGATGGAATGGCTGGGATCGGGCCCGATCTCCCCGGGTCTGGCTCGTCAGGAAAACGTCTGCTTCCGCGGCAGCTGCTGACGAGACGGTGATCGCTTCCTCGCCGTCCTCTTCCGGGGGGCCGGGTCGCGACGGGGCAGGATGTGCTTGATTGCCTCCGTCTGCTTCTGCACTGCCGAAAACTGCCGAGAGAAGTCCTCGACAGCGTCGCCAAACAGCCCTCCTTGCGAGATGGGAGCATCAAGAAAGCGAACCTTCTTGGCTTCCCGCATCTGCGCAACGTTCAGCCAGAGGTGCCTCTCGTGGACCACTAGTGTGGACATCGTCCGACCCAAAGCATCGTCCGACCCGTCACCTTAGTCGCCCGGAGGGCGATGTCGTTGGCAGTGTGGAGCTCCTGCATGACCTTTGGGTCGGTCTTACCCTCGTGGAGCTCTTTCAGTGCCTTGGCCTAATGGACCTGCAGGATGGCCATGGCATGAAGAGCTGAGGCAGCTTGTCCAGCGGCGTTGTAGGATTTCGACACCAGTGATGCCGAAACCCTACACGGCTTAGACGGGAGTCTAGGTCGAGACCTCCACGTGGCCGCCGTCTGTGGGCACAGGTGCACCGCGACTGCATGTTCCATCTGGTGGACATCGACATAGCCTCTAGCTGCCCCGCCATCGAGGGAAGAGATGGGAGAAATGGGAGGAGTTCTATACGCTGTCAATCAATCAATACCCTTTATAAGAGGAAAAGGTAAGAAAATGAAAAGTTTCCCATGGTGGTCGGTAGAGTGTTCGGTAGCAATTAGAGAAACGAATAAGGCGTTCGGTATTCTAAAAAGAGTAATAAATCAAGACACAGTTATAAAATATCAAAGGAAAAGGGCTATTGCTAGAAGAGTAATTAAAAATGCCAAAAGAAAGGCATGGCAGGAATTCTGTAACTGCGGAAAGGCGGTACCACACCGTCTTACTCCTCCGTCACGCAATCGGACACGATGCGTGACGACGATGAGATGTCCCTCGCAGCATCAGAGGGCGACAGAGTCAGCTTGACGGGAGCGAGCCAAAAGGGGGCGCTCCAGGTCTTGCTGATCTCCTCATGGACCTCGGGAAAAAATGGTACAGGGGCCGTGCGCGGCTTGGAGTCGCGCTCAGACCCGATGTACCAATTATCCAGCCGCGAGCGTTGGGGCATGGGCAGTGCGGTGCACTGCAGCCCGATGCTCACGGCGGCCCGAGAGAGCATGGCTGACATCTCGACGTCTGCCTTTTCCTGAACTCTATCTCCCGGAGGAGACGGCTCGAAGGAATCGTCAGGGTCGGATGCCAATAGGTCGCCCTCCGATGCTGCGAGGGACATCTCATCGTCGTCACGCATCGTGTCCGATTGCGTGACGGAGGAGTAAGACGGTGTGGTACCGCCTTTCCGCAGTTACAGAATTCCTGCCATGCCTTTCTTTTGGCATTTTTAATTACTCTTCTAGCAATAGCCCTTTTCCTTTGATATTTTATAACTGTGTCTTGATTTATTACTCTTTTTAGAATACCGAGCGCCTTATTTGTTTCTCTAATTGCTACCGAACACTCTACCGACCACCATGGGAAACTATTCATTTTCTTACCTTTTCCTCTTATAAAGGGTATTGATTGATTTGCTGCAGTGATAATTCCTCCTACTATCTTATTATATTCCTCCTCAACACACCCTACTAACCTATTATTTTTGAAGTGTTCTTCACACAGCGTATAGAACTCCTCCCATTTTGCCTGTTTATATATCCATCTTGCACATACACTAATATTTTGCCTTATGAATGAATTCTGAATCTCACATATTACAGGCCAGTGATCACTGCCCAAATTATCTTCATGTACACTCAAGGTGCACTCACCTGCTAAGGCCGCTGATGTTATTGTGAGATCCAGACATGACAATCCACTTTTTACTACATCCATCCTGGTTGGTTTCCCATCATTTATACACACAAGGGAACGCTCTTCTATAAGTGCTTCTATGATCATCCCATTTTATCTTTATTTTTTCTGCCCCATAAACCATTGTGTGCATTAAAATATAACAAGTTTCCCCTGTGCATTTCCTACCACTTCTTCTAGTATAGTATTATTAATTTCTTTACAAGGATTATAATAATTTATGATTCGGATTCCCTCGTGTGCTACCTTTACCTCTATGCTGACACATTCCACGTGCTCACTTTGGTATTTTCTCTTATAGACTATGCCCTCTTTAATAAATGTTGCACACCCTCCGCCTCTTCCAAAATACCTATCTTTCCTTTCTACTACATATCCACTGATTTTAAGGAACTTTTTAACCATGTTTCCTGAATACATATGATGTCAGGTACCTTTTCCATTTCTGTAGTGTGTTTTTTAAATTCTTGCCCATTTGCTACTAAGCTCCTTGCATTCCAGTGTAGTAGTAAGAGATTCATTATACATCTAAGTGTTATTGCTCTGAGACATATCCAGAGCACCATTTTCTTCCTTTGCTATCAGAGTCCTGTGTACCTCTTCCGCAGTAACTCCTGTTAACTTCAGAACTTTACTGGCACATCCTACAATGATCTTTATCTTGTCTGATTTCCGTACCACTTGTGAAGTACCATTTACCACTGCACAAATAAAAGCAACAAAATAAATTTTGTTCATCACCACATGTTGACCCGTATCTTCTTTCGCAACATTTGCTTCTGTCTGAACAAAGGTTTTCTCCCTATTTCCTTGCATATTATTTATCTTTGTTTCACCTTTACTTTTTACCTTACGAGCAGCCTCTGCATATGTTCAATTTTGAAATGTTTTTATTTTTTGAACTTCTGGAGCTTCTAATTGTACCGGACATTCTGCATATGCTGCACTATGTCCCCCTCCGCAGTTACAACACTTAATTTCGGCACTGTCCACGCACTTGCCATATTCATGTTCTCCCCCGCATTTTGCACATCGCATTTTGCCTTTGCAACATTTGCAGTATGACCCATGCGTTCGCACTTAAAACATCTTAAGGGGGGTGGAATAAACTCTCGTACCGAAAAGTTTACAAAACCTAACTTCACCCTTTGTGGCAGAATACTCCCTTCCAATTGGATCATAACGCTCATACTATCACATCTCTGATTATCTTTCCACATCTGCAATCTTCTTGCTAAGATAACTGTGCCTCCGTTGAGACTTTTTTTTCATCCATTTCTACATTAGGGGCACTCCTGAAATCACACCTCTAACTTTATTGCCTATTTCAGTGCTTGTTATACTTCCTCCTGCTAATGTTTCCATTTTTAGTATTTTTTGCTTTTGGTTTTCATCCTTGTGTAATGGTAATCATTCTTGAATGTATTTCTCCTGAGGGACTTTTATTTTGACACACTTTTTTCGGAGTATGAGCCGAGACGCAGGCGCGCCGTACGAAGAAGAAAAGAGAAGAAGTGAAGCGTTCGCTGTGAAGTTATACAGAGAGTTTTTGGTTGAACGTTTGCAGGAAAATAACGTGATAATGTATTACACAGTTTTTCGTGGTAAACGTGCGTAAGACGGTTTTATTTTTTCGGTTGTGTAAAGTTACTTTGAAAGAAACAGACGGTGTTGGAAGCTGACTGAAGAGCAGAAGAGAGCTGCTAATGTCGAGAGGTTCGCCGAACACCGTAGTCTTCGCTGTATGCCGAAATGAAGAATCCCCGAGTGCTAGTAAAACGAGCGTCATCATAACGCATATTTTTGCAGGTAGCAATTGCGTCCGTGACTGTTTGTTTTCGAGATTTTTTTGTGGAGTATTGGGTTTTCCACGTGCGCAGGAACACGTGCGCGATCCCCTGTTTCTCCGAGGATACTCATCGAGCACGGTCGGGCATTATTGATGTTATTTTATAGTTGCCCTGCCATCCAAGTGACATCTTTGGCACACATCTATAATCTTCCTGGTTACTATTCTCACGTGTGTTAAGTCATCACATTCAACGAAAGTCATCGCACTCAACGCAAGTCAACGTGGCTACGGAGTGGTACTTTTACATATCATTACACGTTTTGTTGATATAGACTGAGTGAACTGAACATTTGAATTTGATCATTTATAGTTGTGTTGTTGCAAATGTAAATTGTAAATGTTACCCTGCACAAATCTTATCATTTGAATTATTACTGTTTATATTGTTTTATTTTATTCATTTTATGCCTTAATCTAAACTCAGTTTTGCTGAGTATTGCAGAGGAGGAAAATAAACCTTAAAGGAAAGGCAAAATAAATGATTAATGGTTTCAATTAATCTAAAACGATATTGTGGTGTTACTTACTTTGGAGTGGGGGCGTCTCACTTGCTCTGTTGGGTACTGGTGGAGTGTGGAACGACAGTTACTGTCTTACATACTTATACTTCAGACAGCCGCCGTGTTATTTAACTTACCTGAAGCCACACTCTTTGGTTCCTTTAGTATATGATACAACAGGGTAAGATAAAACGTACAACTAAAATAAACCGAGACTCAAAGTACTGGGGTGGGGGACTAAGATCCTTTCCGCGGTAAGTCTTCCAAAGTAACGTATTAATTTCCCCTACTACGCGGGCCATAACGAACCCGTTACACTTGCATTTAATCAATATTCTTCCATTACTTATACAAAATACAGCCTTCACCGTTCCTATCTTTTTCTCAATAATTTTGGAAAGTTTAATAGGATGGATTTGCTGTTCTAACTGCTTTGCGAAAGTAACTATCACTTTGATCTCTTTTTCCATCACCCGCATTACCTCTCTTTTGCTTTGTTTTATAAATTGTTTGCTCACCATCAGATCCATCACCCATGCTGTTCTCTTTTTTTTTCTTTTATTATATCTTACATCCTGAAATTCCATATCTTGGTCGACCTCGTTATCCGAGATATCTCCCCACCTTGCAATAACAAATTAACTTTGCTGGTATGGATGTTATGATCTCGATGATGTCACACCTAAAATGGCTGCTAGTGTTTGTATAAAAAACCCATAAATTATATCAAACAGGTTGGTTCTGCACAATGGAAATTGGCGAATTTATGTAATTTTCTTGTATTTCAAATAAATGGGGATGGATAAATGATAAACATGTGTCTGTGGTTATTTCAATGTGCTATCCGTAAGTATGCAATGTAGTTTGAACTGACATGGTGGATAAATACAGCAAACACATTACATGGCAACAAAGCAACATAAAGTAAAGCAATTAACAGACATTAAACATATATTCATTACACCAACACAACGTGTGTGTGTGTGTGTGTGTGTGTGTGTGTGTGTGTGTCACAGTGCAGTCTCAATGTAGCACTGTGACATGTTCGTCTTTGAAACTACCTACAGATTAGAAAATTATGTTTGCTAATGACAAGGCCTAACGTTAACCCAACTGATGGAAATAATTAATAATAACTGAACTTAGATGAGCACAATATTATGGTGAAATTAGATGTTGAGCTTTGTTACACTGTTGTTGCAGTTAGCGTTGGGTTCGGGGAAAAATAAACGAGAGATGGATCATCTTTAGCCGCTCTTGGCATATTTATTTTTCATTGCTGACACATCAGACTCACGGTCAGACAGCCATAAGAGTACCGTAAAACAACTTAGACAAACATCATAACTCAAACACGTCTTCTGTGGCTTAAACTTTAGTGCCCCCTTGTGGCATACACATATACAAAAATACAAACCAGTACAGCATTACATAAATATACAACCGAGGACATAATGAACATATTTTAACACCCCCACTTGTACTCAGGTTGCTATATAAAGTATAATGAATGTGGACCCCTGTCATACACATATCAATCCCCAAAAAGAGCACATGCAAACCAATCCAGTTTCAACTTATTTACAGGTTTGGTCATTACATCAGCAATCATGTTATCAGTAGGACAATACATCAAGGTCATTCTTCCATCGTTCACAATAGACCTGATAAAGTGATATCTTATGTCTATGTGTTTGCATCTCCGTCTGTTAATAGGGTTTTTGGCAAGAGCAATTGTTCCCTGATTGTCCTCATGTACTACAGTTTGCGTGTACTTGTAGTTATCTATACCTCCCAGTGACTGTTCTAGGTATAAACACAGTTGGCTGTTTTCTAGTCTTCCACGAGACTAGAGAGCTGTTTTGGCTTAGTCTCACACAGTACCCCGTAGTACTGCGTCTGTCGCTGGTATCAGCTGCCAGTCAGCATCACTGTAGGCTTGTATACCTACTTTCTCGCAGTCGTTTCTCCTAAAGCTTAACCCTTTCTCTGCTGTACCTTTCAGATACCCAAGATTCTTCTGTAGGTTCAGCAAAATACTGTGATAACATGCTCACTACGAAACTCAAATTGGGTCTGGTGCAAGTAGTCAGGTATATAAGACTTCTCACAGCTTCTCTGAACACTCGGACATCTTTCATCTTTACTGCATCCTCAGTATACACTAACTTTTGCTCGCATGTTGTTTCTCTGGTCCTACAGTTTTGCATATCAAAACGCTGTAGTATCTTGTTAGTGTACTTTTCTTGTGTCATTTTTACACACCCATCAGACTGATTGAAATCGATACCCAGAAAATGTTTGAGTTGGCCCAGATCTTTCATTTGAAACCTTTCTGAAAGTATCTCTTTCACTTCTTTCAGTCTATCTTGATTGCTCGCTGCAATAATTAAATCATCAACACATGTAATTATAAACACTTTCTCTTCTTTTGTCTCTTTAGCATAAACACAGTGGTCGGCTGGGTTTTGTGTGAATCCATTCTCAATTAAACAATCGTGCAAAACCTTGTTCCAATTTCGCCCGGATTGTTTTAATCCGTAAAGTGATTTCTCTAGCTTGTAAACTATACTCACTTTCTCTTGGTAACCCTCTGGTGGATTGATGTAGATCTCATAGTCTATAGGGGCGTGCAGCTACGCGTTTTTCACGTCCATTTGATGCAGGAGTAAATTTTCCTATGCTGCTTTCTGTAGCACCACCCTTACACTTGTCAAATCTGCTTCAGGTGAAAATGTCTCCCCATAGTCTATTCCCATTCTCTGGTTGTACCCCTTGGCCACAAACCTCACTTTGTATTTGTTTCTTCCATCTACATCAGTTTTGATAGAGTAAACCCATCTACCCCCCACTGTTTTCTTACCTATTGGCAGTGTTGTCGGAGTTAACGTTTTGTTTTCATTTAGAGACTGGATTTCCTCATCCATGGCTTTTAACCATTCTTTTGAGTTAGTTGACGTCATTGCTCCCTCAAAATTCTGTGGACTGCCACAAACCGCTCTGCAGCAATAGTCTACCGTGATATTAACCCCATCACTATCACTGTCTTCGGTTACAAAATCATCTAAGTAACTCTGTGTTCTTTCTCTAGTCGGATACCTCATACTCTCGGATTTACCACTTATCACATTCTGTTGTGTCTGATTTTGGTCGCTAGACCTCGTTTCTTCACCTACACTATCACTATGTGTACTTCTTCCCTGTTCACTTGGCTCTTGAGCTTTTTCTGTACTCCTACTCTGTGTGGTCTCACCGGTTTTGGGTTTCACACTACCATAGCCATCGCTTAGATCTGGCTCACCAGTCTGTGTCTGTTTTTCCACAGCTGCCTTGCTCACAAACTTCACTAGCCTGTGTTTTTGCACTTTGTTTGTATCTGGATGATACACCAAATACGCAGGGCTGTTCTTATCATAGCCTACAAAAAGACCCTGGTCGCACCTGGAATCAAATTTTCTCTTATCATGTTTGTAGGTGTAGCATACAGATCCAAACTTTTGCATTTTTGACACATTAGGCTTCTTGTCTGTCAGCGACTCATAAGGAGTCTGCCCTGTACGTTGGTTAAAACACCTGTTGTATAATTGCTGGTGTTTGTACTGCGTAGTGCCATAGCTGCTTTGGTAGTGAACTTTCAACTATCATACACCTACCCATCTCAAAAAGAGTACGGCAACCCCTCTCTGCAGTTCCGTTCTGGTGTGGGGAATACGGAGCTGACTTTTCATGTCTAATTTTGTTTATCCTCAACAGTGCTTGAAAATCACTGCATGTAAACTCGGTTCCGTTGTCGGATCTGATACACCTTACTTTCCCGTAAGGGGATACATCTGTTTTTATAACAACAGTATACATGTCATGATTCTGCCTTCTCTTGTCTTGATTTTCTGGTCTAGGGGCAGAGTCATGACAGACCCACGTGTTTTATGTGGAGAGAAACATATTATTGTCAATCAGAACATAATATGCGTTCTCTCCTGTCTCGTCATTTGCCCCCGCCCCTCTCGTTTCTAGTATAGCTTTCCTCCTGTGTCTTATTACCCATACCTGCCCATCGTTATCTCCTTTGTTAGTTTCCCTATATATATACCCATTTGTCTATTGTCTTGTTGCTCGTTGGTTGTATATGTTTCCCGCTCTGTATATGTTTCCTTACCTGTACCTTGGCTCGTGTTCCCTTGTATTTTTTTGAAGTCTTTACGTTCTGTTTTTGTATTGTGCCTCAGTTCAGTTTTCCCCCCATTGTGGGTGTATTATTTGTAATTTGCGGTTTTTATTTATTAAATCCTGTTTTACCCCGTATTGCTGCCTGCACTTGGGTTCTTCTCACCACCTGTTCCGTGACAGAACCAACGAGCCAAGACTGAACCCAGCAGCAGCATGGACACTGGCCGGTCTAGCTTGTCCCGCCGCCTCTGCAGCCTTCGCCAGGGAAGTGAGACTGTGGATGATTATGTGGAGAGGTTCCTGGACATCGCAGGACAGGGCGTCTTCGGGGAGGAGGAGCTGGCGGTGCTGTTTAACACCGGTCTCAGAGAGCCACTCTCTCGATCGGAGATGAGGGCGATGAGGCCGTTGGACTTCGACGCTGTGTGGGATGCCACCACAGGTCGTTTGTGGTCCACGACCTCATCGAACTCCTTTGACTCATCTCCCCTGGTTGCGATACCAGAGAGTGGTCCTCTGCAGATCAGGAATGTGGGCATCGCCACGCACCACTCCCCAACCTCTGCAGCCTCTCCACAACCGCCCAGTCTCACTGGCAAGCGAGGGAGACGGGAATCCTGGGGGTCCTCGTTTGAGACCTCCAATCCCGAGCCGCTCATCCCATTCTCTTCATTCCTGCAGCCGGCCTCCAGGCGGGGGGCTCGGCTGAAGAAGAGGCAACGGAGGGCGGCTCGAAGGGTGGTCCCGTCAAGTCCGGTGGTCCCGGTGGTCCCGTCAAGTCCGGTGGTCCCGGTGGTCCCGTCAAGTCCGGTGGTCCCGGTGGTCCCGTCAAGTCCGGTGGTCCCGTCAAGTCCGGTGGTCCCGGTGGTCTTCCAGCCGGCGTCAAGTCCGGCCTTCCAGCCAGTGTCTCAGCCCAAGCCGGCCTTCCAGCCGGCCTTCCAGCCGGCCTTCCAGCCGGCCTTTCAGCCAGCCTTTCAGCCGGTGTCACAGCAGGGGACTCCTAGAGCCTCTATGACTCCCCCTAAGACTGTTCCACCCCATCCATTCCCTTTTGGACTGCCCCCTAGGCACTCTTTGCCTCCACCCCCCCTCCCTTGTTTGTTATTTTTATTGTCTCACCCCAACCCTTTTGTTATTATTTCTTGTATGCCCCTAGTCATGTTTGCAATGTTTTGTTGGTTTATGTCTGTTACCCAGTCTGTCTTGTCTTGTTAGTTGCTCCCTTGGTGAACGCCAGGAGTCGTTCATTAAGGGGGGGGATTCTGTCATGATTCTGCCTTCTCTTGTCTTGATTTTCTGGTCTAGGGGCAGAGTCATGACAGACCCACGTGTTTTATGTGGAGAGAAACATATTATTGTCAATCAGAACATAATATGCGTTCTCTCCTGTCTCGTCATTTGCCCCCGCCCCTCTCGTTTCTAGTATAGCTTTCCTCCTGTGTCTTATTACCCATACCTGCCCATCGTTATCTCCTTTGTTAGTTTCCCTATATATATACCCATTTGTCTATTGTCTTGTTGCTCGTTGGTTGTATATGTTTCCCGCTCTGTATATGTTTCCTTACCTGTACCTTGGCTCGTGTTCCCTTGTATTTTTTTGAAGTCTTTACGTTCTGTTTTTGTATTGTGCCTCAGTTCAGTTTTCCCCCCATTGTGGGTGTATTATTTGTAATTTGCGGTTTTTATTTATTAAATCCTGTTTTACCCCGTATTGCTGCCTGCACTTGGGTTCTTCTCACCACCTGTTCCGTGACAATACATATGATATGATAGAAAAATATAAGACTTCTGGCAGGACCAGCATTGTCCAAAATTTTAACAATAGCAATATATAAGGTTTGCGGAATGCTACTGTTCTGGGCAAACTCTGTCTGTCCATGCAGCCTTGCGTGCAGAAATACGTGTCCCCCCCACCTGGGGAACCAGAACATTAACGCAATGCTCTTACCACTGAGCTACCGGAAAGATCAGAGTAGCCTATCCAAAGTGTGTTGTGTGACTGAACACCAGAAGAAAAACATATGTTTGCGTTATATTGAATTCATTGTTGCGTTAAAATTGGTATCATTATAAATACCATATATTTATTCACCTTTACTTAGTTTTATACATTACTCACATTTATAATTTATTTGTGTTTTTATTTTATCAATAATCATTACTGTTATTCATAATTACTGTTATTTAATGCATGGGCCTTCAACAGGGTGGTCTGCTAAATAATGTTTATAGACAACAATTTGTTAAAAATGTAAAACATGGGTACAGAACAGAGATCTTCATGTTTAGGGGCAAGGACCCCTTAGATGAGAGCTACATGGAGCAGGGACCCCCTTATTCTAAATGTGTGAACAGAGCTATTTAAATAGAAACAACCCTTATTGTCACCGCAAAATTATGTAAAGACATAACATTAGCACTATTGTGCATGCTATTGTTGCACATACATACTTTTCTGTGTATTTAAATACTTTTTCGTCTTTTGTTCCACTTCACTGTGTGTTGCAGAACACATCGCTATTTTATTATAATTCTAATTCTGCTGAGCATCACACTAAGTAGAGCAACATGCAAAGAGTCTGCATTCTTTTTGGTGCAACTTGTTTGACGTGCACCATCAGTAAACGGTGCACTTTTCATTGAGCCTGAGGTGTAAAGGCCCTCCAAAATGCATTCGAGACGGATTTAAATATGATCGCTCAAACCACTTTATGAGGCAGGATCTGTTACTTAAGGGTCCACCCATCTATGGCTACGAGAAACACAAGAGAAAGAATACCCCTGGAGTCTGCGAGAGCGGGGGCGCAAGATGACTCATGGATGGATCACATGGCAATAGACCAAGTAATGGCAATAGATAAAGTAATGGAAATGACAAAGATTCAGGAGATCAGCAAAGCAGAAGTTGGAACAACAGGACAGAATCTACAGAGATGCATTTGCGGCTGGACAAAGCTAACATCAGAGCAAGGTCTTAAAATCCATTAGGGCTGGAAGGAGTGCCTGAGAGATCTTAGTGAGGGGCTTCGCATTGACCAATACTTCACAAGAGGTAGATCAGTCAGGTGAAGCCAAGTTGGAGCGAAAAACAAGAATCCAAGGTCACAGAAGGAGATGACCAGGAGACAAAAATAAATTGACAGACTCGTGAGAGAAGGGAGAAGCCTGAGGAAACAGTGGAAGAAGGCCACAGAAGAGGAAAGGAAGGGCCTAGAGGCACCACAGGGCATTATTAAAAGTAGCCTGGTCTTGTGCAAAGAGCAGAGAGCTTGAGAAAGCAACATAAGAAAAAGGAGCAAACCAGAACCAGAAGTTAATTCGTAGCATCTTTAGCAAGGAGAATACTGGGACCCTTAAAGTACCTTTAACAGATCTTCAGGGACGCCTACGAAAAATGTATTCCGACAAACAGAGGCATGAGACAATTTATATTCTAGAGGCCATATCACCAATTCAACTACCAGAACACCAGATGGACACAAGGCCCCCTAAATGGAGCACAGTTGAGAATGCAATAAAACAGGCAAGATCAGCTTCAGCTCCTAGTCTAAGGTTTCACAATTAATCAAAAATAAACCACACATGATTTGGCGTTTGGCTGCGATGTTTAATGCGCAGTTAGTCAACACCGTTAAATGCAGCTGCATCCGAAAGCCAGAGGGCGCTCTAGCACAGAAAGTCACTGTTTTTCCAGCCTCCTCTGGTATTTTCATGATAATACATTATTGTGCATTCCCACAGATCACAGAGCTGTGCTTCACAAACAAGCTGCGCATAAAACACAATTGCAACCTTTGCAATTTCACAATCACGATTTGAATGTAAATTGTGATTTATCATGCAGCCCTATCCTGGACCCAACGGTATACCATATAGGCTCTATAAGAAAAGCCCCTGGAGTGTTGAGGTACCTTTGGAGAATAATGACTCTGGCATGGAAAAAGCAGGTGATACCAAAGGTCTGGAGAAGGGCAGGAGGCATTCTGATCCCCAAGGTTTCCCAAGGAAACTCCTAAACTATTGACCGGTTTCACCAAATTAGCCTCTAGAGCAGGGCCGTGCACAGACATTTTGAGGGGCAGTGGCCTAAAACAAAAAAAGGGGCACTAAGTGGGTACTTATCCAGTTATTAAAAAATATACAATTAAAAAAGAATTCAGCACACGCTCAAATACATTTTAGACTTTATTGTATATGTTTTGATAGAACATCACAATAACACATTGCTGATTAACAAACTATTTTACATTTTGGTTTGGTTTCCTTTTACAGCAAAACCTTTCTATTTGGTACCATTTGCTGAAAGATCTTAATGACCTCATCTTTTATGATTGGGATGTCTTTTTCAATGGCCAGAAGCAGAAGATCAGAGAGTCGTTCTTGTCCACACACATTACGAAGTTTAGTTTTCACCAGCTTCAACTTCGAGAATGAGCGTTCAACAGTGGCTGTTGAGACAGGGAGTGTTGCAAAGATTTTCAGCATCTTAAAAAGTGTTGGAAACACAACATGAGCATCAAACTCCTTAAATGTTTCCAAAATGGCATGGGCACTTTTTTGTGAGCATGTGAATGAAGAGTGGAAAACTCTAAGCTCAGTTCGTAGCTGTTCTCGTGAAAGCGTGCTTCAGCATCTGCAGTGTCTTTCCACTTTGATGGCTCAATCAAACAATGCAGTGACATCACAATTTTGTCAGTGTTCCCCTTTCCTTGAAATCGCCTGTGGAGTTCCTGAATCGAGGAATCCAAAAAAGTGAAGGACATCCTTCCTCTGTAGTACTCCTCTAAAGTTTGTGGCTGGTGGTCCTCTGTTGCTGATGTGGAGCAGTACTTAAACTTTGTTGGTACTTTTTGCCGCCTTGCTTTCCTGGAATCTCTTCAGGCACATTGATCCCTCTTGTCTCTGCTTGAATGGTAGCATAGTGAAATATTTCTTTGAATTTCTCTTCAGTCCTCAGTGTGTTCATTCTGCTAATGACACCGTTTAAAACAGTGTATGCTGCTGCCAAGTCCAAGTCTTGCCACTGAAGAGCATTTGAAGCAACTGCTGTTTCCATGAATATTGGAGTTGTTATCTCCAAGCAAAGAATAAATTCAAAGTTAATGCTGTGCAACAGCATGTGTGCATCCCCTGCAGCTAGATCAGGTGGCTCAGACTTGGTCAGATCTTCCAGGAATTGCACAACTGCAGGGAGGCCTTTTCTGAGAGTCCTGAGTGCTGTTTCCCTGCAGGTCCATCGGGTGTCTGAGAGCTTCTGTAGCTCAAGGGCACGCTGGCCAGGATTCATGGCTTGCTGTGTTTGAACAAAAGCTGCATGTCGTTTTGTGGAGTTGGCAATGAAGGTGTAAAGTTTTTCAACTACTGTAAAAAAACTAACAAAGTGACTCTCCACTGATACAAGATTCAAACAATGAGCATGGCAATGAACATATAATGCCTTTTCATTTTGCTTTTGAATTCTGGACTGTAGTCCTTTGTAAGGTCCACTCATGTTGGCTGCTCCATCATAACCCTGACCATGGATGTCCTCAACTTTCAGATGGTTCTCCTTCAGCAAGTTCATTACTAGGTTTTCAAGCTGTTCTCCTGTTGTTGACTGAACATCACAGAGCTGAATGAAGCGCTCCTTTATGGTCATGTCATGTACATAACGCACCACAAAGCACACCTGTTCTATGTGTGATACATCAGTTGTCTCATCAAGTAAAATATTGACGCTTCCCTTACTTCCTTCAGTATTTCCTGTTTTACATAAATAGCCATTGCTCTAATTAGGTCATTTTGTATTCGGTTTGAGAGGAGAGACACCTGAGATTTTGACATGATGCTTGTTTTTCTTTGATGTTGTCAAGATGAAGCTTAAGGACTGTCGTAATGGCTAACCAACTCTACAAGCTCTAAGAAATTTCCTTTGTTTGAACTTGCAAGGCTTTCATTGTCACCTCTGAATGCCATGCCTTGTTTAGCTAAGTACAATATAATATCAATCAGTCGGTAGATAATCTCCCTGTTTTTTTGCCTTTCTCTTTCTTTGGCTGCTTGCATCTCAAAGTCAGCCTTTTCCAATGCCGTATCCAACGCTTTTCTTTTAAAGGCATTCCACCGAATCATGCCTAGCATGTGTGACTCTGTCTTGCTATGCTCCTTTATTTTTCCTTTAGCTTGCTTCCACAGACTTAACCCCACTGACTTCCAACCTGTCCTGCTCTTATACTTTTCATCATTCATGAAAAGCCTGCAGCTGAAACAGTACATTGCATCATTCTCAGGAATACTCCAACCAGGGGTGTTCTTCATACCACTGTCCCTGAAAAGAACGTCCTTGTTCATTTTTTGGGAACTGCATAATTGGACGACAGGGTCCTACCGAATTTGAAAATTTTCTGAAGGCCACATTGTACATTATATTGTATTTCTTTAAATGCGCAGGATCTGATGGATTTTTTAACTGAAGTAAAAATTCACAGTTCCCTTTCTGTCGGTCTCTCGACGTTGTGTCGAACCGACAGATGGGGTTCGCCCCTGAGAACCTATCATCTTCTGACTATTTTGAAAAGGCCAATGAAATTGGCGAATGAAATTTGCATGCCGGGCATGCTCATTCATTCACCTTTTGTTCTTCGGAGCCTTCGCATCTGATGACATTCTTCGAATTACCGAATTCTACGACGCGGTGCAGCGGAGATTCCCCTGGGCGTCCTGGCAGTTCCAGAGGTGTTTTTCTAAAAGAGCAATTTCCTCAGCGTGGCATTGCCCGCTGATCTCTTGGGTGCAGTACACTCATCGAGGACGGGGACGGACACGGTGGTTGCCGAAGGTGTTCGGGGGTCCGACCACTATGGCAGCCTCGTGGATTCGTCCTGCCCGCACTGCGGGCGGATGGCTATTCAGACGTTGCGTCACGTTGGCTATGTTCTGTCAAGATCCAGCCACCACCTCGTTTGTTTCCCGTTCTGTGACCGCAGCGGCTACGGCCCTGCCGTCAGCGGCGGCGAGCAGCGAGGGTGATGTGGGGATTGTCGTGAGCGTTAATCTGTCAGCCGGCCGGCTCGCGGACCCCTCGCGCCCCGTCTCGCTTGTTTAGCAGTTCCCAAAGGATGGTCCTAAGCCGTCTTATTCCTCAGCCACGTGCTCGGACACGAGCCGTGGAGATGAGGTGTCTCTTGCAACATCGGAGCGCGACCTGCTGGCATCAGACTCTGGCAATTCCCTGAAGCTCCCTCCCTCAGGAGGTCGAGCACAGGTGAGAGCAGACGTCAAGATGTCAGCCATGCTCGCTCGGACCGCTGTGAGTGTCGGATTGCGGTGCACCGCAGCCCTGGCACTCAAGGCTGGGTACTTCGCACATTGGGTCCGGACACCTTCTGGGCCCCTCCGGGGGCCTAGTGCCCGCCTTCTCACAAGGAGGGGTCTCTCTCTGGGTCCCACTTGCAGCCGCTCTCACCCTCTGAAAGATGGTGTTCGGCAACTCGACGTTGCGTCGTGGCGGCACGCAATGGCGAGTATAAAGCAGCCCTCAGCACTCTCGCTTCGACGGTGCGTCGAGCTGCGCCATCGCCTGGCAGGTGATTTAGCGGAGCTGTTCCCCCCCGGGTGGGACCAGCACTGCTAGTCATAGAACCAACCCCCACGGGTTGATGAAGCAGATCGTAGCCCCCCTGTGAGGTCCCTGGGTGCTTGGTTAGCATTTCAAACCATCACGGTGGCTGGGAGTGTGGTCCGTCTCGGCATTCGATCCAGTTCGCCAGACCTCCGCCGGACTTCGGGCATCCTCTTACCTCAGCAGAGGCAGGGATGTTCCCGTGCTCCAGGCCGGGGCTGCCACCCCTCTGGGGAAGGCGATCGAACCGTCCCCTCGGCCGAGATGTCCAGTGGCTTCTACAGCCGCACTTCATCATCCCCAAAACCAGGGGTCGCTGCATACCTTGAGCAGCACCTTGCAAGGGTGCCGTTCAGGAGGCGCAGAAGCGCGTCCTGGTGTCTGTCAGACGCCAGGAGTGGTTCATGACAACTGACCGCATACTCTCATGTCCAGTTTCCCTCGGCACTGTCGAGGGGCTGGCATGTCAGTAACGGGTCAGCCGGGAAAAAGAGCAGCTCTCCCTGGCGCAGAGCTCCCCTTTTCCTGTTAGAGAACTCAACACTGTCTCCATGACGGCGTGCTCGCTCACGAGCATGCACAGTCAGTGCTGAGCTGCTTGAACTTTCATGTAGCAGCCAGCGGTCCCCTGAAATCAGTTTCAGAGGCTCCTGGGCATGGTGTCCTCGGGGGTGGGTTGACGCACATGGGACCGCGACAGCACTGACTACAGAGATGAGTTCCCTGGAGAGCGTGGCGCACTGGCAGTAGGCGTATCGTCATTACGCCTGCTGCCGTTGCATCCTAACCCCTGGCAGGTCTTGAGGCCGGTCGTGGTAACAACAGACGCCTCCCTACGGGGTGCGGGTGCGGTGTGCAACGGGCGCGCAGTGTTGGGTCGCTGGACGGGCCCCCGCCTGCATTGGCATATCACTGCCCTCAAGTTGCTAGCTGTCCTGCTTGCACTGATGAGGCTCCGGCCTCTCGTGCAGAGCCAGCATACTGGCCCGGACAGCACGACCGGCGTAGCGTACTAAACCTCAGGGTGGCATTCGCTCGCTGCAGTCATCGCAACTCGCCCAAACGCCTCCTCCCGTGGAGACAGCAGGTGGCAAAGCCCCTGCATGTCACACGCCCACCGGGTGTCCTGAACCAGACAGCCAAGCGCTCTCTCGTCAGTTGACACCTTGTGGGAAGTGACGACTCCACCCCTGCAGGCCGGCTTGGGTGTGGTTTGGGCGGGCACAGGGGGACCTTTTGCCTCCCTGAACACCACCCAGTACAGCTGGGCACTCCCCTCGACACGGAGGCCCTAGCGCGCAGCTGGCCGCGGGACAAGCGGAAGTACGCTTCCCCCCAGTGAGCCTCATTGCGCAGGTCCTGTGCAAGGTCTGGGAAGGGAGTATCAAGTGCTGCTAGTCGCGCCTTACGGGCCCAAGTACACTTGGTCCTCGGAGCTAATACTCCTGACGACAACTCCCCCTGGCCAAATCCCCTGGCGAAGGGCCTACTCGCAGGGGTTGGGCACGTAATGGCATTCGAGTCGGACCTTTGGGTCTGGCTCCTGGATGGGACGAGGAGTTCCTGGATGATCTACCCCCCACAGTGGTGGAGACTATCACTTAGGCAAGGGCCATGCCCACAAGGCTGGATGCCTTTAATGTGGCGCCCCTTCTCGTCCTGGTGCTCTTCTCGAGGAGAAGACCCGCGTAATTGCTCGCTCAGGAACGTGCTGTCTTATTGCAGGAGAGGCTGGGGAGTAATCTCCCCTTCCAAATTGAAGCGTGGGTACCCGCTGTCGCGGTTATCACGTACCAGTTGCTGGTGAGCCTCTGGGGCGGCATGACCTGATCATTAGGTTCCTCTAGGGCGCGCGGGGCTAAGGCCTCGTCCGCGCCCCGTACCTTCTTGGGGCCTTAAGGTGGACATTTCGGTCCCCTTTTTTTCGGGCCATGCAGAGAGCCCCCTTCCTCGTTCTGCGTGGGGGGTTGGCTCTCCTGCTGGGGCTCGAGTCCATCCAGAGGGTGAGGCACCTGCAAGCATTCTGTGTCCACCGATTGCCAAAATTCAGGCCCGGTGACTCTCATGTGATCCTGAGACCCCGGCCGACTTACGTGCCCAAAGTTCCGCCGCCTCCCTTTGGGAACTAGGTGGTGAACTTGCAGGACTTGCTGAGTTATTACATATAGCTCTAACCGGACCTAGTGCCCCACACGTAGTAACCCCCCACTAGGGTGGTTCTGTCTGAGATGTCGTCATGAGGTGGTTCCCCGCGTGGCAACCCATGACCTCCCCCAGGTGGACATCCACCTTGCGGCATTCCGCACATACCTCCCATGAGTTCTCCCCTATTTGGTGAGACCATGTTGGTGTTTCCACTGTATTCCCCCCTATGGTGGGAAGTGGTCTCCGTAGCGCACGTCCACATTGAGGGAACAACGATTACCCAGTAGCCCTACGGTACCGGACGGCTTCTCGTTTAGAGAACAAGGCCTCCGTCTGTGGTGGCCGAGGGCAGGGGCTACTCATCTTTGCCAAAAGCTCTGGGAGCCCCTGCCTGCCCACTGGAAGGTTACAAATTTCGCGATAGCGCTCACGTGTGGCTCGCCCAGGCCGGTCAACGTCGCTTCGCTAGAGATTGTGACGCGGCTTAATGCTGTGGTGTTTTCAGTAGGAACCCCATCTGTCGGTTCGACACAACGTCGAGAGACCGACAGAAAGGGAACGTCTCGGTTACGTATGTAACCTCTGTTCCCTGATGGAGGGAACGAGACGTTGTGTCCCTCATGCCACAACACTAGCCGTCCGCTGCAGCGATCGTGAGATGCTCTCAGGCTCCTCAGCACAAAAGGTAAATGAATCCTTTTATACCTGGATATCCGGGGGAGGAGCCCGGCATGCAAATTTTATTCGCCAATTTCATTGGCCTTTTCAAAATAGTCAGAAGATGATAGGTTCTCAGGGGCGAACCCCATCTGTCGGTTCGACACAACGTCTCGTTCCCTCCATCAGGGAACAGAGGTTACATACGTAACCAAGACATTTTCTGGCTTTTTCTCCCTTGTGTACATGGCTGTGGCTGCCTCACTCTCCATTTCTTCCAGTTCTGCGTCTGTCTCTTCCCTCTCTGTCTCATTGCATTGCCTTTCTTTCTCATTCTGAACTTTCTCTGTCTCTGGCTCAGTTCCAAGACCTTCACTTTTACTCTGTTGAGTTGATTCTGAGCCTGCCTCTGCCTCATCTTCAATGGAGTAATAAGTAATAGACATTTAATTTCATATTAGCATAGCATTAATCTATATAGCCTACTTTGCTAATATACACTAATTTAGAGCCTATGATGTGTTAGTCAGAACTAAGACAAGTGATTACAATGGGTAAACTGACAAACTGTGTCTGCTAACTGTTCTAACTTCTATTTGATTTACCTGCTGGCTTGCTGGAGCTTTGAATCCATGTTTGCAGTGTTGAACTGCCTTTAGCAGCCTCCCTTCGCTCTTTCTCTCTCTGTATCTGTCTTCTTTTTTGTGAAGGCATTGTTGTACATTGTTTTTTGGGGGGGATTGTCTACAAAGTGTGCCAACAACAGGACATTTAGTTATTTGTATTATTTAAATCTGATCGTTGAGTACAATTATTTGATTAGCCAAGAAGCTAACTTTAATTCTAAGAACGTGGATATGTTGTACAAGTTGTTAGCACTAGTACAATACCAAGAGCAAAACATTACCGACATACAAAAAATTTATAATACCAAATGACTAATTTTGCAGATTCAACCACTGTCTCTTGCATAACCGACCTGTTAATGCGACAGCTTTTTCGTGTTCACTCTCAGTTTCAAGAGACAGAGAGCGCGCGCCGTGCAGACACTGTGAATGATGCTGTGGAGCTAGCGGGAAAACGTGGAGCGGAATAGTGGAATCAGTGGAATACTTTGAGCGGAGCGGTGGGGGATGGGAAGGGGCACCTCAGTCGATGAGGGCAGAGGGGCAGTGGCTCTAGCCACCGGGCCACCCCCCTGTGCACGGCCCTGCTCTAGAGTGAGGAAGATAAGATTTTCTTCAACGTTGTGGCCAATAGACTCCCAGGATTTCTGAAGAGTAACAACTTAATCGACACTTCAGTGCAGAAGGCAGGCCGGGTTTCTCTGGATGATTGGTACATGCTAACATTAAAGTTGCAAATTGCAAAAAAGGAGAAGAAAGACCTGCATGTGGTTTGCCACATGAGCTGTTATGGACTTCCTTTGACTTATTCCACATTCCAGAACATGTAACACAGCTGATTAAGGCATATTTTCAGGATCCCCAATTCTGTATTACCACACAGGATAGTACCACCACGTGGCAAACAGCTGGAGGTTGGCATAATAGCAGGTTGCACAATTTCAACACTGACTTTCACAATGGCAATGGAAATAATAATCTTGGCATCGCGTTTGGTGGTTTGAGTAGAGCGTTTGAAAAATGTGTTGCGCCTGCCTCCGATCAGGGGCTACATGGATGACATGACAACCATCACAACAACCAAATCATGTACAAAGCGGCTGCTGGATAAGCTCCAGGAGAACAGTAGTTGGATACAAATGGAGTTTGACTTCAAAAAATCAATAATACAGCTCTTCCTAGGAAGCTAATACTCTGGTGCTTCCAATTTGGCTTGCAATTTCAATGTATGAGTTCACGGTGTCTCACGCCAATAACCTGGAGAGATTGGTGAGTACACAAGTGAGGAAATGTCAAGTCAAGTCAGCTTTATTTATATAGCGCTTTTTACAATTTTCATTGTTACAAAGCAGCTGTACAAGAAAACATTGACTGTAAGTAAAACATAAAAGGTTATGCTAGTCAAAACACAGGTCAAATATCAGACACACAATAAATTCCTATATGCAGTGTTAATTAAATAAGACTATCAAATTCTAGCAGCCCCCCGGCCAGGCAAACAGTGCAAAACAGTATGCAAACGGTGGCGAGGAACCCAAAACTCCATTGGAGGAGAAAAAAACCTCAGAGGGAAACGTCTCGGTTACGTATGTAACCTCCGTTCCCTGATGGAGGGAACGAGACGTTGTGTAGACAGAATGGGGTTTGACTTGAGAATCTACCTTCTCTGACTGACTTGAACAGGCCAATGAAAATTGGCGAATGAAATTTGCATGCCGGACTCCGCCCCCGGATATCCGGGTATAAAAGGGAGCCGGCGTGCCGCATTCATTCACCTTTTGTGCTGAGGAGCCTGAGGATCTTGCCCCGACTGCTGCAGCGGGCGGCCAGTGTTGTGGCATGAAGGACACAACGTCTCGTTCCCTCCATCAGGGAACCGAGGTTACATACGTAACCGAGACGTTCCCTTTCTGTCGGTCTCTCGACGTTGTGTCGACAGAATGGGGTTCCTCGGAAAACGCCACAGCGCTGTGCCGCGTCCCAATTCCTCGCGAAGCGACGTTGACTGGCCTGGGCGTGTCAAACGTGGGCGCTAGCATGAATTGCAACCTTCCAGTGGAAGGGAAGGGGTCCAGAGCTTTCCTAAAGATTGGAGCCCCTTCCACCGGCCGTCACGGACGGCGGCCCTGCGCCAGTGCCCACGAGGAGGCCACACCCCTGGTGGAGTGTGCCCTCACTGCAAGCGGGCACGGGAGAACCTGTGATCGGTAAGCCATAGTGATGGCGTCCACGATCCAGTGCGCCAACCTCTGTTTGGAGACAGCCCTCCCCTTGTGCTGACCTCCAAAACAGACAAAAAGCTGCTCAGAGCTCCTGAAGCTCTGCGTGCGGTCCAGGCAGAGGCGCAGCGCGCGCACTTGACACAACACGGAAGGGGTTGGGTCTTCCTCCCCAGAAGGGAGCGCCTGCAGGTTCACCACCTGGTCCCGAAAGGGAGTGGTGGGAACTTTGGGCACGTAGCCAGGCCGGGGTTTCAGGATAACGTGAGATTGACCAGGCCCGAACTCTAGGCATTCCGTGGCCACAAAAATGCATGTAGGTCCCCTACCCTCTTGGCGAGCGCCACTAGGAGAGCCGTCTTCATCGAGAGATGAGAAAGAGTGGCATCTCCGAGGGGCTCGACGGGGGGCCTCTGGAGGCCCGCCAGGACCACATTGAGGTCCCAAGAGGGAACGGAGCGCGGACGGGCTGACTTCAGCCTCCTCGCGCCCCTCAGGAACCTAATGACCAGGTCGTGCTGTCCCAGAGACTTCCCACTAACTGGTCCGTGATGAGCGGCAATAGCGGCTACATACACCTTCAGCGTGGAAGGGGAGAGATTGCTCTCGAGTCTCGACTGCAGGAAGGACCGCACGCTCCCGATCGAGCATATCCGTGGGTCTTCTCCACGAGAAGAACACCAGGACGAGAAGAGGCGCCACCTCAATGCGTATAACCGCCTCGTGGCCGGGGCCCTAGCCTGAACAATGGTCTCTACCACCGCTGGGGGTAGACCACTCAGGATCTCCTCGTCCCGTCCAGGGGCCAGACATGGAGGTTACAGAGGTCTGGTCTCGGATGCCACAACGTGCCCTTCCCCTGAGAAAGAAGGTCCTTCGTCAGGGGAAGCTGCCAGGGGGGAGTTGTCGTCAGGAGCATTAGCTCCGAGAACCAAGTCCGGTTGGGCCAGTAAGGCGCAACTAGTAGCACTTGATGCTCCTCTTCCCTGACCTTGCACAGCACGTGTGCAATGAGGCTCACTGGGGGGAAGGCGTACTTCCGCTTGTCCCGCGGCCAGCTGTGCGCCAAGGCATCCGTGCCGAGGGGGGCCTCGATCAGGGAGTACCAAAGCGGGCAATGGGTGGTGTCCAGGGAGGCGAACAGGTCCACCTGTGCCTGCCCGAACTGCACCCAAATAAGCTGGACTGCGCGGGGGTGGACTGACGAGAGAGCACATCGGCTGTCTGGTTCAGGTCGCCCGGGATGTGAGTGGCTAACAGGGACTTCGTCACCTGCTGGCTCGACAGGAGGAGGCGTCGGGCGAGTTGCGATAGCTGCCGTGAACGAATACCACCCTGTCGGTTGATATACGCCACAGGAGTCGTGCTGTCCGACCGGACCAGCACGTGCTTGTCCTGCACGAGGGGAAGGAACCTCCTCAGTGCAAGCAGCACCGCCAACAACTCTAGGCGATTGATATGCCAGCGCAGGCGGGGGCCCGTCCAGAGACCCGACACTGCGTGCCCGTTGCACACAGCACCCCAACCCTGCAGGGAGGCGTCGGTCGTCACCACGACGCGCCACAAAACCTGCCCAAGAGGGACCCCTGTCCGCAAAAAGGTCATTGAAGACCATGGGGTTAGGGTGCGCTGGTAGAAGGGCGTGATCGGGACACGCCTGCTGCCGGTGTGCCACGCACTCCAAGGAACTCTGCTCTGTAGCCAGTGCTGTAGCGGTCTCATGTGCATCAACCCGAGGGGGACCACCCCCGCCGAGGACGCCATGTGTCCCAGGAGCCTCTGAAAACGTTTCAGGGGGACCGCTGGCTGCTGCCTGAAGCTCCTCAGGCAGGTCAGCACCGACTGGGCACGCTCGGAAGAAAGACGTGCCATCATGGAGACAGAGTCGAGTTCCATACCGAGGAAAAGGATGCTCTGCACAGGGGAGAGCTTGCTCTTCTCTCGGTTGACCTGTAACCTGGGGCCGGAGTCTGAGTCGAAGAGGGGCGGGGCTGCTGGGAAGCAGATGCCGCGCGGGACCTCGACGGACGATAGGTGGCCGGTCACGGCGGGGCAGGATATGTTTTATCGCCTCCGTCTGCTTCTTTACAGTCGAGAACTGCTGGGAGAAGTCCTCGACCGTATCACCAAACAGCCCACCCTGCGCGATGGGGGCGTCGAGAAAGCGAACCTTCTCAGCGTCCCGCATCTGCGCAAGGTTCAACCATAGGTGTCTCTCCTGGACCACTAATGTGGACATCGTACGACCCAGGGCTCGCGCCGTCACCTTCGTCGCATGAAGAGCGAGGTCAGTGGCAGTGCGGAGTTCCTGCATAATCCCTGGGTCGGACTTTCCCTCGTGCAACTCCTTCAACGCCTTGGCCTGATGGACCTGCAGGATGGCCATAGCGTGAAGAGCCGAGGCAGCTTGACCCGCAGCGTTGTAAGCCTTCGACACCAGCGATGCCGAAAACTTACAAGCCTTGGAAGGGAGCCTTGGTCGATCTCTCCAGGTGGCAGCTGTCTGCGGGCACAGGTGCACCGCGACTGCACGTTCCACCTGAGGGATGTCGACGTAGCCCTTAGCTGTCCCGTCATTGAGGGAAGTCTGGGCGACTGAGCTAGTCTGACGTGCACGCGCCGAGAAGGGGCCGTTCCAGGTCCGACTGAGCTCCTCATGCACCTCCGGGAAGAATGGTACCGGCGCCGACCGTGGCTTAGAGTCACGGCCGGTCCCCAGATACCACGTGTCCAACCGCGAGCGTTGGGGAAGAGGCGGTGCGGTGCACTGCAGCCCAATACTCGCGGCGGCCCGGGAAAGCATGGTTGACATCTGGACGTCCGCTTCATCCTGAGCTCGACCCCCCGGAGGGGGAAGCTCTAAGGACTCGTCGGGGTCGGATGCCAAGAGGTCGCCCTCCGATGCTGCGAGCGACATCTCATCGTCGTCACGCCCCGTGTCCGAGTACGTGACGGAGGAACAAGGCGGCGTACCGCCTTTTCCGGGACGGTCAGACGAGCGAGGCGGGGCGTGAACGGTCCGCGAGCCGATGGCTGACGGATTGAGGCTCACGGTACTTCCCCGATCACCCTCGGTGCTCGCCGAAGCGGACGGCAGGGCTGATGCCACTGCTGCCGCAGAACGGGAAGCACTCAAGGTGGCGGCTGATTCTCGGAAGAACGCAGCTACCCGTGAACGCAACGTCTGAATTACCATCCGCCCGCAGTGCGGGCAAGATGTATCCACAAACGCTGCCTCAGCGTGCTGGAGTCCAAGACACACAAGGCAGACATCGTGTCCGTCCCCTTCCTCGATGAGTGCGCCGCACCCACGAGCACAGCGGGACATGCCGCGCTGGAAAAACTCTAAGCCCTGAAAAGGGCTCGCTCTTTAGAGAGATGCCTTGGAGGTTGCCGAGACGCCCAGGGGAAGTCACAGGAAAAGGGACAGTCCGCTGCACCACGTCGTAAGACCAGCAACACGTAGATATTTTCTGCGGAGTCGTCAACATCAGGATGCGAAGGCTCCGAAGAACAAAAGGTGAATGAATGCGGCACGCCGGCTCCCTTTTATACCCGGATATCCGGGGGCGGAGTCCGGCATGCAAATTTCATTCGCCAATTTTCATTGGCCTGTTCAAGTCAGTCAGAGAAGGTAGGTTCTCAAGTCAAACCCCATTCTGTCGACACATCGTCGAGAGACCGACAGAAAGGGAACCAGGCCTAACCAGGGGATTCCAGTTCCCCTCTGGCAAAAACTGCTGCCTCTGCACAAGCTCAACAGTGCTTGCACAACAAGACAAAATAAAAAAAGTTAGATTTAAAATTATCATTAATAATCTAATAGCGACTGAAGTTTTGTAGAGTCGCCACAAATGCATCAGTTGTTATTTGAAGTGTCCCTGGTTCCGGTTGATCTAACTAGTGCAGCCTAGATCTTTGAAATATATATATTATGATAGTGTAGCGTATGTAAGATTAAAAAGATGCGACAGAGTGTGTTTGCCTCCCGGACAGTGCAGGGTAGACTGTTTCAAAGTTTAGGCGCTAGATAGGAAAAGGATCTGCCGCATGTACTTGATTTTGAAATTCTAGGTATTACCAACTGACCTGACACCTGAGAGCGTAGTGCACGTTAAAAGTTCTCTCAAGTAGTGAGGAGCTAAACCATGCAAGGCTTTACAGGTAATAAGCAAGATTTTAAAGTTTATGCGATGCTTTATAGGTAACCAGTGCAAGGTTGACAGAACCGGGCTAATATGCTCATACTTTTTTGTACGTGTAAGAACTCGAGCTGCCGCATTTTGGACCAGTTGGAGTTTTTGTAATAGGCCTGCAGGGCAACCACCTAATAGTGCATTACAATAATCTAGTCTTGATGTGGGGAGCACGCCCAGTGAGTGTCGTCCCGAGCGCCACAGCCGGTGAAAATTTGCTGAAGCCCTGCTCTAAAGAGTTTTGGAGTTTCACCTCACTGCAGCGGAATCGGTTTGTTGTATCACTGCACTTGTACTTTCTTTCATATTAGTGTATTTTATTCATAGCATACATTGTTACTTATCACTGCTGTTGCTAAACTTATCCTGATATCTCAATGACCATCTCCTGGTTATTTACTTGAAGATCTTAAACCAAAACACTCAGCGCGGTTAGCATAGCACAAGCGTGCTAGCGGGCTTTCTGTTTACACTGCTAAATATCATCTTGCCTTCTAGTTTTCTTGTGTGCTAACGGTTTCTCTCTTAAGCGTATATAATAAGAATCACCGAGCAGCCTTGGTAAGTTGGAATTACTCTTCAAACCCGGTTAGTTATGGCTTCTTCTCTTATTATTGTCACTTGCACCTCATGTCACATGTTTAGCTTAGCCTTCTCTGTCAGTGGCGAGGGCTTTACATGCGATAAATGCAGGGAAATAGCTAGGCTGACAGAGAAGATCTCAGAATAAGAGTCTCGCATCCAATCTTTATCTGAGGATAGTAAGAATGTAAGGATTTTAGAAAACACTTTGGATGTGAGTAATATTATTAGCGCGCACAGTTCGGTTCCGGTTGAACAACCCCCGCAGCTGGGAAGCTTTGTGACTGTGAGACGGTGTAGTCGCAGGTCAAAACACCACTCAACCATTCCGACTACAGTCTCGAACAGGTTTGCCCGCTCAGTGACGCACCGACTGAGAAACCTGCTGAAAGTGCCCTAGTTATCGGTGATTCTATTGTTCGGAACGTTAACATAGAGGCACCAGCCACCATAGTCAAATGTTTACCGGGAGCCAGAGCGCCTGACATCAAGTCAAATTTAAATGTGCTGGCTAAGGCTAATCGTAAATTTAGTAAGATTGTTATTCACGTCGGCACAAATGATGTTCGACTCTGTCAATCGGAGATCACAAAAGATAATATTAAAGAGGTGTGTGAGCTCTCAAGCACGATGTCAGACACTGTAATATTCTCTGGCCCCCTCCCTGCTTATCGTGGTGATGAGATACATAGCAGATTATCATCACTAAATGGCTGGTTGTCTAAGTGGTGCCTGCAGAATAATATTGTTTTTATAAATAACTGGAAGAGTTTTGAGGGCAGACCTGACCTGTTGAAAAGTGATGGTCTCCACCCCTCCTGGGCTGGTGCTTTACTACTGTCTAGAAATATGGCACATAGTCTTCATGCTAAAACTTGACTCACTGGGGCCCAGGTCAGGGAGCAGACAGAATGGCTTAACCAACGGTCTGCTTGCCGTCTCACGTTGCAGAACACACTAAATACACAACATGCGATAATACTTTCTCCCAAACATCATAAAATAGAGACTGTGTTTGTCCCCCGGACTAGCAAACATAAAATAATGCGTAAACCTCTCAAAGGTAATTTAATTAACGTTAAACTAACTAAACATGAACATAATACAGATAATCAACTGTTACGACTCGGATTGCTAAATATTAGATCTCTATCTAATAAAGCACTTTTTGTTAACGATATGATAACAGATCATAAAATAGACATGCTCTGTCTCACAGAAACATGGCTAAAGCCAGATGATTATATTGCTTTAAATGAGTCTGTCCCCCAAGATTATTATTATAAACACGAGCCTCGCCTAAAAGGCAGAGGGGGAGGTGTTGCTACACTTTACCGTAACTCTTTTAGCATTTCCCAGAAGTCTAATCCTAAATACAATTCTTCTGAAGTCATGGTACTTGATGCATCAATACCTAATACTAAGGACAAAACATCTTTAAAATTTATTTTGGCTATTGTATATAGGCCTCCAGGGCACCACACAGATTTTATTAAAGAATTTGGTGGGTTCTTATCAGAACTAGTACTGGCTGCAGACAGAATCCTTGTTGTTGGTGACTTTAACATTCATGTAGATAATGATACAGATGCTTTAGGAATGGCTTTTAAAGACACTCTTAACTCCATGGGCGTTAGTCAACATGTGTCGGGACCTACTCACCTTCGTAATCATACTTTAGATTTAATATTGTCTTACGGTATAAACGTGGGCGACGTAAAAATCCTTCAGCAGAGCGAAGACATTTCGGATCATTATCTGGTATCATGCTTGCTTCACTACCCAATAGTGGCAAATCAAACTCCAAGTTACAAATATTGTAGAACAATAACTTCGACTACAAAAGATTTGTTTCTTGATAATTTGCCTGAATTGTCTCAAATCTCTAGCATGAGTAATAACGTTGAAGATCTTGACTTTACCATTGAAAATATTAATGCCACTTTCTCGGAAACGCTAGACGTAGTTGCTCCTCTGCGCTTAAAGAAGATTAAAAATGACAGACCGACACCGTGGAAAAATGAACACACTCAGGCTCTAAAGAAAGCGGCACGAAAAATGGAGAGCAACTTTACGAAAACTAAATTAGAGGTATTTCGTACTGCCTGGAAGGATAGTATTAAAAAATACAGGAAAGCCCTAAAAACGTCTAGATCTGCCTATCTTTCATCACTAATAGAAGAAAACCAGCATAACCCTAGGTTTTTATTTGATACAGTGGCTAAATTAACCAAAAATAAATCGTCAGCGACTTCTGATTCTGTATACAAGCATAGCAGTGATGATTTTATGAACTATTTGACAAATAAAATCCAAGATATTAGAGAAAAAATTATAACTATGCAACCAGAAGTGAATCCCGCTGAACAAACGACTAACTACAGCACCTCTAAGGAGAAATTACGTTTATTTTCTACTATAGATCACAATGAACTCTCTAAAATCATTGGATCATCTAAATCAACTTCATGCATTTTAGACCCTATACCTACAAATCTACTGAAAGAGATGCTCCCAGAAATTATAGATCCTCTACTTAGCATTATTAACTCATCTCTGACATTAGGACATATGCCTAAAGCATATAAGGTGGCTGTTATAAGGCACCTTGTCAAAAAACCCCATCTGGACCCTGGAGAACTAGTTAACTACAGACCTATTTCGAATCTACCTTTCTTATCTAAAGTTCTGAAAAAAGTAGTCTCAATTCAAATATGCTCCTTCCTCCAAAGGAATGAGATTAATGAAGATTTCCAGTCTGGATTTAAAGCACATCACAGTACAGAGACTGCTCTGATTAGAGTTACAAATGATCTGCTTATGGCGTCTGACCGAGGTTGTATCTCCTTATTGGTGCTGCTAGATCTTAGTGCTGCATTCGACACCATTGACCACAGCACGCTCCTATATAGACTCGAAAATTATGTCGGTATTAAGGGAATAGCTTTGAAATGGCTTAGATCTTATTTATGCGACCGTTTTCAATATGTAGGAATAAACAATGAGGTATCACGCAAATCGAAAGTCCAGTACGGTGTACCACAGGGCTCAGTCTTAGGGCCTATGCTCTTCGCATTATACATGCTACCTCTAGGAGATATAATAAAGCGACACGGAGTAAGCTTTCACTGTTATGCTGATGATACGCAACTTTATATTTCCTCGAAGCCTCATGAAACACTGCAATTCCATCGAATAGTGGAATGCATAGTCGATATAAAAAAGTGGATGAGTAGCAATTTTTTATTATTGAACTCGGACAAAACTGAAGTGTTACTTATCGGACCAAAAACCGCCCTACGTAACAACCAAGAATACTGCTTAACTATTGATGGATGTTCCATAAAACCCTCATCTTCAGCTAAGAATCTTGGCTTTATATTCGATAGTACTCTGTCATTTGAGAACCAGGTCGCCAACACCTGTAAAATTGTGTTTTTCCATCTTAAAAATATATCTAAACTACGTCATATGCTGTCACCATCAGATAAGAGAAGCTTATACATGCCTTTATGACATCAAGACTAGATTATTGTAATGCGCTATTAGGTGGTTGCCCTGCAGGACTATTACAAAAACTCCAACTGGTCCAAAATGCGGCAGCTCGAGTTCTTACGCGTACAAAAAAGTATGAGCATATTAGCCCGGTTCTGTCAACCTTGCACTGGTTACCTGTAAAGCATCGCATAAACTTTAAAATCTTGATTATTACCTGTCACGAAATGGCTTGGACAGAACCCAGATGCAGGCAGACAAGGAGTTAGATAAATCAAATTTTATTTAAATGTGAACAAAACAAGAAAAACAAACACCCGCAATGGGGAAAAACAAGAACAAAAACACACTAGCAAACACACACTAGAAACAAACACAAAACAAGAATCTTTAAATTGAAATAATCTTTTCACAAACTGTAAACTGAAACAGGGTAGTCCAACACGACAAGAAACTGTGATACTACCGTGAGCATTGATAATAGACAAAAGATATAGATAAAGACAATGCACCAACACTGAACAGAAAGAAACTGAGACCATATAAAGGGAGACACTAACGAGGAGTGATTACATGGGGAGAGTGGTGACAGCTGATGGGAATGAAACCCTAACGAGGTGAATTACAAAACAGACGATGGGAATGAAACCCTAATGAAATTACAGGAGATCGGAGGGTGGGGCTGAGAGACAAAACAGGAAGACACGTGGCATTAAGTAACAACATAAAGCCACATGTCTCCACACATAACACAACAGAAACCCGAAAGACGTGGCAATGTCATGACTCTGCCCAGGGAGCTAGAAAGCTCGAGACAGGAAGGACAGAGTCCTAACATTACCCCCGCCCCAGAAACGCCCCATGGCGTCTCAAGGGAGAAACTTCAGCGGGCCAAAACACCAAAGCACAAAGACAAACACCACAAGCACAACACAGAACAAACTAAGGGGAACATAAGGGAGGCTATGAAGGGGTTCGGGTGGGTCAACAAAAACAACAAACATGGGAGGGGGGGTGGGGGAATGGGAGGCCAAACCTTGGGGACACCAGAAAAGGGTGGGACAGGTTGAGGAGACTTGAAGCAACCGGACGAGACCGGCGGGGACTTGAAGCAACCGGACGAGACCGGCGGGGACTTGAAGCAACCGGACGAGACCGGCGGGGACTTGAAGGGGCTAGGGAGAGGTGTGTGTCCAAGGGGGAAAAAAGCTTGAGGTGACGCCTGCTGAATCGCTGGCTGTGAACCCGGCTGGAGAACCGGCAGGAGCGCCGGCTGGGCTGGGTTACGTGCCCCCCTCCGTTGCCTCTTCCTCTTCTGCCGAGCCAATCTCCTGGTAGTCGGCTGGAGGAAGGAGGTGAAGGACGGGGCTGGCTCCGCGTTGGAGGCCTCCGAAGAGGACCCCCAGGACTCTCTCCTTCCACGCTTGCCCTGAAGACTGGTAGGTGGTCAAGAGGTTGCAGGGTCCGAGGCTGATGGTGCGGTGGTGGTCACCACCCCAAGCTCCAGGGTGTGATCCTCGGGGATGGGGCCCAACGGAGAAGACAACCTCGGACAGATGGAGACACTGGGCTCCGGTCGGCTCATGGCGAACTGGAGCACACCCTCGAAGCCAAGCGGTCTCAGCCTCCTCATCTCCGCAGGCGATAGGGGGACCCTCAGTCCGCTGTTGAACGCCGCCGTCACCTCTTCCTCCCCGAAGAGCTCCTCCACTGCGGCTTCCAGGAACCTGTCCAGGTCCTCGTCCCGGTCCAAGTTCCCCTGGCGAATGCTGGAGAGGGGACCAGGCTGGCGAGGCCTTGCAGGGAAAATCGCCGCCTGCTGGGTTCTTATGGGTTGGTGCATTCTGTCACGAAATGGCTTGGACAGAACCCAGATGCAGGCAGACGAGGAGTTAGATAAATCAAATTTTATTTAAATGTGAACAAAACAAGAAAAACAAACACTCGCAATGGGGAAAAACAAGAACAAAAACACACTAGCAAACACACACTAGAAACAAACACAAAACAAGAATCTTTAAATTGAAATAATCTTTTCACAAACTGTAAACTGAAACAGGGTAGTCCAACACGACAAGAAACTGTGATACTACCGTGAGCATTGATAATAGACAAAAGATATAGATAAAGACAATGCACCAACACTGAACAGAAAGAAACTGAGACCATATAAAGGGAGACACTAACGAGGAGTTATTACATGGGGAGAGTGGTGACAGCTGATGGGAATGAAACCCTAACGAGGTGAATTACAAAACAGACGATGGGAATGAAACCCTAATGAAATTACAGGAGATAGTAGGGTGGGGCTGAGAGACAAAACAGGAAGACACGTGGCATTAAGTAACAACATAAAGCCACATGTCTCCACACATAAAACAACAGAAACCCGAAAGACGTGGCAATGTCATGACTCTGCCCAGGGAGCTAGAAAGCTCGAGACAGGAAGGACAGAGTCCTAACAATTACCTATAAAGCGTTGCATGGTTTAGCTCCTCACTACTTGAGAGAACTTCTAACGTATTATAGTCCATCACGTGCAGTACGCTCTCAGGCGTCTAATCAGTTGGTAATACCTAGAATTTCTAAATCAAGTGCAGGCGGCAGATCCTTTTCCTATCTAGCGCCTAAACTTTGGAACAGTCTTCCCTGCACTGTCCGGGAGGCAGACACACTCTGTCAGTTTAAATCTAGACTAAAGACGCATCTTTTTAATCTTGCATACACTACACTATCATAATATATATATTTCAAAGATCTAGGCTGCACTAGTTAGATCAACCGGAACCAGGGACACTTCCAATAACAACTGATGCATTTGATGCATCAAAGAGTGCAGAACAGTACTCTACTCTCAGCCAGTCTTGTCTCATTGTTCCAAGGTTACCAGAGCGGGCATGACGCAGTCCAAGGTTATCGGAGTGGGCAGGGCGCAATCCATTCCCAGACCTAACAAATGCTGGACGAAAGACGTGGCGACTCTACAAAACTTCAGTCACTATTAGATTATTAATGATAATTTTAAATCTAACTTTGTTTTTTATTTTGCCTTGTTCTGCAAGCACTGTCGAGCTTGTGCAGAGGCAGCAGTTTTTGCCAGAGGGGAACTGGAATCCCCTGGTTAGGCCTGGTCTCCCTCTGAGGTTTTTTTTCTCCTCCAATGGAGTTTTGGGTTCCTCGCCACCGTTTGCCTGGCCGGGGGGGCTGCTAGAATTTGATAGTCTTATTTAATTAACTCTGCATATAGGAATGTATTGTGTGTCTGATATTTGACCTGTGATTTGACCTGTGTTTATGCTTTACTTATAGTCAATGTTCCCTTTCTGTCGGTCTCTCGACGTTGTGTCGAAGCCAACAGATGGGGTTCGCCCTTGAGAACCAGTCATCTCTGACTATTTTGAAAAGGCCAATGAAATTTGGCGAATGAAATTTGCATGCCGGGCCCCACCCCCGGAAATCCGGGTATAAAAGGGGAGCCGGCGTGCTCATTCATTCACCTTTTGTTCTTCGGAGCCTATGCATCATTTGACGACAGCTGAATTCCTGACGTGGTGCAGCGGATTGTCCCTTCCGAGCGATCATCCCCCCGGCGTTTCAGCAGTTCCAGAGGTGTTTTCTGAAAGAGATATATTCTTGAAAGAGCAAATTTCTCAGCGTGGCATGTCCCGCTGTTCTCGTGGGTGCGCTTCCCTCATTGAGGAGGGGGACGGACACGATGCTTGCGTCAGGTGTTTGGGGGTCCAACACGCTGAGGCAGCATTCGTGGAGTCATCCTGCCTGCACTGCGGGCAGATGGCGATACAGACGTTGCGGTCACGGGTGGCTGCGCTCTTTCGAGAGCCAGCCAACACCTCGTCTGCTTCCCGCTCTGCGACCGCGGTGGCCACGGCCCCGCCGTCAGCAGCGGCGAGCAGCTTGGGTGGCATGGGGATTTCCGTAAGCGTAAACCCGTCAGCCGATGGCTCGCGGACCGTTCACGCCCCGACTCGCTCGTCTTGCCGTTCCCAGGAAGGCGGTTTCACACCGTCTTACTCCTTCGTCACGCAATCGTACTCGATGCGTGACGACGATGAGATGTCCCTCGCAGCATCGGAGGGCGACCTCCTGGCATCCGACCCTGACGATTCCTTCGAGCCGTCTCCGTCCGGAGATAGAGTTCAGGAAAAGGCAGACGTCGAGATGTCAGCCATGCTCTATTGGGCCGCCGCGAGCATCGGGCTGCAGTGCACCGCACCGCCCACGCCCCAGCGCTCGCGGCTGGATAATTGGTACATCGGGTCCGAGCACGGCTCCAAGCCGCGCACGCCCCCTGTGCCTTTTTTCCCCGAGGTGCATGAGGAGCTCAGCAAGACCTGGAACGCCCCCTTTTCGGCTCGTTCCCGTCATGCTGACTCTGTCGCCCTTTCTTCCCTCGATGGCGGGGCAGCTAGAGGCTACGTTGATGTCCCCCAGGCTGAACGTGCAGTCGCGGTGCACCTGTGCCCGCAGACGGCGGCCACCTAGAGGTCTCGACCTAGACTCCCGTCCAAGCCGTGTAGGGTTTCGGCATCGCTGGTGTCGAAATCCTATAACGCTGCTGGACAAGCTGCCTCAGCTCTTCATGCCATGGCCATCCTGCAGGTCCATCAGGCCAAGGCACTGAAAAAGCTCCACGAGGGTAAGACCGACCCGAAGGTTATGCAGGAGCTCCGCGCTGCCACCGACCTTGCCCTCCGGGCAACGAAGGTGACAGCGCGAGCTTTGGGTCGAGCGATGTCCACACTAGTGGTCCACGAGAGACACCTCTGGCTAAACCTTGCGCAGATGCGTGAAGACGAGAAAGTTCGCTTCCTCGATGCTCCCATCTCGCAAGGAGGGCTGTTTGGTGACACTGTCGAGGACTTCTCCCAGCAGCTCTCTTGGCAGTGCAGAAGCAGGCAGAGGCAATTAAGCACATCCTGCCCCGCCGCGACCCGACCGCCTTTCGGCCGTCGAGGTCCCGACGGCCGAAAGTCTACCTCCCAGCAGCCCCGGCCTTCCTCTTCGTCAGCTCCGGCTACGGTGCCCCCTCCTCAGGCGGCCCCCCGGAAGAGGACGGAGAGGAAGCGACCACCGTCTCGTCAGCAGCCGCCGCGGAAGCAGAAGCGTTCCTGACGAGCCGGACCCGGGGAGATCGAGATCGGGCCCGACCCCAGCCATTCCATCGCTGACGGGTCGGAAACGGACGGTCCCTGCCCCGTCCCAACATCTGCTAGACCCTTTTCAGGGCCTAGCGCCCACTTCCTCACAAAAAGAGCAGTCTCTCTCTCTGGGTCCCCCTTTCAGCCGCACTCACCCTCCGCAGGACGGTGTTCGGCAACTCGACGTTGCGTTGTGGCGACACGCAAGGCCGAGTATAAAATTGCGCAGCCCTCAGCACTCTCACCTCGACGGTGCGTTGAGCTGCGCCGCCGCCAGGCAGGCAAATCAGCGGAGCCGGCCCCCCCACGAGGCGGGGCCGGCACCGCTAGCCAGCGAACCGCCCTCCCCAGGGGCGATGAAGCAGATCGTACCTCTAGTGCCCCTGTCGCAGTCTTTCAGTGCTTGGTTAGCACTCACCAGACCGTCAAGGTGGCTGGAGAACACGATCCGTCTCGGCTACTCGATCCAGTTTGCCAGACCTCCACCCAAGTTTCGGGGCATCCTCTTTACCTCGGTCAGAGGCAGAGATGCTCCCGTGCTGCGGGAGGAGGTGGCAACCCTTCTGGTGAAGGGAGCGATGGAGCCCGTCCCCTCGGCCGAGATGTCCAGCGGGTTCTACAGCCCTTACTTCATCGTCCCCAAGAAGGGTGGAGGGTTGCGCCCCATTCTAGATCTGCGTACCCTGAACAAGCACCTCCAGAAGCTGCCGTTCAGGATGCTCACGCAGAGGCGCATCTTGACGTCCGTCAGGCGTCAAGATTGGTTCGTGGCTATCGACCTGAAGGACGCGTACTTTCATGTCTCGATTCTCCCTCGTCACCGGCCGTACCTACGGTTCGCTTTCGAGGGGCGAGCATATCAGTACAGGGTCCTCCCATTCGGTCTGTCCCTGTCCCCACGTGCCTTTACGAAGGTCGTGGAAGCCGCCCTCACTCCCCTCAGGTAGAGAGGTGTGTGGGTACTCAACTATCTCGACGACTGGCTTATCTTAGCACACTCGCGAGAACTGTTGTGTACACACAGGGATCTGGTGCTCCGGCACCTAGACCGTTTGGGGTTACGGGTCAACCGAGAGAAGAGCCAACTCTCCCCGGCGCAGAGTTCCTTTTTTCTCGGTATGGAACTCGACTCTGTCTCCATGACGGCGCGGCTCACGACAGAGCGCGCACAGTCAGTGCTGAACTGCCTGAAACTCTTCAAGGTCCCCCTGAAACTTTTTCAGAGGCTCCTGGGCCACATGTCGTCCTCGGCGGGGGTAATTCCCCTCGGGTTGATTCACATGAGACCGCTGCAGCACTGGCTACAGAGACGAGTTCCCTGGAGAGCGTGGCACGCAGGCAGGAGGTTGATCGTCATGTCACCTCTCTGCCGTCGTATCCCAACCCCGTGGTCATCAGTGACCTTCCTACGGACTGGCGTCCCCATGGGGCAGGTCCCGAGGCGCGTCGTGGTAACGACCGACGCCTCCTTACGGGGTTGGGGTGCGGTGTGCAAAGGGCACACAGTGGCGGGTCTTTGGACGGAGTCCCAGCTGTGTTGGCATATCAACCGCCTAGAGTTGTTGGCTGTTCTGTTGGCACTCAAGGGACTACGGTCCCTCGCGCAGGGCCAGCACGTTCTGGTCCTATCAGACAGCATGACTGCCGTAGCGTATATCAACCGCCAGGGGGGTATACGCTCACGACAGTTAACGCAACTTGCCCGACGCCTCCTCCTGTGGAGTCAGCAGGTGACGAAGTCTCTGCGTGCCACTCACATACTGGGCGACCTGAACCAGACAGCCGATGAGCTCTCTCGTCAGTCGACGCCCCGTGGAGAGTGGCGACTCCACCCCCGTGCGGTCCAGCTTATTTGGGTGCAGTTCGGGCGGGCACAGGTGGACCTGTTTGCCTCCCTGGACACCACCCATTGCCCGCTTTGGTACTCCCTGACCGAGGGCCCCCTCGGCACGGATGCCCTAGCGCACAGCTGGCCACGGGACAAGTGGAAGTACGCCTTCCCCCCAGTGAGCACCCTTGCACAGGTCCTGTGCAAGGTCAGGGAAGAGGAGCATCAAGTGGTACTAGTTGCGCCTTACTGGCCCAACCGGACTTGGTTCTCGGAGCTAATGCTCCTGACGACAACTCCCCCCTGGCCGATTCCCCTGACGAAGGACCTTCTTTCTCAGGGGAAGGGCATGTTGCGGCACCCGAGACCAGACCTCTGGAACCTCCACGTCTGGCTCCTGGATGGGACGAGGAGATCCTGAGTGGTCTACCCCCCGCGGTGGTGGAGACCATCACTCAGGCTAGGGCACCTGCCACGAGGCGGCTGTACGCCTTTAAGTGGTGCCTCTTCTCGTCTTGGTGTTCTTCTCGCAGAGAAGACCCACGGATTTGCTCGGTCAGGCACGTGCTGTCCTTCCTGCAGGAGAGGTTGGAGAGTAAACTCTCTCCGTCCACACTGAAAGTGTATGTAGCCGCTATCGCCGCTCAACACGAACCAGTTGCTGGAAAACCTCTAGGGGGGAATGACCTGATCATCAGGTTCCTCAGGGGCGCGAGGAGGCTTAACCCACCTCGATCGCGCTCCGTACCCTCTTGGGACCTCAATGTGGTCCTGGCGGGCCTCCAGAGGCCTCCCTTTGAGCCCCTCGGAGAGACCGATCTTTCTCATCTCTCGATGAAGACGGCTCTCCTGACGGCGCTCGCCTCCATCAAGAGGGTGGGGGATCTGCAAGCATTTTCCGTGTCCACAGAGTGCCTAAATTTCGGGCCCGGTGATTCTCACGTGATCCTGAGACCTCGGCCCGGCTACGTGCCCAAGGTTCCCACCACTCCCTTCCGGGACCAGGTGGTGACCTTGCAGGTGCTCCCCACTGGGGAGGAAGACCCAACCCCGTCCGTGTTGTGTCCAGTACGCGCCTTGCGCCTCTATGTGGACCGCACGCAGAGCTTCAGAGGCTCTGAGCAGCTCTTTGTTTGTTTTGGAGGTCAGCAGAAGGGGAAAGCTGTCTCCAAACAGAGACTGGCGCACTGGATCGTGGACGCCGTCATGGCTGCGTACCGATCTCAAGATTGCCCGTGCCCGCTGGCAGTGAGGGCGCACTCCACCAGGGGTGTTGCCTCCTCGTGGGCACTGGCTCGGGGCGCCTCTCTGGCAGACATATGCAGAGCTGCGGGTTGGGCTACGCCCCACACCTTCGCGAGGTTCTACAACCTCCGCGTGGATCCGGTGTCAGCTCGAGTCTTGCAGGATAACACCAGGTAAGACCGGCGGCCGGCAGGGCGTACGCCTGCGACAAGCGCCAGCCCCCCTCTTGGGGGGGGTCAGTGCGCAGTCGTCTGCCTCCCTTCTTTCCCCTCGGGCGAAGAATAGGCATTCCATCCATCACTAAGCACTCAAGGCAGCGGGCTGGGCGGAGCAGCCTGCCACCTTTGGCGGGCACAAGTTGAGTTATCTTCGTGTGACTCTAACCGACCTCAGTGCTCCAGACGTGGTAACCCCCCAGCAGGGTGGTTTGTGATGGAAATTTTCATGACGTGGGTTTCTTCATGCTAATCTCTGTAAAAATTGATTCAAGACTGTCTATCTTGTTGTTCTTAAATTTCTGAGAAATGTTGTGCTACGTGGCAAACCACTCAGCTCCTTTGCCCTTGAGCAAAGACCAAGAGGTTCTGGTGAAGATAAGAAATGGCGACACATTTTTGTTACCAAAGATACGTTCTTGCTCAAGGGAGGGGAGAAGAAGAGGGGGGGGTCATGTATGGATGATATAAAAGCCCCTGTAAATGAACAGGTAGGGGCCTTCTGTCTGCACCATGCTTGTGATGCAGACTGAATGACAATAAAATATAAAATACCTTGCAAGGTAACTCATGCTCTCTGTGTGTTGCATTTGTCTAAAGTGTTTAAAAAACTCACTTTGATTAAGGAATAAGAAAATTCCACAACAATTTGGCGACGAGGATGGGATCACAAGGCTGACGGAGAACGGACTAGAGTTGACTGATCATCCTGGACATAGCAAATCCAGCTCTAACCCCATACAGGGATGAGAGAACTCTACTCCGGACTCCAAGCTGACGTGATCCCAAAAGAACTCAGTGCAAGGCACAAAAGTGAAAAACGGTGAGTTGAAAATATTCTGAACAGTCTAAAGGAAAGGGGAGACTACTTAGCGCTAAACAGTCTGGTTAAAGAGGGGAGACTACTCAGAATCAAGATAGATTCTAAACAGTCTGGAGGACTGCTTAAGACAGTTAAAGAGGGGAGACTACTCAGAATCAAGATAGATTCTAAACAGTCTGGTTAAAGAGGGGAGACTACTCAGAATCGAGATAGATTCTAAACAGTCTGGGAGACTATTCAGAATTATGGATAAACCAACATACAGAGAAATGAGGAAAAGGTGGGGAACGGGAAGTTTACAAGGTGTACCCTATTTAATAGAAAAAGCGAACTTTCCAGAAAACGGTACATTTAGTACCACAAAATTAGAGAAAATAAGAGAACACATGGGGAAAAAAGACATATTTAAAATGTCCAAAAGAGAAAGGGAAAAATATGATGAAGCGTGTAAATGTTTAGAGTTATGGGAGAGGGAAGCTAATAGACGTGACTATGTTTTTAAAGGAATGGCATTGGAAGAACTGCCACCACCGAAAACTCCATTGTACCCTGTTTTGCTTGAATATAATGATTTAACCCCTCTGTCTTCTTTACCCCCATCTATGACTGAGTACAAACACCAACCGGAGGATGATTGTATCCCTCCTCACCGACATCTGAACCCGATTGAGGCAGCTCCAGTGCCCCCACCAGTGTCTCCACCAGCACCAGTGCCACACAGGCCACAGCCCGTGGTAACCCCAAAGCAGGATAAAGACCATCCAGCCCCGCCAGTCGCCAGAGTTCCCGTGACGAGAGGAGCGGTAAAAAGACAGACACAGACGGATACTTCACCCGCATGGCAGAATACGTCAAACGACCTTTATCGCAAAGAATCTTTTGATGAAGATGGACAGCAGTTCCCTATGGTCGAGGTGGCAGGTCCAGAAGGACCCGAACTGGTTTTTAGACCCTAGACCAAAGCCGAAATGAAAGAGGCAGCGGAACATCTAAGTTCAGCAGAGAAAGGGGGAGTTTTGATGGCTGAAGAACTTTTGACATTTTGCAAGGAATTCTCCCCCTAAACGAGAGAATTAGAGAGACTGCTGAAAGTCAAACTAAAACCATCTGACTTAAGAAAGCTACAGGGTAAATGGCCTGTGGAGGATAAGAGAAGGGAACATGTCGATTGGTCGCACGCAAGCAATGCTGAGTACAGGAGGATTCTGGAAGAATTCTTAGAAGGACTAAAATCTACTTTTCCCAAAGCTCTGAATCTGGATAAGATCGCTGCTTGTGTGCAAAAGACTGATGAAAGAGTGGAGGATTTCTTGGCCAGACTGGAGGAAGTATTTAAAGAACATTCTGGACTTCAACCTGATTCAGACGGACCGGACATTGGTCCGTTCGAAGGACATCTCAGATCCGCTTTTCTGCGGAACCTCAGAGAAGAGCTGAGACGAGAAGTGGAAAAATCGTGCATCGAGCGAGAATGAGTGAGATTGTCCGTCATGCTGTACACGCCGAAAGACAAACAGGCAAGAAAGAGCTTCAGAAGAAAAACACACAAGATAAAGAACTCCACATGGCTCAAATGAATATCGGAGGAGAACACGGAAGAATAGGAAGATGGCGAGGAGGTTTTAAACCCTCTAGTAATTATGATCCAGAGAAGTGTTTCAATTGTGGAAAAACGGGGCACTGGCGAAATGATTGTCCTGAGCCTCCAGGAGCACGGAGGTCAAAGAAAAGGTAGATGGAAGTGAGGAGGTGAGGCATCATTCCGAGGGTGGTGAGTATGATTTCCCTTAGCATATGCAATGAAGAAATGCTTTTTCCTACTGTATGCAATGAAGATCTGCTTAGCTCACATTCCATGATGAATGAAACCGCTTTCTGAACTTTGCTAAAATGCACATTGCTTGTGTGCAACAAACCGCTTGAATTTTTGATAGATTCAGGGGCAACAAATAGCCTACTGTGATTCACAAGAAGTGTTTAAATTTACCAGAGTCTAAACTAGCTGTTTATTCCCTAAATGCTAGTGGCTCTAATGTAAAATAATTTATGTCAAAAGGGTGCAATGTGAGTTGGGGAGTGTCAAATTTCAACACAGGTTTCTCATGTCTGACTGCTGCCCGATTTATTGGCTGGGCAGAGTCATAATGTGTATGATGACAGATTGAGCATGATACCAACACGACCCGAGTGCAGCGCTCGTACAGCTGTACGATGTAATATTGAATTACGTAAGTACGATGTAGAAAGTTTTGCCTCACAGAGCCTCATGACGTTGATTACAATGGTGTGGGGAGATGTGGGTGTTTTGCTGACAAATGTGCGCACGCCATAGAATGGGTTAAAAGGGACGACGTGCAATATTCAAATTTGTTGCACGCCCATCGTGAGAATCATGCCTGTCTGTCAGCAACAAGGGGACTTGAAGTGTTTTCACACACAAAAAGATTAATGAAGAGTATTTACATACCAGAAATTTTGGGAAAGGTGCCCGTTCAACTGTTGGTAACAGGAAAATATTATTTGGGGTGATTAGGAACTGTGAGCCTGTTGTGATAACGCCCAAGGGTAATTTTCGTCCACGCAAACAGCAATTCCCCCTCAAAACAGAAGCCTCAAACCAGAAGCCCTCAATGGCATAAGGCCAACATTTAATGAGTTTAAAAAGATTAAAAAAATAAAGGCATAGTTGTGCCATGCCCAAATTCACCTGTGCGCACACCTTTGTTTCCAGTTAAAAAGATCAGAGAAAAGGGAGCACCCGTTGAATGGCGGTTCGTACAAGATTTGCAAGCAGTTAATGCCGCAGTACAGCCACGAGCACCAAACGTACCCAACCCGTATACCATTCTCAGCCAAATTCCGCCTGAGACGAAATGGTATACGGTGATTGATTTGTCAAACGCGTTTTTCAGTGTGCCGGTAAACCAGACTCACAATACTGTTTCGCCTTTTTATTTGATGGCAGGCCATATACATTCACACGTCTATGCCAAGGGTACTGCGAATCACCGACCATTTACAACGAGGCACTGCGACAATCACTGGAGCCATTCCATCTCCCGAAGGGGGTGGCATTGCTTCAGTATGTGGATGACATTCTTTTATGTGCACCCACCAAAGCGCAATGTGAAGAACACGGTACGACTGCTCACTCATTTGGCACACGAAGGACACAAAGTGAATATCTCCAAAGTCCAGCTGGCAAAACAATTTGTTCGTTTTTGGGTCACGAAATTACTGACCGTGGCAGACAGCTGTCCGCAAAGCGTGTCTGCAATTACAGACATCGCAAGTCCAAAAGCAAAGAAGCAATTGATATCATTTTTAGGGACCATTTCTCTGCTCAGACAGCAGAGCTCATTGCACTCACACACGCATGCGAATTAACAAAGAATAAAATGTAGACATTCACACAGATAGAAGATATGCATTTGGTCTAACTCATGATTTTGGCACACTGTGGAAACACAGAAACTTTGTAAAAGATGATGGTAAAAACATTCTTAATCACACACAGGTTGCTGATATGCTATCTGCCATTATTCTCCCATCAGCCATTGTTGTGTGTGACTATGCCACACACACTTTTGTATCTGAAACTATTTTTTGCAGGAAGCCGACAAGCTGACCTTGCAGCAAAGCAAGCAACATCGGAGCCACAGACAGATTTTCTCCAGAAATCACTAACAAAATTCTTTCTCTTGCAGAGATGCAAACATTTTGCAGAACCAGCTGAGCGTGCACTCTGCAAGGAGTGCTCATGTAAATACACAGACAATGTTTGGGGGGCCCAAATGGCCTCACCTGTTTGCCAAAACATTTTTTCCCTGCTTTTGCGATTTTGACGCATGGCCTAGACCACGCGTCAAAAGGGGGGATGTTACAAGCAATGTGTTTTTGTGTTTTTGCTCTCAAAATATTTGTGCAGGTCAAAGGAGCAGTAGCAAACAGAGCTGACAAATCATTACACAGCTTCCAGGAAGTCGTAGGAAAGACATCCTCCCACTGCAAAAAGGTGTCTAAGGAGTGGCAACTCCAACCATAGGCCCATCGCAACTCCAACCGTATGGCTCTTCGCAATGGTCGTGCTGACTGAAGCGACAGGAGGGGCACTATTGGTGCTCTCAAAGGGAATCAACTGTCCGAGAAATTAGAGATTATAGAATTTTGTTTCCGTGCAACACTATATTCCAAGTTTAATAAAATGGTATGGGGAGGGACAGTGTTACCCTAATTCTGCTAGGTACTGGGGAACAAATATGTATTTGTGTAGAGGTACGTGTACCTCAGGTGATGTTGTGGATAAGGCAACAAAATTTAAAATGTGGGCCATTATGTCCCCTGGGACGGCCAAATAAAAAGGCAAAGGAGAAAGTTTTAGACTAGCTCTAACTCAGAAAATTTTAATTATGAGGGAACGGGAGCAATTTCACAAATGAGAGTAAGAATATGGAAAGTGACGAAGGTTGAGCAGGTGATGAAGGTTTAAGCAGGTCAATATTGGTGGATGTGGTGGACGAAGGGGAAAGACACAGGTCAGAAGCTTCAGATATAATTTCAGCCAAGTAATTTTCAGGCCGCAGAGCAGGCAGAAAAAGAGGCAGGAAAAGTCACGAGAAGCAGAGCTAGAAGGTAGATACGAGAATGGCAATATATCAATGCAAAGGCAATAAGGCATGTACATTGGCACTGATAGAAAAGAAAGAGGTTGGAGTGAATGACAGTTGTTGGTGGTGTATGCAACTCGAGCAGGCATGGAAAGTTAGTCTTCTGAAATTAGAGGACCGGAAGAGGCTAAAGGGTCAATTACCCTGCAAAGTCACAACCCTGTTGACAGTTGCAAACAGCACCAACAAGGCCGAAGAAAAGACAGAGTGCAGAGAACCAGGTGGTAAGTAAAGTACAAAATTGAACAGTTTGGAAGTAGGAAAGTAGGATTGCAGAGTAGGTTAGTTTGAGATGTGCTCACCGCAGAGAAAAGCTGTGTGTGTGCAAAATGCTCAGTTGTTGTTTCTACATTCTGGATTATGCTGATAATGTATTAGACATCATAACGCACAGGAAGAATGCTATTAGGGAGCCGGATGATATGACTAAAAGTCTGTTGAAATGGTGGAATAGCCAAGGTTGAGGGGCGTGGGTGAGGCAGGTGGCATTGCCACTTCTAGTGGGATTGTTATTTCTTATAATTATGTTACCATGTTTAATTTACTGTTCTTAGAACTGTTTAAATAGAATGATGATAGGGAGCATAGCTACAGGCCATGAATCTCATGGAAGGAGAATTTATTGAGTACGATGACAACGGCCTATGAAATCTGTAGGAGAAAGGGCAGTGCTCATCTTACAGGTTGAGGCATAAAGATTTTGGTTATCATATATGATAAAAGATGGGATTGTGATGGAAATTTTCATGACGTGGGTTTCTTCATGCTAATCTCTGTAAAAATTGATTCAAGACTGTCTATCTTGTTGTTCTTAAATTTCTGAGAAATGTTGTGCTACGTGGCAAACCACTCAGCTCCTTTGCCCTTGAGCAAAGACCAAGAGGTTCTGGTGAAGATAAGAAATGGCGACACATTTTTGTTACCAAAGATACGTTCTTGCTCAAGGGAGGGGAGAAGAAGGGGGGGGGGTCATATATGGATGATATAAAAGCCCCTGTAAATGAACAGGTAGGGGCCTTCTGTCTGCACCATGCTTGTGATGCAGACTGAATGACAATAAAATATAAAATACCTTGCAAGGTAACTCATGCTCTCTGTGTGTTGCATTTGTCTAAAGTGTTTAAAAAACTCACTTTGATTAAGGAATAAGAAAATTCCACAACAGGTTCCGTCTGAGATTCCGTCATGAGCTGTTCCCCCGGAACTCGTGACCTTCCCCGGGTGAGCATCCACCCTGCGGATTCTCGCACATACCTCCCATGAGTTCTTCCCTGCCGGTAAGACCATGCTGTTTCTCCACTGTATTCCCCCCGAGGGTGGGAAGTGGTCTCCGTAGCGCACCTCCCCCTTGAGGGAATAGTGCTTACCCAGTGGTCCTATGGCCGGACGGCTCTCGCCATTGGGGCCGTCTGAGTTGACAGAGGACAGGGGCTACCCATCTTTTCTTGGAAGCTCTGGGTCCCCCTGTCTACCTACTGGAAGGTTACAATCTCGCGAGAGCGCTTCGTCTGACTCGCCTAGGCTGGCCAACGTCGCTTCGCTGGAGATTGTGACGCGGCTATTGCCGTGGCGTTTTCCATAGGAACCCCATCTGTCGGCTTCGACACAACGTCGAGAGACCGACAGAAAGGGAACGTCTCGGTTACGTATGTAACCTCTGTTCCCTGATGGAGGGAACAAGACGTTGTGTCCTTCTTGCCACGACAATAGCCGTCCGCTGCAGCAGTCACGAGATGCTTTTAGGCTCCTCAGCACAAAAGGTGAATGAATGAGCACGCCGGCTCCCCTTTTATACCCGGATTTCCGGGGGCGGGGCCCGGCATGCAAATTTCATTCGCCAAATTTCATTGGCCTTTTCAAAGTAGTCAGAGATGACTGGTTCTCAAGGGCGAACCCCATCTGTCGGCTTCGACACAACGTCTTGTTCCCTCCATCAGGGAACAGAGGTTACATACGTAACCGAGACGTTTTCTTGTACAGCTGCTTTGTAACAATGAAAATTGTAAAAAGCGCAATATAAATAAAGCTGACTTGACTTGATGTCATAAAGGCATGTATAAGCTTCTCTGCATCTGACGGTGACAGCATATGACGTAGTTTAGACATAAATGGCTTGGGCTACCAAGATGCCTTAGAAGCATAGGCCTGTACGTGAATGGAGATCTTTCTCTTCCCATTTCAAGTCTTGTGGAGGAATAAAAATGTACCAAAACAAGGCTAGAGATGACGTTCAAAGAATCCTGTGATCCCTGTGTAAGAGATGCCGGTCCTACAGTAACGACAGGGAGGAAATGGAACCCAACAACAGTGGTAGGAGATGCAAAAGCAGCCATCAGACATAAGGACATCATGGGACAAGTGCAACATGGCAGGGGTGACTTGGTTTGGCATCAACCACACCCACATGGCAAAAAGCGACACCAAAGGAACAGCGTCACCTCGCAGTGGAGGAGTTTCGGCGTCAAGAGGAAGTAAATAGATGTGCCAGAGTGGTCTCTCAATCCCAGGAAGGCCGTTGGATGAGGTGGGAAGGCATTGAACGACACTAAATCACTTGGAGTGAGCTGTGGAGTATGGAAACAAAAAGGCTAAGTTTTATCATAAGAGTTACATATGATGTGCTGCCCTCACCAACAAATCTGCATGTTTGGTATGGACAGGATCCAGCCTGTGACCAGAGTTGGGTAGAGTTACTAATTTAGAAATTACTTGAGTAAAAGTAAAAAAGTATGCAGTGAAAAAACTACTCAAGTAGCTAGTGTCGTGAACGTGGTGGAAGAACCTAATTGCAGGCAGCGTTGGTGAAGGGGTTAACAAGACTTTAATAATAAAACACAAAACAAACACCCACAATGGGGGAAAACATTAACCAAAACTAAAGTACAAAATTGAAAACAAATACTTCCCACATGGGGGGCAAAAACAAACTACCATCTCAAAACAGTCACACGGAGCATAAGAAACAAAGACAAGGGAACTAGGAACATCAAACACACAGAATCTTGACTGGGAACAAGTACAACGAACAAGCACAATTCAGTCAGGACCACTTACGTTTGAAAACATATTTTATTGAATAGTAAAGCATCTATTTGGTGTTGGGGTTATGGTTCTGTTCTGGGCAGACTCCCCACGCTCGTCTGGCAAGAATTCCTGGACGGGGCGGGGAGATCCGAGAGTCGAAACCCCCCTGAGTATCGAACAGAACCATGAAATACATACATGTGATACACGAACGCGTAATCACTGAACCACAGATTTGATTTAGTAAATGAGGTGAAGTTGGGGATGGAGGGTGGGAGAAACTGTAGTTACTGCCAGGCTGTGATGTGGAATGAATGGGAATTTAAATGCTGCGCTGTGGTGTGTGTCGGATTAGGATTGGTGCATGTCGGAACAACTGACTGTCAGCTGGATCAATCTAAACTGACGTGACCTGCCTGAACTAATGCGATGCTTGATTTCAGTCAGGACCACTTACGTTTGAAAACATATGTTATTGAATAGTAAAGCATCTATTTGGTGTTGGGGTTATGGTTCTGTTCTGAGCAGACTCCGCGCGCTCGTCCGGCACGAATTCCTGGACGGGGCGGGGAGATCCGAGAGTCGAAACCCCAAAAACAAAACCATATGCCAATAACCCCCAACACAATGCTGACAACCTTGATGAATAATTAGGTTATCGGATTGCCATAGTAGTTAATAGTAGACAGGGGAAGCATGCACCCTGAAGCAATTGTCTGTTAAATTTGGGCAGGGGAAGCGTACACCCTAAGCAGTTGCCTGGTAAATAGTGGATGGGGGAAGCATACGCCCCGCCACGCTTGTATGTTGAATATTGGGAAGGGGACGCATACGCCCTAAACGATTATCTGTAAATGGTAGGAAGGGGAAGCGTACACCCTGAGCATAATGGCTGGTGAATGGTTAGTATGTACGCCTGAAGCGAATTTAACTGCAGTGATGGCAGGGGAAGCGTGCACCCTATAGCAATTGCCAGTATTAGTCTCCGGGGAAGCCTACGCCCTTTACACTTGAACTGGACACATGACGAATTACTATGATGCAGTCTGGATTTATTGTAACGTACAGAGAAAAAAAATATATATATAAAACGGGCAGTGCCGTAGGAGAAGCCATATATCATGCAGAAGCCATAGCTCTTTGTGCCTCTATAATATCCTTAATTTCGGAGCGAATGTAACGTTCGTAAGCGTCGGAAGACCATCGTCCCAAAGCTTTCAGTGTGTGGCTCGAGGTTACTGCGGCAGCTGTTGTTGCTCCCCCGATGCGGATTGAGTGCGTAGTGTATTGCTTTGGTGGTAAGCCGCATGACTGACAGACAAACGGAACCGGGCAGCAAACCAGGACCTTGATATGGCTTTTCCCCCTTCTGTGATGAATAGAGGTTCCTCGGGACATGCTTGGGGGCGTGTACTCATATATCGTGACATGGAATCAAAAGGGCAGAAAACAGAATTAGTACGAGAATGTTTGAGAAAGATTTTAAGATACTGTACGTGAAAAGTGATGTCGGAAACTGTGAGGTCGTGTAGAGGGTCGAAATAGTTGCTGTGTGTGGTGAATTCGCCCACCCTGAGAAAACCGAAAAAAGCCCAAAGAAAGACAGCCTCCAGCAGTGAATCCGCATAAGGATCGAAACAACCGTGCCTTAATTTAGTTACCAATCTTTTAACCAAGGAAAAAGTAAGAGGTAGGCGTTTGTCTTTCGTTTTCGGTGCTCCTTTTTTGATGCCGTCGAGAAGCAAACAAATGGATGGGTGTCCCAAAAGGCTGCAAATGGATAGGTCAATGCATCTTAGGTGGAATTGAATACCTGAAACCTGACTTTTGATCGAGGAAACCTGCATGTTTCGTGATAAAAGACAATGTGTGATATATGCACATACAATTGGTATATTTACAGGCAAAACTGGAAACTGCAAAGACAGAACAAAAAGAGGTAAAGCGAAACCAGGCCGACCCATAAGTTTTTAATGTTGATTTTGCTAGACTTGATCTCATGAGTGCTGCGGCTGCAGAGAGATATGACTGCAAGGCTTTTATTCGAGGACAGTCAGGGCGAAAGGTGGGCAAGGCATGCCTGAAGGAGTAGCATCTGGGCACAGTATTTTTAACAGACAATCAACTACTTTGTACTTCGAGGCCAGGTAGGTGCGCGGCACGGAGCGTAAAGTTACCACTAATACATGTCCACATTAAACCCCTTAGAAATTTGTTGATGAATGGTACTGTGGAGCGCCCTTTATTTATGATGTATACTGTGGCTTCGTTGTCGCAATAAACTAGTATTTGTTTCCTAGACCATTGACTGCCCCAAACAATACAAGCCATGACTACGGGGTACAGTTCTAATAGTGCTATGGATAGTGTGTTTTTTGGAAGAAACAACAGATCTTTGGGCCAAGCACTAGCAAACCATTGGTTGTTGAAAAACCCTCCGAAACCGATTGACGGAGCGGCGTCTGTAAAAAATTTAAGCGAGACGGAGGTCTCGACCACTACGTTATGGAAAAAAGAGATGCCATTCCAATTATCGCAAAGCCATGACCAATATTGCATTTCGGATTTACAACCCGAATCCAGCTAGATGGGATCGTGCAATTTGGGGACAGTTTTTGAAAGATCTAGAAGCCTGGAAATAAAAAAGCGACCTTGCAGAATGATCCGCATGGCGAATTTAAGATGTCCGAGCAGTGAAAGTAACTCCCTTTTTGTAATACTCTCGTGACGTGTAACTTCCTTCATTGTCTCTCTGATGCGCTGTAGTTTATCGAGGGGCAACGAAGCTTGCATGAGATTGCTATCTAAAGTAATTCCAAGGAAGTCGATGACGTTTACTGGGTCGATAGTTTTCTCTTCTGATAAAGGAACACCTAATTTGCTGAATGTTCTTTTTAAAGTATTGATACATCGCTCTGGCGAGGAGTGGGGATAATCCACGACCAGAAAATCTTCTAGCAAATGAAGCACGAACAGCAATTTACAATTATTCAACAAAATCCAACATAGCGCTTCTGATAATGTATCGAAAATACGTGGGCTGCTGCAGCATCCGAAAGCGAGTCTAACGGAATAGAAGGTTTTCTCAAGCCATTTAACTCCGAACAAATGCCATTGCGACGGATGGAGTGGCATGACTTTAAAGGCATCGACAATATCTGCTTTTCCCAACCAGGCACCCTTCCCGGCCGTTTTAATCAACTGAATTGCGTCATCGATTGTGTTGTAAAACAGAGAAACATATTCGAGAGGTATTAAGCTGTTGATGCTTGGAACATGTTCGTTGTCATGAGGGGCTGACAGATCTATGATTAGACGCTTTTTTCCCGAATATTTTCTTGTGGCTATGCCTATAGGATTAATTCGAAATGTATGGAAGGGAGGGCAGTCGAAAGGTCCAATCATGTAACCCTTTTCGATCTCTTTAGTCAACAAACTATCGACTACTTGTGGTTCCTTGTGAGCTGACTGCAGATTATTACAAACGTGAGAAGATTTGGGGAGACTCGACAAGCCGGCGAGAAAACCGTGAAGAAGTCCATTTAATAGATATGTGACGAAACAGCGGTTGGGATGCTTCGTTAATGCTTTGCCGAGTTCAGGAATGTTGACAGGAGTGGAAGGCTTTATTTGTTCTTTTTTAAAGGACGGGATCTTCGTGGACATAGTGCCTTCGGATGCCCGTCTCCGCAATAACTGAATGCATGAATAAATTTACAATTAGGAAATCTACAAACATTTTCATTGAAATTGAAACACATAGGAGTATAGATGACCTTCTCCTTGGCCACCTCTTTTGGAATGCTGCCTGAATGAGATGGTTTAGCGGACCTCGGGAACAGGGAAGGACTGTGTGTAAATGACCTGCATAATGAGAAGGATAAGGCACGATGGCCAGTAAAATGTCTGCTAATTAAAGCCAAGTCTACCACGGACAAGTCTAGCCTTTGGTTAAACCTTTGAATGTACATGGCGGATTTTGCTGAAAAAGATTTGTGGTACTCATGGAACAAGGTTCCGCCGTAAGACATGGCGAGGTCGGAAATAATGGCTAAATACGTGTCTAGCTCGGCTCTACGCTCTGGATAAATTTCGCAAATCACATCTCTGTAGATTCCAAAGGCAACATAGAATTCTGGCATGGTTAAGCAGTTAGAAAGTCTAGGATCATTGTCTTTCAAAAGCACAGAAATGTCTCCACAGTCTACTAGGCGTTTGTCTTGACTGTCCGAACAAAGCAGAATTTTAACCAAATTAATGTCGATACCTGCGAGGATTTGCGTGCGTAGGTGGGGTGATATTGCAGCGGCTGGAGGAAAGAAATGAGCTCCGATGATGGGGGCTGGAAGTGCCATTGCTAGCGACCTGCGCAGTATCGTGCCTAATGGATCAGCCATGGACGGGTCGAACGCTGCTACCGCCGAGTGAATGGGAGGCATTGAAGAGCAGATAGTTGAGTTTGGTGAAGGCCGACTCTCCAGTACCTGTATCCTGCCGTTAAGGTCGGAAAGAGAGAGCTGAATGCTTTGAAGAACTTTCATCACAGGGTCCTCGGAGGCGTTGCCGACTTTCTCTGAATCACGCTTTTTTGGTGTATGTCTGGGAGAGGAACGGGCACACCGCTTCCTTTTTGTGGTGGATTTTTTGGAGCCGGACGGAGTTTAGGGTATGCATTCCAAAAATAAATCGAATAGTTCCTCGTGTTCGACTCCGAGAGGAGCTTGGATATTAAGGCGGTATAGAGTCGCTAGGATCTTTTTGAGATGAGCTGGGTAGGATTTTTACTAGCTAAACTAGAGCTTCTCCTCCTGACGCGAATCTGGCCGTCATCTGTATCGCATATTTCCCCGGTATCCTCTGGGAGGAGCATATCATCATCGGAATCCTGAGCAGACATGAATGCCAATAAAACGAGAACTGCTGTATAAATTAATGGTGTTCTCATTGCAACGTATTGCTTGATCAGTATCTTACTTAACATGCAACTGAGATTGCTTCGGTGTACTGCAACGAGAAACTGTAGATACTGCCAGGCTGTGATGCGGAATGAATGGGAATTTAAATGCTGTGCTGTGTGTCGGATTAGGATTGGTGCATGTCGGAACAGCTGACTGTCAGCTGGATCAATCTAAACTGACGTGACCTGCCTGAACTAACGCGATGCTTGATGACAATAGACCAGAGGGCATTAAATAGGGAGACTAACAAAGGAGATAACGGTGGGCAGATGTGGGTGATGAGACACAGGAGGAAATCTATACTAGAAACGAGAGGGGCGGGGCCAAATGACGAGACTGGAGAGAATGCATATTAAGTCCAGATTGACAATAAAATGCTTCTCTCCAAATAAAACACGTGGGTCTGACATGATTCTGCCCCTAGACCAGAAAATTAAGACAAGAGAAGGCAGAATCATGACAGAACCGAGACAAGACAACAGGCAACATCCAACAAAACATGGTATGCAAAATCAGAGGCAGACAATAAAACATAACAAAAGGGTTGGGGTGGCATAATAAAAATTACAAACAAGGGAGGGGGAGGGGGAACAGAGTTCATGGGGGGAACACATGAGTCCATGAGGGGAAGTCCGAAATGGTTGGGACAAGCTTAGTCTGGGGCAGCGCTCGAGAGCGCGGAGTCCCAGGGGACATAGCAGGGGGTACCCTGGCTGCAGGAACAACAAAAATGGGACGGGCGGCTCAGGATTGGAGGCCTCGGACGAGGACCCCCAGGATTGCAGAGATTGCAGAGGTTGGAGAGTGGTGCGTGGCGATGCCCACAACCCCGATCTGCAGAGGCCCACTCTCGGGTATCGCAACCAGCCGAGATGAGTAAAAGGAGTTCGATGAGGCCGGTGTTGAACAGCACCGCCAGCTCCTCCTCCACGAAGACGCCATGTTCTGAGATGTCCAGGAACCTCTCCACATACTCATCCACAGTCTCACTTCCCTGGCTAAGGCTGCAGAGGCGGCGGGCCAAGCTAGACCGGCCAGTGTCCATGCTGCCACTGGGTTCTGTTGTGGCTCGTTCGTTCTGTAAGGAACAGGTAAGGGAAGATCCCAAGCGCAGGCAGCAATACGGGGTAAAACAGAAAGTCTTTTAATGAATAAACAAAAACCCACAATGGGGGAAAAACAGGGACCACAACTAACTAAAAACAAGAAACAAACATTACTCACGTGGGAGCAAAAACTGGAGAACACAGACTAACTAAATTAACATGAGGGACTAAACTAAAACACAGCAAGTATACAGGGAAGTTCAGGAAAAATCCAACACGTGTGGTTTGCAGGCAAGGCAAACAATCTACACAACGTACACGAAATGCAACGAACGAGCACAGGACAATGAACACGAGGATGTTTTAAAGGAGGATGTCGAATGCAGCACTAATATCTAGCAACACCAATAAGAAGATAAGTAAAGTGAACAAAAATGTAAGCCTTACATAAAACAACATCAGTGTAACAAGGAGTCGGAGACGTTCGGATCCATATGCAGTATTTTATTAATAAGAATGGTTTACAAAGAACCTGCAGAGTTTACAATGCCTTTAACTAAACTCAGAGTATTTCCAAAGATGATGTAAAACATCTGCAGTGCTCTCTTACTGTATATGAAATACAAACTGATTTTTGTCTAAATTAATATTTTCTCATGTTGTGTAACATGTGTGTATTGTGAAAAGCTCTTACTTACAGTACATACAGTAAACAGGGAACCACACCCCATCAACAATTTTTCTTCCTTCTGTTCTTTAAATGTATATTTCTGCGAGCCCACCTGTCTGTGTCTAACAGGTCGCGCACAAGTCGCGATGTCTAACGAACAGGTCGTGCAGGTGCGCGCATACAGCAGGCATTTATTATTGCTGGCAAACACATTTGCAGTTTTGATTGGATAGATATAGATTCATAGATATAGAGAACAGCATCAGGTGTGTCAGGGTATATCCAAAATCAGAAACAGTAACAAGCAGAGGCCGGGGAAGGCAGCAGAGAATCACAGCCAATATAAAAAATCCAAGATAATTCACGTAAGGAACAAACACAGGGAAACGATCGGAAATGTCAGACAGGCTAAACAAGCTTTTTCAATCATTGAGAGTCCAAACACAGTATATATAGGGGAGTGGTAATGGGGAACGCCTGGTAGTGATTAGCATGGGATTATGGGAAATGGAGTTGGAAGTGGGAATGGACACAAAGGCCAGAGTCCTGAGTGGAGTGCCCTATACTGGAGTTCATGGGCACTCCAGCTGACAATGGTGACAATCTGACTGCGAAGAAAATGTCGCACGGAACCACAGTAGCCTTGAAGAACGATTTCATGCCTGGATGTTAATTGAATGCCAAGCGCATAAATGTAAATGGAAAGTGTGTTACCATTTTGTTGGGGAAAGGTGGGGCTCGGAACCCTTCCCTACCTCCAAATAAGGAATGGCAGAAAAGGTTGTAGAAACACTGAATTACCGCCAACATTTGTAATGAACCTCACAGAGAAACCACGCTCTGTCTGTTCCTTTACTGTACCGACACCATAAGGCCACTTGGCCCCTGGGGCTTTTCAGCGAGAGTTGGCAGACCGATCAGGAATGTCACAGCCATCCATGAGGCGTGTAATGCCACATTGTCAGGTACAGAAGGCAAGGACTCAAATGCAGATTCAAAATAATAATGGTTTTAATCGAATAATAAGCAAGAACAAAACAAAAAGCTAAGCAGAGCTTCAGACAGTCCAGGGAAAAGCAGATGCAGGGTCAGACAGGCAGGTGGTCGGTTGAGGTGCGAACAGAGTCCAGAGGGAAAAGGCAAAACTCGTAATCCAAACCGGTGCAGACTAACAGAGACAATCCAGATCTAAGCGGCAGCCCAGTCCAAAACAATTCTCCAGTGCATGAAAACTATAACTAGAAGAGAGCAAGGTTAGTTTAAATAATCCGACAAGGCAAGAGGCTAGAGTGAGGTAGTTAATACAACGCAACAGCAACGAAGGAGAGAAACAGAGAGGAATATAAAGGGAGGAAAATAATGAGAGCAATAAGAAACAGCTCCTCTCCTCAGGACCATAACCTTCCCAGTGTACTAAGTACTGGAATCCCCGGCCACGGCGTCTGGAAACCAAAATCCGCTTGACCCTCAAAGCGGGAGGACCTTCAATGATCAGGGGTGGGGGGAGGGAAATAGGGGAGGACACAGGGGGGGGTGGGGGGAGCAACGAACAGTTTTGACTCTTGAGACATGAAAGACAGGATGAACACGACGGAAAGGATTGGACAATCGAAGCTGAACAGTCACCGGGTTAATGACCTTGACGATGGGGAACGGTCCAATGAACCTGGGCGCCAATTTGCTGATCCTGGTTGGCGCGCTCGGACTGCCCATTGGCTTTTGGATGGAATCCGGATGACAGACCGGCAGAAGCGCCAATCTGTCGACAGAATTCCCTCCAGAATTGGGAGGCAAACTGAGGACCTCTGTCCGAAACAACAGCCTCGAGAAGGCCGTGGATGCGGAAAACATGATCCACCAAAACCCGGGCCGTTTCCTTGGCCGAAGGGAGTTTGGGAAGATCCATGAAATGGGCCGCCTTAGAGAAGCGGTCCACTACGGTCAAGATCACAGCATTGCCACTGGACTGAGGGAGACCGACCACAAAGTCCAGGGCAATATGGGACCATGGACGGGAAGGAACCGGTAGAGGCTGTAATAAACCAACGGGAGGCGCATTGGAAGACTTATTCTGCACACAGACCGGACACGCCCCCACGAACTGGTGAACGTCCTCTCTCATGGCTAGCCACCAAAACCGCTGGCGGATGGCAGTTAGGGATCTCCTAACACCCGGATGGCAGGTGAGCCTGGAAGAATGGCCCCACCGAAGGACTGCAGTGCGGGCCGACTCAGGGACAAAGTGCAGACCCGATGGGTACCCTCGGGGCAACTCGATACAGACCATAGCTCTCTTAACGCGTTGCTCAATGCCCTAGGAAATCGCCCCCACCACCCGACCCTCTGGAAGGATGGTGTCAGGAAGAGAGGGCGGATCCCCTACTGGAGCAAGGCAGCGGGAGAGTGCATCCGGTTTACCATTTTTAGAGCCTGGACGGTAAGACAGGGTGAAATCGAAGCGCCCAAAGAATAATGCCCACCGAGCCTGCCTGGCATTCAGTCGCTTGGCGGACCGAATGTACTCTAAGTTCCTGTGTTCGGTCCACACAATAAAAGGAATGGCAGCGCCTTCCAGCCAGTGGCGCCACTCCCCCAGAGCCAATCGCACGGCCAACAGCTCCCAGTTGCCGAAATCATAGCTTCGTTCTGCGGGAGACAAACGGTGAGAAAGGTAGGCACAAGGATGTAATTTTAGATCGTGCGAACCAACCTGGGAAAGAACCGCTCTGACCCCAACCTCAGAAGCATCAACCTCCACCACCAACTGACGAGCAGGGTCAGGAGTGACCAGAATAGGTGCGGTGACAAACCTGTTCTTGAGTTCATCAAACGCAACCTGAGCTGCCGATGACCACTCAAAGCTGTTCCTAGTGGAGGTCAATGCAGAAAGAGGAGCCGCCACCTGTCCAAAGTTCCTGATGAATCGCAGTGTGATGGAAATTTTCATGACGTGGGTTCCTTCATGCTAATCTCTGTAAAAATTGATTCAAGACTGTCTATCTTGTTGTTCTTAAATTCCTGAGAAATGTTTTGCTACGTGGCAGACCACTCAGCTCCTTTGCCCTTGAGCAAAGACCAAGAGGTTCTGGTAAAGATAAGGGATGGCGACACATTTGTGTTACCAAAGATACGTTCTTGCTCAAGGGAGGGGAGAAGAAGGGGTGTCATGTTGGGATCATATAAAAGCCCCTGTAAATGAACAGGAAGGAGCCTACATATGTCTTTTGATGCAGACTGAATGTCAATAAAACTACTTTGCAAAGTAACTCATGTTCTCTGTGTGTTGCATTTGTCTAAAGTGTTTAAAAAACTCACCTTGATTAAGGAATAAGAAAATTCCAGAACAATTTGGCGACGAGGTATGGGATCACAAGGCTGACGGAGAACGGACTTGGGTTGACTGATCATCCTGGACATAGCAAATCCAGCTCTAACCCCATACAGGGACGAGAGAATTCTACTCCGGACCCCAAGCTGACGTGATCCCAAAAGAACTCAGTGCAAGGCACAAAAGTGAAAAACGGTGAGTTCCCTTTCTGTCGGTCTCTCGACGTTGTGTCGAAGCCGACAGATGGGGTTCGCCCTTGAGAACCAATCGTCTCTGACTATTTTGAAAAGGCCAATGAAATTGGCGAATGAAATTTGCATGCCGGGCTCCGCCCCCGGATATCCGGGTATAAAAGGGGAGCCGGCGTGCTCATTCATTCACCTTTTGTTCTTCGGAGCCTTCGCATCTGATGACATTCTTCGAATTGCCGATTTCTACGACGCGGTGCAGCGGAGATTCCCCTGGGCGTCCTGGCAGTTCCTGAGGTATTTTTCTAAAAGAGCAATTTCCTCAGCGTGGCATTGCCCGCTGATCTCTTGGGTGCAGTACACTCATCGAGGACGGGGACGGACACGGTGGTTGCCGCAAGTGTTCGGGGGTCCGATCACTGTGGCAGCCTCGTGGATTCGTCCTGCCCGCACGGCGCGCGGATGGCTATTCAGACGTTGCGTCACTGCGCGCGGATGGCTAGTCAGACGTTGCGTCACTGCGGGCGGACGGCTATTCAGACGTTGCGTCACGTTGGCTACGTTCTGTCAAGAGCAAGCCACCACCTCGTTTGCTTCCCGTTCTGTGACCGCAGCGGCTACGGCCCTGCCGTCAGCGGCGGCGAGCAGCGAGGGTGATGTGGGGATTATCGTGAGCGTTAATCCGTCAGCCGGTCGGCTCGCGGACCGCTCGCGCCCCGTCTCGCTTGTTTAGCAGGTCCCCAAGGATGGTCCTAAGCCATCTTATTCCTCAGCCACGCGCTCGGACACGAGCCGTGGAGATGAGGTGTCTCTTGCAACATCGGAGCGCGACCTGCTGGCATCAGACTCTGGCGATTCCCTGAAGCTCCCTCCCTCGGGAGGTCGAGCACAGGTGAGAGCAGACGTCAAGATGTCAGCCATGCTCGCTCGGACCGCCGTGAGCGTCGGGTTGCGGTGCAGCCCTGGTGCTCGCGGCTGGGTACTCGCACATTGGGCCCGGCTCAAGTGCCAAGTTTTACCGAGCTGCATAAGGAGTTCAGTAAGACCTGGAGCGTCCCTTTCGGCGCGCTTCCGTCTAGCTGACTCTATCGCCCTCTCTTCCCTCGGGGCGGGGAGGCAGCTAGGGACTATGTTAATGCACCCTGGGTGGAGCATGCAGTCGCGGGTATCCGCAGACGGCGGCCACCTGGGGGGCTTGACCTAGACTCACCGTCCAGGGCATGTAAGGTCTCAACATCTCTGGTGTTGAGGCTGGCAGTGCCGTGGACCAAGCTGCCTCCACTCTTACGCATGGCCTTCCTGCAGGCCAGGGCGCTAAAGAGAGCCCCACGGGGTAAGACCGACCCAAGTAGTGCCGCCGCCGACTGGCCCTCCGGGGACCACGGTGGCAGCGCAGGCTGGGTCGGACGATGTCCACATCAGTGGCCCGGAAAGATGCCTCGGACCCAATCTTGCGCAGGGGGGCGATGTCGAGAAAGGCCACTTTCCCGACTCCCCTCTCGCAAGGTCGGCTGATTGGTGGCGCTGTCAAGGACTGCTCCAGCAGCCTTTTGACAGTGTAGAAACAGACCGGCCTGCTGTGACCCGGCCGCCTTTCGGCCGTCGAGGTCTCGCACGTGGTCTGCCCCCAGCAGCCCTGGCCTTCTCCAGCGTCGACTCCGGTTCTGGTGCCCCCGCAGGTGGCCCCCCGGAGGAGGACGTCAAGAGAAGGACCACCTAGAGAGATTGAACCATCGGGCCCGACCCAGCCTGGGTTGCTGGATGGTCGGACTGGGGCGGTCCCTGCCGCGTCCCAAACACCTTCTGGGCCCCTTCGGGGGCCTAGTGCCCGCCTTCTCACAAGGAGAGGTCTCTCTCTGGGTCCCACTTGCAGCCGCTCTCACCCTCTGAAAGATGGTGTTCGGCAACTCGACGTTGCGTCGTGGCGGCACGCAATGACGAGTATAAAGCAGCCCTCAGCACTCTCGCTTCGACGGTGCGTCGAGCTGCGCCATCGCCTGGCAGGTGATTTAGCGGAGCCGTTCCCCCCGGGGAGAACAGCACTGCTAGTCATTGAACCAACCCCCGCGGGTTGATGAAGTAGATCGCAGCCCCCCCTGTGAGGTCTCTGGGTGCTCTTACCTCAGCAGAGGCAGGGATGTTCCTGTGCTCCAGGCCGGGGCTGCCACCCCTCTGGCGAAGGCGATCGAACCGTCCCCTCGGCCGAGATGTCCAGTGGCTTCGACAGCCGCACTTCATCATCCCCAAAACCAGGGGTCGCTGCATACCTTGAGCAGCACCTTGCAAGGGTGCCGTTCGGGAGGCGCAGAAGCGCGTCCTGGTGTCTGTCAGACGCCAGGAGTGGTTCATGACAACTGACCGCATACTCTCATGTACAGTTCCCTCGGCACTGTCGAGGGGCTGGCATGTCAGTAAACGGGTCAGCCGGGAAAAAGAGAGCAGCTCTCCCTGGCGCGGAGCTCCCCCTTTTCCTGGTAGAGAACTCAACACTGTCTCCATGACGGCGTGCTCGCTCACGAGCACGCACAGTCAGTGCTGAGCTGCTTGAACTTTCAGGCAGCAGCCAGCGGTCCCCTGAAATCAGTTTCAGAGGCTCCTGGGCATGGTGTCCTCGGGGGTGGCCTGTCCCCCTCGGGTTGACGCACATGGGACCGCGACAGCACTGACTACAGAGATGAGTTCCCTGGAGAGCGTGGCGCACCGGCAGTAGGCGTATCGTCATTACACCTGCTGCCGTCGCATCCTAACCCCGAGCAGGTCTTGAGGCCGGTCGTGGAACGACAGACGCCTCCCTACGGGGTGCGGGTGCGGTGTGCAATGGGCGCGCAGTGTCGGGTCGCTGGACGGGCCCCCGCCTGCGTTGGCAGATCACTGCCTTCAAGTTGCTAGCTGTCCTGCTTGCACTGATGAGGCTCCGGCCTCTCGTGCAGAGCCAGCATACTGGCCCGGACAGCACGACCGGCGTAGCGTACTAAACCTCAGGGTGGCACTCGCTCGCTGCAGTCATCGCAACTCGCCCAAAACGCCTCCTCCCGTGGAGACAGCAGGTGGCAAAGCCCCTGCAGGTCACATGCCCACCGGGCGTCCTGAACCAGACAGCCAAGCGCTCTCTCGTCAGTTGACACCCCGTGGGAAGTGATGACTCCACCCCTGCGGGCTGGCCTGGGTGTGGTTTGGGCGGGCACAGGGGGACCTGTCGCCTCCCTGAACACCACCCAGTACCGCGGGGCATTCCTTGGACGAGGACCCCCTCGACACGGAGGCCCTAGCGCGCAGCCTCCAGTGGAGACAGCAGGTGGCAAGGCCCCTGCAGGTCACACGCCACCGGGTGTCCTGAACCAGACAGCCAAGCGCTCTCTCGTCAGTTGACACCTCGTGCGAAGTGACGACTCCACCACTGCGGCCGGCTTGGGTGTGGTTTGGGCGGGCACAGGTGGACCTGTTGCCTCCCTGAACACCCCCCAGTGCCGCTGGGCACTCCCTGGTCGAGGCTCCCCCCTCGACACGGAGGCCCTAGCGCGCAGCTGGCCGCGGGACAAGCGGAACTACGCTTCCCCCCAGTGAGCTTCATTGCGCAGGTCCTGTGCAAGGTCTGGGAAGGGAGTATCAAGTGCTGCTAGTTGCGCCTTACGGGCCCAACTACACTTGGTCCTCGGAGCTAATACTCCTGACGACAACTCCCCCTGGCCAAATCCCCTGGCGAAGGGCCTACTCGCAGGGGATGGACACGTTGTGGCGTTCGAGCCGGACCACTGGGTCTGGCTCCTGGATGGGACGAGGAGTTCCTGGATGACCTACCCCCCTCAGTGGTGGAGACTGTCACTCAGGCAAGGGCCATGCCCACAAGGCTGGATGCCTTTAAGTGGCGCCCCTTCTCGTCCTGGTGCTCTTCTCGAGGAGAAGACCCGCGGAATTGCTCGCTCAGGAACGTGCTGTCCTATTGCAGGAGAGGCTGGGGAGTAATCTCCCCTTCCACATTGGAACGTGGGTACCCGCTGTCGCGGTTATCACGTACCAGTTGCTGGTGAGCCTCTGGGGCGGCATGACCTGATTATTAGGTTCCTCTAGGGCGCGAGGGGCTAAGGCCTCGTCCGCGCCCCGTACCCTCTTGGGACCTTAAGGTGGACCTTTGGGTCCCCTTTTTTCGGGCCCTGCCGAGAGCCCCTTCCTCGTTCTGCGAGGGGGGTTGGCTCTCCTGCTGGGGCTCGAGTCCATCCAGAGGGTGAGGCACCTGCAAGCATTCCGTGTCCACCGATTGCCAAATTTCAGGCCCGGTGACTCTCACGTGATCCTGAGACCCCGGCCGACTTACGTGCCCAAAGTTCCACCGCCCCCCTTTGGGACTAGGTGGTGAACTTGCAGGCGCTCCCACACCGGGAGAAAGACCCAACCTGTACGTGAGGTGTCCAGTAAGCGCATTGCGCCTCTACTCGAACCACACTGAGGGCTTCAAGGCCCTGAGCAGGTCTTGTCTGTTATGGAGGTCAGCAACGGGAGTGCTGTATCCGAGGAGAGTTGTAGCGCTGGGTCGCACACGCCGTCACTACGGCGTGCCGATCCTAGCCCGTGCCCATTTGAGTGACGGTACACTCCGCTCGGGGTGTGACCTCCTCGTGGGCATCGGCTTAGTGCGCCTCTCTGGCAGACATCTGTAGAGCTGCGGGTTGGGCTACGCTATACCTCGCAGAGGCTTACAACCTCCGTGGGGAGTCGGCAGCTCGAGTCTTGCCAGCAGGTGAGACCAGCAGTCGTGGGGCGTACGCCTGCGCATAGCGCCATTCCCCTTCTGAGGTGGACCAGTGCGCTATGGGCTGCCTCCCTTCTTTCCCCAAGGGTGAAGAATAGGCAGTCCGTCCATTCATCAATAGCACTCAGGGCGGCGGGCTCGGCGGAGCAGCCCTGCCGCCTATGGCCGGGTATCAAGCTGAGTTATTACATATAGCTCTAACCGGACCTAGTGCCCCACACGTAGTAACCCCCCACTAGGGTGGTTCCGTCTGAGATGTCGTCATGAGATGGTTCCCCGCGTGGCAACCCATGACCTCCCCAGGTGGACATCCACCTTGCGGCATTCCGCACATACCTCCCATGAGTTCTCCCCTATTTGGTGAGACCATGTTGGTGTCTCCACTGTATTCCCCCCTAGGGTGGGAAGTGGTCTCCGTAGCGCACGTCCTCATTGAAGGAACAGCGCTTACCCAGTAGCCCTACGACTGGATGGCCCTCGCCAATGGGGCCGTCTGAGTTGGCAGAGGGCAGGGGCTACTCATCTTTGCCAAAAGCTCTGGGAGCCCCTGCCTGCCCACTGGAAGGTTACAAATTTCGCGATAGCGCTCACGTGTGGCTCGCCCAGGCCGGTCAACGTCGCTTCGCTAGAGATTGTGACGCGGCTAGTGCCGTGGCGTTTTCCTTAGGAACCCCATCTGTCGGCTTCGACACAACGTCGAGAGACCGACAGAAAGGGAATGTCCCGGTTACGTATGTAACCTCTGTTCCCTGATGGAGGGAACAAGACGTTGTGTCCTTCTTGCCACGACAATAGCCGTCCGCTGCAGCAGTCACGAGATGCTCTCAGGCTCCTCAGCACAAAAGGTGAATGAATGAGCACGCCGGCTCCCCTTTTATACCCAGATATCCGGGGGCGGAGCCCGGCATGCAAATTTCATTCGCCAATTTCATTGGCCTTTTCAAAATAGTCAGAGACGATTGGTTCTCAAGGGCGAACCCCATCTGTCGGCTTCGACACAACGTCTTGTTCCCTCCATCAGGGAACAGAGGTTACATACGTAACCGGGACGTTAAAAAAAAAAAAGATTCTAAACAACCTGATTAGAGGGGGGACTACTCTGAATCGTGTTAGATTCTAAACAGCCTGATTTAAGAGGGGGGACTATTCTGAATCGTGTTAGATTCTAAACAGCCTGATTAAAGAGGGGGGACTACTCTGAATCGTGTTAGATTCTAAACAGCCTGATTTAAGAGGGGGGGCTCTCAGAATCGTGGAAAATGGGTCAAGGAAGATCCCATATGGAGATGGATAAACCAACATACAGAGAAAGGAGGAAAAGGTGAGGAACGGGAAGTTTACAAGGTGTACCCTATTTAATAGAAAAAGCTAACTTTCCAGAAAACGGTACATTTAGTACCACAAAATTAGGGAAAATAAGAGAACACATGGGGAAAAAAGACATATTTAAAATGTCTACAAAAGAAAGGGAAAAATATGACGAAGCGTGTAAATGTTTAGAATTATGGGAAAAGGAAGCAAATAGACGTGACCATGTTTTTAAAGAAAAGGCTTTGGAAGAACTTCCACCGCCGTGTCATACACCCCCACCGCCGCATGCTCCATTGTACCCTGTTTTGCCTGAGTATATTGATTTAACCCCTCTGTCTCCTTTACCCCCATCTATGACTTGTTACAAAAACCAACCGGAGGATGATTGTGTCCCTCCTCACCGACATCTGAACCCGATCGAGGCAGCTCCAGTGCCCCCACCAGCACCAGTGCCGCACATGCCACAGCCCGTGGTAACCCCAAAGCAGGATAAAGACCATCCAGCCCCTCCGGTCGCCAGAGTTCCCGTGACAAGAGGAGCGGTAAAAAGACAGACACAGACGGATACTTCAACCGCATGGCAGAATACGTCTAACGACCTTTATCGCAAAGAATCTTTCGATGAAGATGGACAGCAGTTCCCTATGGTCGAGGTGGCAGGTCCAGAGGGACCCGAACTGGTTTTTAGACCCTGGACCAAAGCCGAAATGAAAGAGGCAGCGGAACATCTATGTTCAGCAGAGAAAGGGGGAGTTTTGATGGCTGACGAACTGTTGACATTTTGCAAGGAATTCTCCCCCTCAACGAGAGAATTAGAGAGACTGTTGAAAGTCAAACTAAAACCATCTGACTTAAGAAAGCTACAGGGTAAATGGCCTGTGGAGGATAAGAGAAGGGAACATGTCGATTGGTCGCACGCAAGCAATGCTGAGTACAGGAGGATTCTGGAAGAATTCTTAGAAGGACTAAAATCTACTTTTCCCAAAGCTCTGAATCTGGATAAGATCGCTGCTTGTGTGCAAAAGACTGATGAAAGAGTGGAGGATTTCTTGGCTAGACTAGAGGAAGTATTTAAAGAACATTCTGGACTTCAACCTGATTCAGACGGACCGGACATTGGTCCGTTCGAAGGACATCTCAGATCCACTTTTCTGCGAAACCTAAGGGGAGAGCTGAGACGAGAAGTGGAAAAATGATGCATCGAGCCAGATCGCGCGAGAATGAGCGAGATCGTCCGTCACGCGGTGCATGCGGAAAGACAAACAGACAAGAAACAGTTTCAGAAGAAAAACACACAAGATAAAGAACTCCACATGGCTCTAATGAATATCGGGGTAGAGCATGGAGGAAGAGGAAACTGGAGAAGAGGAGGACAATTGCGTGGACGTGGAAGAGGAAAAGGAGGTTTTAAACCCTCTGTTGATTATGATCCAGAAAAATGTTTTAACTGCAAAAGATTGGGGCACTGGCGCAATGATTGTCCTGAGCCTCTGAGACCACTGAGGTCAAAACAAAAGGGGGATTGAAGTAAGGAGGTGAGGCATCATTCCGAGGGCGGTGAGTATGATTTCCCTAGCATATGCAATGAAGAAATGCTTTTTCCTACTGTATGCAACGAAGATCTGCTCAGCTCACATTCTATGATGAATGAAACCGCTTTCCGAACTTTGCCAAAATGCACAATGCTCGTGTGCAACAAACTGCTTGAATTTTTGATAGATTTAGGGCCAACAAATACTGTGATTCACAAGAAATGTTTAAATTTGCCAGAATCAACACTAGCCGTGTACTCCTTAAATGCTAGTGGCTCTACTGTAAAAGAATTTATGTCTGAAAGGGTTCAATGCGAGTTGGGGGGTGTCAAATTTCACCATAGGTTTCTAATGTCTGATTGCTGCCCGATTAATTTGCTGGGTAGAGACATAATGTGTAAAACTAAGATGTCACTAAACTGTGATCCCTCGGGCATTGAAGTGAAATGTTGGACAATGTTTATGACCCAAAAAGATGTTCGCCCCGAACCCCTGTATGTGTATGAGTGGCAGATACAATCTGACGCATTACTCAGAGAAGCAGAGGCTTTAGTGTTCGGAGGCAAGTTTAGGGAACGAGGTCATTTGCATTGTACAACACACGTGTCTGAGGGACCCGACCAAGAGTATGATGACAGATGGAGCATGATACCAACACGACCCGAATGTATCCGCCACACACACATCGTGTGGACAGGCCAATGGTGTGCGGCGATCGTAAAGCTCACCACACATCAGTGTTCTCTCTATGATGTAGATAATATAGAGCCCCACATCTCGCTCACCAAGCCAAGTGCAGCGCTGTGGTCAGATGTGGGTGTGTTTGCTACCAAATGTGTGCATGCCACAGATTGGGTTACAAAGGATGACGTGCAATATTCAAACTCATTGCATGCATATCGTGTTGAGAATCATGCCTGTCTGTCAGCAACAAGGGGACTTGAAGTGTTTTCACACACGGATAGTTTGATGATGCATGTTGACAGAAATTCTGGGAAAGGTGCCCGTACAGCTGTGGGCAACAGGAAAATATGATGTTGGTTTAATAAAGAACTGTGAGCCTGTTGTGATAACGCCCAAGAGTAATTTCCGCCCATGCAAGCAGCACCAGAAGCCCTCAATGGCATAAGGCCAATATTCAACGAGTTTCTCAAAAAAGGCATAGTTGTGCCATGCCCAAATTCACCTGTGCGCACACCTTTGTTTCCAGTTAAAAAGATCAGAGAAAAGGGAGCACCCGTTGAATGGCGGTTCGTACAAGATTTGCAAGCAGTTAATGCCGCAGTACAGCCACGAGCACCAAACGTACCCAATACGGTGATTGATTTGTCAAACGCGTTTTTCAGTGTGCCAGTACACCCAGACTCACAATACTGGTTCGCCTTTTCATTTGATGGCAAGCCATATACATTCACACGTCTATGCCAAGGGTACTGCGAATCACCGACCATTTACAATGAGGCACTGCGACAATCACTGGAGCCATTCCATCTCCCGAAGGGGGTGGCATTGCTTCACTATGTGGATGACATTCTTTTATGTGCACCCACCAAAGCGCAATGTGAAGAACACACTGTACGACTGTTAACTCATTTGGCACACGAAGGACACAAAGTGAATATCTCCAAAGTCCAGCTGGCGAAACAATTTGTTCGGTTTTTGGGTCACGAAATTACTGACCGTGGCAGACAGCTGTCCGCAAAGCGCGTGTCTGCAATTTCAGACATCGCACGCCCAAAAACAAAGAAGCAACTAATGACATTTTTAGGGATGACCTCTTACTGTAGGAATTTCATTTTGAGGTACACAGAGATGGAAAAACATCTCACGGTATTGATTCACGGGAAGCCCATGACTGCAAATGCGCAGATTGAATGGACTGATGCAGTGGTTGAGGCTTTTGGTGATCTCAAGCGAGCTCTGCAATCTGCGCCTGCGCTAGGTATCCCAAACCCAGACAAACCATTCACACAAATGGTAGACGAAAAAGACGGCACAATGCTCTCTGTGCTGCTCCAAAAACACGGAGACCAGCTGCGCGCCGTTGCTTATCTTTCATCCAGATTAGATAGTGTGGCACAAGGTCTCCCACCATGCCTGCACGCAGTAGCAGCGGCAGAGAAAGCAGTGCTGGCCTCTAGGGAGTTTGTTGGTTATTCTCCCCTTACTGTGTTTGTTCCCCATGCAGTGGCTATGATTCTGTTAGAACAACGAGTGTCACATTTATCTACAGCGAGGTGGCTGAGATATAATCTGACGTTGTTGGAATTGCCAAACATCACGGTAAAGAGATGTAACACACTAAACCCACGTTGCTGCCACTTCCTGACCATGGTGACCCACACAACTGTCTTGCCACTTTAGAGCAAGTCTGCTCGCCACGTGTTGATCTCAGAGACGAACCTCTGCTAAATGCAGACTTGACTTTCTATGTAGATGGCATTGCACAAAAAGATGAGGCGGGAAAGAATCACGTGGGGTTTGCTGTTGTGTCTGATTTTGAAACAGTACAGTCAGGCCGCCTGCCTGACCATTTCTCTGCTCAAACAGCAGAGCTCATTGCACTCCCACGTGCATGCGAATTGGCAGAGGGTAAAAGTGTCAACATTCACACAGACAGTAGATATGCATTTGGTGTAGCTCATGATTTTGGCACACTTTGGAAACACAGGAACTTTTTGAAAGCTGATGGTAAAAAGATTCTGAACCATACACAGGTTGCTGACTTACTCTCTGCCATTCTTCTACCATCTGAGATTGCTGTGTGTAAATGCGCTGCACACATTTCTGTTTCTGACCCAATTTCTGCAGGAAACCGACGAGCTGACCTTGCGGCAAAGCAAGCAGCATCAGAGAAACAGACAGACACCAGTCTGTCACACACGCCGTCTCCAGAAAGCACTAACAAAACTCTTTCTCTTGCAGAGATGCAAACATTTGCGGAACCAGCTGAGCGAGCACTTTGGAAAAAATGCTCATGTAACTATAAAGACAACGTGTGGTGGGGGCCGACTGGCCTCCCTTGCTTGCCAAAACATTTTTTTCCTGCTTTTGCAATTTTGACGCATGGTCTCGACCACGCGTCCAAAGGGGGAATGTTACAAGCAGTACAAAAAATATGGTACACAAAAGGGTTTACAGCAGCAGCGGAGAAACATTGCAGCACATGTACAATCTGCATAACCAACAACACAGGCAGAGCCATAACTATGCCAAGGGCTGCACACCCCACTCCAGAAGGGCCATTCACACATGTTATGACTGACTACATTGAGCTCAGCCCGTGTAGGGGACAAAAATACTGCATAGTGTTGGTGGACATGTTCTCCAAATGGGTGGAGGCAATGCCCACCAAACAGGCAGACAGCAGTGGGGTGGTAAAACTCCTGCTGAGAGAAATTTTGCCAAGATGGGGAATTCCACAGAAAATCTCGAGCGATAACGGGAGACATTTTGTGAATGAGGCATTGGCCTCTGTAGGAAAACTCCTAAAAATAAACATTACCCAACACTGTTCCTATCATCCACAATCAGGGGGCGCCGTCGAGCGCGAAAACGGTACGTTTAAAGCAAAATTGAGAAAAATAGGGGAAGAAACAGGCCTAGACTGGGTTCAGGCCTTGCCTATTGCACTCATGTATATGAGGATGCAAGTAAGAACACGATGTAATATGTCTCCTTTTGAAATCCTATATGGAAGGCCAGGGAGAGTGGGGTGGAACCCTGAGGCAATGGCCGGAGTCACCACCCATTCCGAAAACAGTTTGCTCACGTACTGTAAACAAATGTGTGTTCTGCTCTCGCAAATTTCTGTGCAGGTCAAAGGGGCAGTAGCAGACGGAGCGGACAAACCATAACACAGTCTCCAGCCGGGAGACTTCGTGGTGGTTAAGGATTTCAGGAGAAAGTCGTGGAAAAGCCGACATTGGAGAGGACCTTCCCAGGTGTTGTTGATCACACACACCGCGGTGAAAGTAGCGGAGAGGGCTACGTGGATAAACGCCTCCCACTGCAAAAAGGTGTCCAAGGAGTGGCAACCCCAACCATAGGCCCATCACCATGGAATCCAAATGACTCTTCGCAGTAGTCATGCTGACTCAAGCGACAGGAGGAGCGGCGCTGTTGGAGCTCGCAAAGGGGAATCAACTGTTCGAGTCGGGACGCATCGAGCCATTGGAGATTAGATGGGAAGAAGGGAAAAGCATTTGGTTTCTGTGTGATCCTATATACAGGGGGTTTGTAAAATGGTATGGGGAGGGACAGTGGGACCCCAATTCTGCTAATTATTGGGGAACGAATATGTATTTATGTCGAGGTGCTTGTACCTCAGGTGATGTGGTGGCCACAACATGGGAACCGGATGGATCACATGTGGCGGCCGACAAGGCAATAGATTTAGAAAATGAGGGCCATTATGTCCCCCGGGATGGTGAAATACAAAGGGAAAAGAGGGATTTTAACCTTAACTCTAACTCAGACAAATTAAAATATGAAGGTAGGGGAGGAACCCCACAGATGAGAGTAAGAATATGGAATCTGACGATGGAAGATGCAGGGCAATACTGGTGTATGTGGTCAACAAAGGGGAAAGACACAGGTCAGAAGGTTCAAATATCAGTACAGCCAAGGAATTTTCAGGCGGCAGAGCAGGCAGAAAAAGAGGCACAGGAAGTAGAGGCTAGGACATGGATAGATCCAGGAGAATCGAACATAGATATGAGAAAGGCAATATACCAATGCAAAGGCAATAAGGCATGTGCATTGGCTCTGATGCAGAAGAAAGAGGTAGGAGTGAATGACAGTTGTTGGTGGTGTATGCAACTCGAGCAGGCTTGGAAAGTTAGTCCTCTGAGATTAGAGGATGAGAGAAGGCTGAAGGGTCAATTACCCTGCAAAGCCACCACCCTGTTGACAGTTGCAAACAGCACCAACGAAGCAGAGGCGGCACGAAAGACAGACTGCAAAGAACCAGGTGGTAAGTACAGCATCAGTTTTGACACCAGGCCTCTGAATATACACCCCAGGGTAGGGCATGTTTGCCTGTGTAGAGCGAAAGGGGGGCCACTCATAGGAACATCAGAATGCAAAAACATAGTGGAAACCAATGACAACCAACCAAATTGTTCTTTTAATAGTTGGAATTTCACCTGCCCGTTCTCAGAGGACGAGGTAGGCCTAAGTGGCGTAGTATGGGTCTGTGGGGAAAGAGCATTCCACAGACTGCCCATGAAATGGACAGGCTGTTGTTATCCAGCTCTCCTGTCCATAGGAGCAGCTGCCTACGCACCTAGAAAAATCAGAGAAAAAAGGGATTTGCTCGACGTTGACAGCATGCCCAGTACCTATGAAGGAGCATGGCTGATGGACCCCTGGACGTCCCCACAGGGCATTGTCCTGTGGAATATTTTTGGAGGTCTTGGTGGAGCTTTAAGCATGACAAAATTGAACGGATTGGCTTGGCAGGTTTTAGCATTGGCAAACTCGACTGAGAAAGCTTTGGGTCTATTGAGCGAGGAGATGGCACAGATGAGGGAAGTAGTTTTACAGAGTAGATTAGTTTTAGACATGCTTATGGCAGAGAAAGGCGGTGTGTGCAAAATGCTCGGGGTCAGTTGTTGTTTCTATATTCCGGATTATGCTGATAATGTCACAGACATTATAAAACACATGAAGAATGCAATCAGGGAACCGGATGATATGACTAACAGTCTGTTGAAATGGTGGAATAGCCAAGGTTGAGGGGCGTGGCTGATGCAGGTGGCATTACCCATTCTAGTGGGATTATTATTTCTTATAATTATGTTACCATGTTTAATTTACTGTTTTCAAAAGTGTTTAAATAAAATACTATTAAGGAGCATGGCTGCAATTGAACAAAGGTTCATGATGCAGACCATCGATCTCACGGAAGGGGAATTTAGGGAGTACGATGACAATGGCCTATGAAATCTGTTGGAGAAAGGGCAGTGCTCATTTTACAGGTTGAGGCATCATGAGTTTGGTTATCATATATGATAAAAGATGGGAATGTGATGGAAATTTTAATGACGTGGGTTTCTTCATGCTAATCTCTGTAAAAATTGATTCAAGTCTGTCTATCTTGTTGTTCTTAAATTCCTGAGAAATGTTTTGCTACGTGGCAGACCACTCAGCTCCTTTGCCCTTGAGCAAAGACCAAGAGGTTCTGGTAAAGATAAGGGATGGCGACACATTTGTGTTACCAAAGATACGTTCTTGCTCAAGGGAGGGGAGAAGAAGGGGTGTCATGTTGGGATCATATAAAAGCCCCTGTAAATGAACAGGAAGGGGCCTTCACTCTGCATATGTCTTTTGATGCAGACTGAATGTCAATAAAACTACTTTGCAAAGTAACTCATGCTCTCTGTGTGTTGCATTTGTCTAAAGTGTTTAAAAAAACTCACCTTGATTAAGGAATAAGAAAATTCCAGAACAGCAGATAAAAACTTGTGAAACCCAGGAACTGTTGAACCCCCTTGTGGGAGACCGGTGTCGGCCAGTCGGAGACGGCCCTTACCTTTGCAGGGTGCCATGCGAACTCCCTCATCCGAGATGATGTGACCCAAGAACGAAACTGACCGGGCATGGACCTAGCATTTCTCCATCTTGACGTACAGCTGGTTCTCAAGCAGCCGTTGGAGCACTTGTTTGACATGACGGACATGCATCTGGAGGGAAGAAGAAAATATAAGAATGCCATCCAGATACACAAAGGCGAACCTGTCGATCATGTCACGAAGAAAATCGTTAACAAGTGCTTGGAAAACAGCCGGAGCATTAGACAACCCAAAGGGAAGAACCAAATACTCCAAATGCCCCGTGGGGGTGTTAAAGGCTGTCTTCCATTCGTCCCCCTCTCTTATCCGGACCAGATGGTAAGCGTTGCGAAGGTCCAACTTTGTGAAGAACTTCGCCCCCTGCAGGAGTTCAAAGGCTGAAGACATAAGTGGTAACGGATACCGATTCTTAACAGTTATGTCGTTCAGACCTCTGTAGTCAATGCAGGGGCGAAGCGAACCATCCTTCTTCACAAAGAAGAACCCTGCACCGACCGGAGATGAGGAGGGACGAATGATATTGGCTGCAAGAGACTCGCTCAAATATTTCTCCATGGCCACCCGTTCAGGGGCTGACAGGGAGAAAAGCCGTCCGTGAGGTGGAGAGGAACCGGGGAAAAGATCTATGGCACAGTCGTAGGGTCGGTGTGGGGGAAGAGAAGAGGCCCGGGACTTGCTGAGACCCGCTCTCAAATCATGATACTCCACAGGAACCCGGGATAGATCGACCTTTTCCTCCTGAAATGGAGGAAGGGAAGAGAGGGGGAAACAAGCAGAAACAGGACAATGGGCATGACAAAATAAACTCCATCCTGAGAGAAGAACCGGTGGATCAGTTAATGGACGGATTGTGGCGGGAGAGCCAGGGATGACCAAATACTATGGGCGCTGCGGGGGAAATAAAAATAAAATACTCAAACTCCTCCCTATGGTTACCTGATGTGACCACATTCAAGGGAGCGGTGAGAGAGTCTATTGTCTGCAGAACTCTGCCATCAAGAGCACGGACAGTCATGGGTGGGTGAAACTGCCGAATAGGAAGACCCCTCTTAATCATCCACAAAATTGCCCTCTGCCCCAGATTCCAACAGCGCTGACTCGTTAAAGGAAGAGCCGCCACAACTGAGTGTCACCGGAAGAAGAGTTCGAGAGCAGCTGGAGGGGGAGACTGAAGTACCGCTCGCCAGGATCTCCCTATCTACCGGCGAGCGTTGGCTTTTAGCGGGCAAGTAGAAGCCTGATGACCTTGGCCCCCGCAATAGAGACACAGTCCTTCATTTAGCCAACGAAGCTTCTCCTTGGCCGGAAGGCGCAGCCTACCTAGCTGCATGGGCTCCGAAGCATCAGTGTTATCGGTGAAAGCCACCGCAGGGGACTTGAGAGACGGAAATGTGAGTGAAGGTCTGGTTGAGGTCCTAACCTGGCGTCGCAGTTCCATCCTGGCATCGAGCCGAATAGCCAGGGCAATGAGATCATCTGACCGCCCCGGAGGATCACAAGCATAAATCTCGTCTTTAATGTCACTGACCAACCCCTCGAGAAAATGTGCAGAAAGTGCCTCTAGGTTCCACTGACTGGTTTCCACCAGAGTGCGAAATTCGATGGCGTAGTCTGCTACGGATCGATTCCCCTGCCGGAGAGCTGCTAGGAGTCTGGAGGCTTCTTTACCGAACACAGAGCGATCGAACACCTTAATTATTTCCTCCATGAAGTCTTCAAAGTTGACCTGAACACCGGAGTGGGCTATCCACCACTCCGCGCCCCAATCGCGGGCACGACCAGACAGAAGTGAAATGACAAACGCCACCCTAGCTCTCTGTGAGGCGTATGTGATCGGTTGAAGAGAAAAAACAACTTCACAATGAATAATGAAGGCTCTGCATAAGGTGGGCTCACCGTCAAATGGAAGAGGGTTGTTTATGCGGGGTTCGTGGGCTCGCTGCGAGCTGGCGGGGACGACAGGGGGCTCAGAAAGTTGGAAATGTTCCATCCGGGTCGTGAGGTCAGCTACCTGGAGGGACAACGTCTCAAGAGTCTGCCCGGTAGCGACTAAGCCTTCTTGGTGATGGCTCAACAAGACCCCTTGTCTCTCCAGCATCGAACGAAAAGGAGATGAATCCGCTGAATCCATTACTGGCTGTTGCGTTCTGTCAGGTACAGAAGGCAAGGACTCAAATGCAGATTCAAAATAATAATGGTTTTAATCATGACCGTTCACGCCCCGCCTCGCTCGTCTGAACGTCCCGGAAGAGGCGGTACGCCGCCTTGTTCCTCCGTCACGTACTCGGACACGGGGCGTGACGACGATGAAATGTCGCTTGCAGCATCGGAGGGCGACCTCTTGGCATCCGACCCCGACGATTCCTTGGAGCTTCCTCCTCCGGGAGGTCGAGCTCAGGATGAAGCGGACGTCGAGATGTCAACCATGCTTTCCCGGGCCGCCGCGAGTATTGGGCTGCAGTGCACCGCACCGCCTCTTCCCCAACGCTCGCGGTTGGATACGTGGTATCTTGGGGCCGGCCGTGACTCTTAGCCACGGTCGGCACCGGTACCATTCTTCCCGGAAGTGCATGAGGAGCTCAGTCGGACCTGGAACGCCCCCTTCTCGGCGCGTGCACGTCAGACTAGCTCGGTCCCCCTTACTTCCCTCGATGACGGGGCAGCTAAGGGCTGTCGACATCCCTCAGGTGGAACGTGCAGTCGCGGTGCACCTGTGCCCGCAGACAGCTGCCACCTGGAGAGATCGACCAAGGCTCCCTTACAAGGCTTGTAAGTTTTCGACATCGCTGGTGTCGAAGGCTTACAATGCTGCGGGTCAAGCTGCCTCGGCTCTTCACGCCATGGCCATCCTGCAGGTCCATCAGGCCAAGGCGTTGAAAGAGTTGCACGAGGGAAAGTCCGACCCGGGGCTTATGCAGGAACTCCGCACTGCCACTGACCTCGCTCTTCGGGCGACGAAGGTGACGGCGCGAGCCCTGGGTCGTACGATGTCCACACTAGTGGTCCAGGAGAGACACCTTTGGTTGAACCTTGCGCAGATGCGGGACGCTGAGAAGGTTTGCTTTCTCGACGCTCCCATCGCGCAGGGTGGGCTGTTTGGTGATACGGTCGAGGACTTCTCCCAGCAGTTTTCGACTGTAAAGAAGCAGACGGAGGCGATTAAACATATCCTGCCCCGCCGCGACCCGGCTGCCTATCGTCCGTCGAGGTCCCACGCGGCGTCTGCTCCCCGCCCCTCTCCGACTCAGACTCCGGCTCCAGCGCCCCCTGCACAGGCGGCCTCCCGGAGAAGGACGTTGAAGAGGAGAGCACCATCCCGTCACCAACCTCCGCGGAAGCAGACGCGTTCCTGACGGGGTGAACCCAGGGAGATCGAGTTCACCGGGCCCGACCCAAGCAACTACATCGCTAGAGGTTCGGACTGGGACGATGCCTGCCCCGTCCAAGCAACACCAGCCGGGCCCTTTTCAGGGCCTGGTGCCCACATTCTCACAAAAAGAGCTTTCTCTCTCCCTGGGTCTTTCTCACAGCCGCTCTCACCCTCCGCAGGACGGTGCTCGGCAACCCCACGTTGTGTTCCGGCGAGACACACGGTTGGGTGTAACTCTCAGTGGCCACCAGCACCCTCAGTCAGACGGTGCGGTGTGCCGCGATATCGCCCGGCAGGCACCTCGGCAGAGCCGCTCTCCTCCCTGGGGTCCCCCCCACGGCGAGGGAGCCGTACTGCCAGCCATCGAACCACCCCCCACGGGGGCAATGACTCAGATCGAACCTCTGGTCCCCCTGTCTCGGTCCCTGGGAGCCTGGTTGGCTCTTCCTAGACCAGCACGGTGGCTAGAGCGAACGATCCGTCTCGGCTATGCGATTCAGTTCGCCAAGCGCCCACCCAAGTTTCGGGGCATCTTCTTCACCTCAGTGGGAGGGATAGATGCTCCCGTGCTTCGGGCCGAGGTCGCTACCCTTCTGGCGAAGGGGGCGATCGAGCTCCTCCCTCTGGCCGAGATGTACTCCGGGTTTTTACAGCCCATATTTCATTGTGCCCAAGAAAAGTGGCGGGTTGCGCCCCATCTTGGACCTGAACAAGCACCTACACAAGCTGCCGTTCAGGATGCTAACGCAGCAGCGCATCCTGACGTCCGTCAGGTGTCAGGATTGGTTCATGGCATTCGCATTGAAGGACGCGTACTTCCATGTGTCCATTCTCACTCGTCACCGGCCGTTCCTGCGGTTCGCGTTCGAGGGACAGGCATATCAGTACCGCGTCCTCCCATTCGGTTTGTCCCTGTCTCCACGAGTCTTTACGAAGGTCGTGGAGGCCGCCCTCACTCCCCTCAGGGAGCAGGGGGTGCGCATACTCAACTATCTCGACGACTGACTCATCTTGGCACACTCGCAAGATCTGTTGTGTACACACAGGGACCTGGTGCTCCGGCACCTAGACCGTTTGGGGTTACAGGTCAACCGAGAGAAGAGCAAGCTCTCCCCCGTGCAGAGCATCCTCTTTCTCGGTATGGAACTCGACTCTGTCTCTATGACTGCACGCCTTTCTACCGAGTGTGCCCAGTCGGTGCTGAGCTGCCTGAAGAACTTCAAGCAGCAACCAGCAGTCCCACTGAAACTATTTCAGAGGCTCCTAGGACACATGGCGTCCTCGGCGGGGGTGGTCCCCCTCGGGTTGATGCACATGAGACTGCTACAGCACTGGCTACAGAGCCGAGTTCCCTGGATTGCATGGCACACTGGCAGCAGGCATGTCGCCATCACCCTAACCCCGTGGTCTTCAAATACCCTCTTATGGACAGGGGTCCCTCTTGGGCAGGTATCAAGGCGCGTCGTGGTGACGGCGGACGCCTCCCAGCAGGGTTGGGGTGCTGTGTGCAACGGGCGCGTAGTGTCGGGTCTGTGGACGGGCCCCCGCCTGCGCTGGCATATCAATCACCTAGAGTTTTTGGCGGTGCTACTTGCACTGAGGAGGTTTCGATCCCTCGTGCAGGACAAGCACGTGCTGGTCCGGTCGGACCATGTATATCAACCGACAGGGTGGCATCCGTTCGCGGCAGTTAACACAAAACTCGCCCGAACGCCTCCTCCTGTGGAGCCAGCAGGTGACGAAGTCCCTGTTAGCCACTCACATCCCGGGCGACCTGAACCAGACAGCTGACGCGCTCTCTCGTCAGTCTACGCCCCGCGGAGAGTGGGGGCCCCACCCCCGCACAGTTCAGCTCATTTGGGTGCAGTTCGGGTAGGCACAGGTGGACCTGTGGGGCGGCTATACGCATTTAAGTGGCGCCTCTTCTCGTCCTGGTGATCTTCTCGCAGAGAAGACCCACGGGAATGATCGATCGGGAGCGTGCTGTCCTTCCTGCAGACGAGACTCGAGAACAATCTCTCCCCTTCTACGCTGAAAGTGTATGTAGCCGCTATTGCCACTCATCACGAACCAGTTAGTGGGAAGTCTCTGGGACAGCACAACCTGGTCATTAGGTTTCTGACGGGCGCAAGAAGGTTGAATCCACCTCGACCGCGCTCCGTACCCTCTTGGGACCTTAATGTGGTCCTGGCGGGGCTCCAGAGGCCCCCCTTCAAGCCCCTCGGAGACGCTGCTCTTTCTCATCTCTCAATGAAGACGGCTCTCCTAGTGGCGCTCACTTTCATCAAGAGGGTAGGGGACCTACAAGCATTCTCCGTGGCCACGGATTGCCTAGAGTTCGGGCCCGGTCAATATCATGTGATCCCGAGACCCCGGCCCGGCTACGTGCCAAAAAGTTCCCACCACTCCCTTCCGAGACCAGGTGGTGAACTTGCAGGCACTCCCTTCTGGGGAGGAAGACCCAACCCCTTCCGTGTTGTGTCCAGTACGCACTCTGCGCCTCTACTTGGTTCGCACGCAGAGCTTCAGGAGCTCTGAGCAGCTATTTGTCTGTTTTGGAGGTCAGCACAAGGGGAGGGCTGTCTCCAAACAGAGGTCACTACGGCTTACCGATCACAATATTTCCCGTGCCCGCTGGCAGTGAGGGCGCACTCCACCAGGGGTGTGGCCTCCTTGTGGGCACTGGCTCAGGGCGCCTCTCTGGCAGACGTATGTAGATTTGCGGGTTGGGCTACGCCCAGTACCTTCGCTAGGTTCTACAGCCTCCGTGTGGAACCGGTATCAGCCCGAGTCTTACAGGACACCACCAGGTAAGACCAGCAGCCGGTGGGCGTACGCCTGCGATAGCGCCCCTCCCCAGGTGGGACATGGCGCTCTCTAGCCTCTCCTCTTCCCCCCATTTGGGCGAAGAGTAGGCATTCCATCCATCATTAAGCACTCCTCGGGGGCGGGCCGGGCGGAGCAGCCCTGCCTCCCTTGGCCAGTTTTTGAGCTCTAGCAGTGGCTCTAACAAGGCCTAGTGCTCCACACGTAGTAACCACCCCACAGGGCGGTTCTGTCTGATGTCTTCTCATGAATGGCTCTCACACGATGGCCCATGACCTCTCCCAGGTGTACTTTCACCTGCTCGCGACACCCTCTCGTGTCCGCATGTCTCCCACGTGCTCTCCCCTATCCGGCGAGACCGTATGTGGATCTCCACTAAGCTCCTCCCTGCGGTACGAAGTGGTCTCCGTAGCGCGTTCCCTCAGGGGGGAATGGCGCTTCCCAGTGGCCCTTACGGTGCCGGGTGGCTTCTCGCTGTTAAGAGAACTAGGCCTCCGTCTGTGACGGCCGGTGGAAGGGGCTCCCATCTTTTTAAGAAAGCTCTGGACTCCTTCCCTTCCACTGGAAGGTTACAATTCATGATAGCCAGTCAGCGTCGCTTCGCGGGAGATTGTGACGCGGCACAGTGCTGTGGCGTTTTCCGAGGAACCCCATTCTGTCGACACAACGTCGAGAGACCGACAGAAAGGGACCATCCTTCATGCCACAACGCTGGCCGCCCGCTGCAGCAGTCGGGGCACGATCCTCAGGCCTCAGCACAAAAGGTGAATGAATGCAAATTTAATTCGCCAATTTTTTATTGGCCTGTTCAAGTCAGTCAGAGATGATAGGTTCTCAAGTCAAACCCCATTCTGTCGACACAACGTCTCGTTCCCTCCATCTGGGACCGGAGGTTACATACGTAACCGAGACGTTAACACAATGCAACAGCAACGAAGGAGACAAACAGAGAGGAATATAAAGGGAGGAAAATAATGAGAGCAATAAGAAACAGCTGTGCGCTGCTGGGCCACTCAGCTGATTGCCAAGCCGCATCAGCTGTGCACATGGAAAGGCGAGTGAGAAAGTGAAGGGAGATCAAACCCGGGACCTGACACACATGGGATACGGGATGGCACCCCGATATATCCGTTTTCCTTACAGGCAAGCTGATCAGACCAACATCAAAATGCAATTTGCAGCAATCGCCTGTTCCCCAATGTAAATTAAATGTAAGAGGTGCTATTGACTGCACCCATGTTGCAATAAAGGCACCATCTGAGAATGAATTTGCTTTTGTTAACCGCAAACATTTTCACTCATTCAAATCATATGTGATGCGCATATGTCTCTGACAAATTTATTTTTTTGCTATTTTTGGTGCCCCCTCAGCACTTGGTGCCCTACGCAACAGCGCATGATGCACGTGGTGGGAGTGGCGGCACTGGTTACAATAGTCAGTGTAAAGTACCAAGGTTTTCTGTGCCTTATCCTCTGAACTTTATTAAACTTTAGGCCTCAGGCTTCTAGGTCTCACTGACATTACTGGATTTTATATTGCTGCACAGTGTTAAAATGTGCTCTTAAACATGCTTAATATGAAAAAGTGCATTTTTGTGAATAATCATTGACCAGGTATAATGATTGAAACATTAAATCATCAAATCATCTGCATAATTCATTGGCATACAATAATATTTGGATAAATGTGGTTTCAGATCATTTTACTAATACTCCCACATAGGCTACTAATGTTCCTATGAATACTTAATACTTTTCAGGTATTTTGTAGGAATATCATGACTGTGGTAAATATAATGTAAAATCACTCAGAAATTACACAATTGGTCAAACATTAATTTCTTGCCGTGTTATTTGAAGATGTCAAGATGAATTTACTGTTTGTCCGGTATAAAAATCATTACGCCTATGGAAAGTCCCCACAATGTATAGAAACCTAACATGTGTCTGTGTTTGTGTGTGAATGAGGGCGTGTGCAGAATCAGGTCAAACCGGTTACACAGTTGTGCGGTTGACAGGTTGTGATGACAATTTTCTTCATATTCCTTACAGCTAATCCATTGTTCCCACTTTAGAAATAAAGCAGCTGAACTCTCAGTCTGGAGCTCATTTAAGCTCACAGAAGACTAGACTCTTTCATTACAGGTAACTGCCCTCTATTATTTAATGATACACTTGGGTTTTATACAAATATAGACAATAGTTGTGCTTTTATAATGTCATAATTTATTAAAGAAATATATTTCATTGAATATTTAGGAAATGTGTTAAATATGTAAAAACCTCTCTTTCAGAAAAAGACATCAGCATAATGAAGATTATAGACAGAACCATTCGGCATATCATCGTGTCTGCCTTCATCATTGTGTGTGGTTTTATGCTCTACCCAACATTAAGCCGACATTTTCCAGATCTTTGCACCTGTAATTGTGGGATGGATTCTGAGGGGAATCTCTGGTTTTCTCAGCGATACAACAGCTCAGCTCATGTTCTTCTCAACCGAAAAAACAGCGCTGTGGATTTCGACACTTTCTGGTGGTGGCGGGTGAGTGCAAAATGGCAAATGAATTGATCAACGCCTGTCGCAACTCGATTAGCCAGTTGCAAACTTAAAATTAATGATAAACCACACCCTTCACACATGCACCCATGATTAAGTACAAGCAATGTTAGCACAGCATAGCTTTCCTGTAGCTCAGTAAGATCACGCCAAGGTCATGGGTTGGATTGCACTTACTTAGAAACAAAAGTACAGAATAATACAATGGATGTCACTTTGGATAAAAGCATCTGCCAAATGCATAAATATAAATGTAAATGAGAACTCAGTGTAAACAGCACATAATAAGGCATAATAATCTGAAAAGTTCACAAAAAACTAAAATCTTACTATCCCTGTACCAACGGGAGGAAACAAAGAATGTACAGCTACAAACCTCAACCCAAGAGGGCATGAGAATAACACCAAGCAACGTGAGGCAAGAACATAAAGGAAAACAAAAAGAATACCTTATATACCCGCAAGTTCAAGACAACTAATTATAATGAGTGATATCACTTCATCTTAATTTTTTATTGTTATAAATAAGACATTGCTGTAAAATAACACATGTAGCTCTCAAAAAGGTCATTTTCTTTTTGCAGAGTCTGCAAAACGAGTCAAATGTAGCCGACTACACAGAAGTGGTGGAGGTTTTGTTTGCTCATTTCCCAGATAAACTTCATTACTGGGACAGCAGTCCCGATCGCTGTAGGAGCTGTGCTGTCGTGGGGAACTCTGGGAACATGATCAGATCACGTTACGGGGCGCTCATCGATTCAAATGATTTCATTATAAGGTAAACATATTTTTTGTCTGGCTTGTGGTCAGACGGTTGCCGGTTTGAATCTCAGTTCCAGCAGGTCATAACTGAAGTGCCCTTGAGCAAGACACCTTACCCCTGAATGATGTTTTATTAACAAAGTTCGGGAGTGTTCTGGGCTCGAGCCGGTTCCGAGCCCGGAGCACTTGCTCTGAGCAGGGTAGAGTGCTATCCGGGTTCGGATAGATCCGGCGAGCTCGGAGCCCACTCCCTGCACAACACGCCAAATATGCATAACCGTCATTCCCATGCTTTACCATCTATCCCAGCAAGGAGCTGTTTATCAGCGAGGGCAAACTCGTGAATTGCTCTGCAGGAATGTGACACTGTAAAAAACTACTTGTAAGTTGGTTTGGATAAAAGCGTCTGCCAAATGAATACATGTAAATATATTTTTTGCCCCAAACTATTTCCTTATATGTTTTGCTGATAGTCAATACGTTCCTTGTACAACTGCTTTGTAACAATGAAAATTGTCAAAAGCGCTGTATAAATAAATTTGACTTCATATCCGACAGTATAAAGCCCACCACAGAGAGTTTGCAAGATTGCAAAGCCTAATGAGAGCAGACAAAGTGTCAAAACTAAAAAGTGCTCTATCAGCTAAGCAGAATGTGTTTTAAGCCAAACCCAGTTTAACCAGTCTTCCGTTCGATGACTGATTTAGAGTCAGTGGTAGGCCATTCAGCAAGTTTGTCAAGAAAAGAATGAATGCTGTTGCAGAGGAGATTTGCTCTGATAATAAGATGTCTTAAATTCAGTGAGTCTCTCTGCAAGTACAATCTCCAGACGAATGAAAGAAATGGGGAAAAATGTATATGACCAGCTGCTGGAGAAAGTGAAAGAGTTTGCACATTTTGCATTAGCACTAGATGAGAGCAATGATGTGCAGGACACAGCACAGCTGCTAATTTTTCTTTGCGGAGATAGCTCAAACTTTGAAGTGTTCGAGGAATTTGCAGTCCTGCAAAGTCTCAAATGCACTGTGACAGGGGAGGATATTTTTGGTAAAGTGTGCCAAACAGTGGAAGATTTGGGTCTAGACTGGTCTTAGCTGGCCAGGATCATGATTAAAAGGGCTCCTAGCACGACTGGCTCATCAATGGGGCTTATCGGACAAATTAATAGAGAAATGGAGGCTAGAGGTCTCACCCCCCAGTTACCAGTTCACTGCCTGAGACACAAACAAGCACTCAGCTGCAAAGTTCTGAAGTGGGAATCGGTCATCAAGGTGGTGGTGTATGTTTATCATGTATAAACTTAACCGGGGCGTATAATAAAAAGTTATTATGAAAGTAATAATAATGCTCTTGTAATAGGCTGCTACATATTGCAAGTAATGCTCATTTGTCTTTACGGTGCATAACAAAATAATAAACTATTCAAGCATTTGGAGTCATAATAAATACATTTTAAGTCATACTACAATCTCCACAATAATACTTGTAGGTACTCTTGCCCATGTCATTTTCTGTTACAGTCCGACCGTCCCCTGTTAAAGAAAGAAAGAATTTGACCCTCATAGAAAAAGGTTTGGGGACCCCTGCTTTAAACTATGGTTACTGCCCTTAAGCCCCCCAAAACCTTAATTTTCTTTAGGGTTATTTTCAGAGAGACATGCAGTGATGGAACTGTCACATTTTGCACTACTTTTTTACAATGTGTGCTAATATTTTAATGTTTGCTCGATTTGATGTCATTGTTTATTGTGATAATATTTTCCCATATATGACACATAAACAGCAAAGTCTCCTCCTGTGAACCTCTTATTAAACTGTTCCTGAGTAAATTTACTGCAACAACAAAGTCAAATGAGTAGCTTTCAAATATGACGCACAGGGATTCCGGATGTGTAACAAGGATGTGTAAACTGTTAATCATATGTTTACATGGAGCAAAGTCCAGTCACAATTTGTACACAATCAGTAATAAATAACCAGAAGTTAATCCATGCAGAACTGTAGTCTTACGGCTTAAAGAGCTCTTTCAACAACTTTGTAGCTTCATACACTGACTCTCTACTTCCACCATAAGAGCCCTATAACCCACAAACAAACTGAAAAATACTACAAATCGTTAGGTCACACATGCTATTGCTCGAGATTAAACACTACATTATTTAATCTTGACATCGTTATTGTACGTAGAACAGGTATGTTTGAATTTATTCCACACAAGTTCAGTATTCAAAACAGCTTTATGGGAAACTAATTTCATTACAATGTCTAAAGTTTCATATGTCATTACTGAGCAGTACTATATAAACATCCGCTTTCTATGGTTGTCTGTAAAAACCTAGTGGGCAAAATAAATGAAATACGTGCCATCAATTCCACAATTAAACTGTAACAATAACAAGGCTGTTATAGGAATAGTTTGTATGTAATATCACGTTCAAGTCCTACGGTGAAACCCCTGCATCTACGGCATGATGGATGCGCTGGCATTGCTGGAGGACTATGCCAATGGCAGACTTAGGAAGGAAAGGGTGTTTAGAGACCGCAAAGATTTCCTAGGCCAGGATGATGACTGGCTAATAAGCCGATTTAGATTCCCTAGAGCCATGCTTTTGGATCTGTGTGCTGAATTGGGGCCAACATTACAAAGGCAAACTAGACGAAACCGCGCCATCCCGGTACCATCCCAAGTCCTGTCAGTTTTAGGATTTTTGGCAACCGGGAGTTAGCAGCCGGAGTTAGCCGATAGGCAAGTTAACAATATGATGATACCATTTTTTTCCTGCGCAAAGCTTGATGTGGAAACTTATAATTCTGTTAATTTGACATAGGTCTGGGATTTCACAGCCATCACTGAGCTTCTTAATGCCTGCTGTTTTGAAAGGGATTATTAAAATGACAAATCGATACATAAAGTTTCCTTACACTATTGGGGAACAGGCCAATATCAAAAGGCAATTTGCAGCAATGTCCGGATTCCCAAATGTAATCGGCGCAATTGGCTGCACTCATATTGCTATAAGGGCTCCATATGAGAACGAGTACATTTATGTGAATCGAAAACATGTGCATTCCATAAATGTGCAAGTTGTTTGTGAGGCCAACATGAGTTTTACAAACGTTGTGGTTCGATGGCCTGGTTCAACACATGACTCGTTTATTGTAGTGCACAGCAGTGTAGGGAATAGACTTGAGGCAGGTGCTGTGCGCGATGGGTGGCTTCTTGGTAAGTGAAAATTAAATAATGGTCTGTTTTCTAACGGTTAAAGCCTAATGTAAAATTAATCTGTTATACTGGTAGGTGACAGTGGTTACCCCCTGAGACGTTGGCTCCTCACCCTATTTCCAAACCCTCAGAGTGCCGCGCAAATGTGTTACAATGATGCCCTTTTTAACAAGATCTTTTAATGTAGACGCAATGTCGCCCAAAACAACCCTTATTTGTTTTAGCTCATCTGCTATAACCGTACTTGCGTCAATAGTGTCCCTCTGTGTCTGAAGGACAGCCTCCGTTAACACCCGGCCACTTCCAACCGTGCCATGGGGTCTGGACGCGCTCCTGCTTGGGACCTCCGAGTCCGGACTCTCCATAGTTGCTGCAGACTCAGCACTGGGAGTCTCCTCGCCACCCTGTGCTCCCATATCCTCTGGAAAAACAATACCACAATTACTTATTGTGCTATATTTTATTTAATTGTGCTAATGCAATACAATTATTTACCTGTTTCCACCATTTCTGTGTCTCCCTCCGTGTCAGGCAGAAAACCGCACACACTGGTTTCTCCAATTATAGAAGCCAGCCGGGTATCCAAGGGGGACAGATCGGACGTCCCAGGACCCCCACCAGTCCCAGACACACTCTGTCGGTGACTGGCAAGCCTTTTTTTTGCACCCACTTTTAAGTCGGACCACTTCTTTTTTATTTCGGGAACCGTCCGGTTAGCTGAACCAACTGCATTTCACAGCTGCAGTCACATGCTGCCATTCCACCCTTTTTTTTTGTTCGTGACGCCAATACTATGGCTACCATTCATTCATTTTCTTCCGCTTATCCGTGGCCGGGTCGCGGGGGCAGCAGTCTAAGCAGAGATGCCCAGACATGCCTCACCCTAGACACTTCCTCTAGCTCTTCCGGGGGGACACCGAGGCGTTCCCAGGCCAGCCGGGAGACATAGTCCCACCAGCGTGTCCTAGGTCTTCCCCGGGGTCTCCTCCCGGTCGGACGGGCCCGGAACACCTAACCCGGGGAAGGCGTCCAGTAGGCATCCGTAACAGATGCCCAAGCCACCTCAGCTGACCCCTCTCGATGTGGAGGAGCACCGGCTCTACTCCGAGCTCCTCCGGGGTGACCGAGCTTCTCACCCTATCTCTAAGGGATCGCCCAGCCACCCTGCGGAGGAAGCTCATTTCGGCCGCCTGTATCCGGGATCTTGTTCTTTCGATCATGACTCAAAGCTCATGACCATAGGTGAGAGTAGGAACGTAGATTGACCAGTCGAATGCCTTCTCCAAATCCACAAAACACATGTGGATTGGTTGGGCAAACTCCCATGAACCCTCCAGCACCCTGTAGAGGGTGTTGAGCTGCTCCAGCGTTCCACGGCCTGGACGAAAACCACACTGTTCCTCCTGAATCCGAGGTTCTACTATCAACCGTATTCTCCTTTCCAGTACTCTGGCATAGACTTTCCCGGGGAGGCTGAGAAGTGTGATCCCCCTGTAGTTGGAACACACCCTCCGGTCCCCCATCTTAAAAAGAGGGACCACCACCCCAGTTTGCCATCCCAGAGGCACTGTCCCCGACCGCCACGCGATGCTGCAGAGGCGTGTCAGCCAAGACAGCCCCACAACATCCAGAGACTTGAGGTAATCAGGGCAAATCTCATCCACCCCCGGTGCCTTGCCACCGAGGAGTTTCTTGACTACCTCAGTGACTTGGGTGATGGAAGAGTCCACCTCTGAGTCCTCAGCCTCTGCTTCCTCAATGGAAGACGTGACAGAGGGATTAAGGAGATCCTCGAAGTACTCCTTCCACCGTCTGACGATATCCCCAGTTGAGGTCAACAGCTGCCCACCTCCACTGTAAACAGCGTTGGTAGGGCACTGTTTCCCTCTCCTGAGGCGCCGGACGGTTTGCCAGAATCTCTTCGAGGCCAGTCAATAGTCCTTCTCCATGGCCTCACCAAACTCCTCCCAGGCCCGAGTTTTTGCCTCCACAACCACCCGGGCAGCAGTCCGCTTGCCCTGCCGGTACAAGTCAGCTGCCTCAGGAGTCCCACAAGCCAACCAGGCCCGATAGGACTTCTTCTTCAGCTTGATGGTTTCCCTTACTTCCGGTGTCCATCACCGGGTTTGGGGATTGCCACCTCGACAGGCACCGGAGACCTTACGGCCACAGCTCTGAACAGCTGCTTCGACAATGGAGGTGGAGAACATGGTCCACTCGAACTCAATATCTCCAGCCTCCCTCGGGATCCGGTTGAAGCTCTGCTGGAGGTGGGAGTTAAAGATCTCTCTGACAGGAGACTCGGCCAGACATTCCCAGCAGACCCTTACAGTACGTTTGGGTCTGCTGAGTCTGTCCAGCTTCCTCTCTTGCCATCGGATCCAACTCACCACCAGGTGGTGATCAGTTGACAGCTCCGCCCCTCTCTTAACCCGAGTGTCCAAAACATACTGTCGCAGGTCAGATGAAACGACCACAAAGTCGATCACCGACCTGCGGCCTAGGGTGTCCTGGTGCCACGTGTACTGATAAACATCCTTATGCATGAACATGGTGTTCGTTATAGACAAACTGTGACTAGCACAAAAGTCCAATAACTGAACACCACTCGGGTTCAGATCAGGGGGGCCGTTCCTCCCAATCACGCCCCTTCAGGTGTCACTGTCGTTACCCACATGGGCGGTGAAGTCCCCCAGTAGAACGATGGAGTCCCCAGTCGGAGCACTTTCCAGCACCCCTCCCAGAGACTCAAAGAAGGTCGGGTACTCTTCACTGCCGTCCGGCCCGTAAGCACAAACAACAGTGAGAGACCTATCCCCGAGCCATAGGCACAGGGAGATGACCCTCTCGTTCACCGGGGTAAACTCCAACACATGGCGGGAGAGCTGGGGGGCTATAAGCAAACCCACACCAGCCCGCCGCCTCACACCATGGGCAACTCCAGAGTGGTGAAGTGTCCATACTCTCTCGAGGAGTGTGGTTCCAGAGCCCAAGCCATGCGTAGAGGTGATCCCGACTATCTCTAGTCGGAAGCTCTCAACCTCACGCACCATCTCAGGCTCCTTCCCTGCCAGCGAGGTGACATTCCACGTCCCTAGAGTTAGTTTCCGTGTCCAAGGATCGGGTTGTCGAGGCCCTCCCCTCCGACTGCCGCCCGATCCACTATGCACCGACCCCCTATGATCCCTCCCGCACGTGGTGAGCCCACGGGGAAAGGCCCGGCCACCAGGCGCTCGCATACGAGCACCGACCCCGGGCCTGGCTCCAGGGTGGTGCCCTGGTTGCACCATACCGGGCGACGTCACGGTCCTTAAAATCTTACTTATCATATGGGGGTTTTTGAACCACTCTTAGTCTGACTCGTCGCCTAGGACCTGTTTGCCTTGGGAGACCCTGCCAGGGGCATATAGCCCCAGACAACATAGCTCCTAGGGTCACTCAGGTACTAAAACCCCTCCACCACGTTAAGGTGGCAGTTCAAGGAGGGGACTATGGCTACCAAACAAAATAAATTTCCTTTCCTCCACCTCAGTCACAAGAACCTCTATTTCTGTATCTGTGAAATTTCTCTTTTTCCCCTTAGTTTCCATTGCTGCTATTATCACGCATACAGAACCTCTTGCTCATTAAGATGCACGGCCATTCATGAGGTGATTTGCATGGGCTATATATGGTTGAAAAGGGGCGGGTTAAGGGCGGGATGTTGATTTTTTTCACGTGCGCAAATTATCAGGTAGACTGTGATTTATAAATGGACAATTGCGTGCAGGTGTGCGTGCATTTGATGTCTCAATTTTTGTTTGCGTACGCTATTTTTGGCTTTCGGTCGCACGTACACTTTTAGTAAGGATCCTACGCACAGTTTTATAAATGAGACCCCTGGGCAGGTGGACAAAATTTGGGAGAGTTTGGGATCAGTTGGGCGGCTCTGAAACATACATCTGATCAGCAATTATTTAACAAAACCCAAGTGTGCAAGTACTCCATCCAATTAGTAATCGTGACTTTACTTAATTCGCCCACTTGGCTTCTGTTTGTGTTGTCTTGACGCAGCTCGCAGGAAAGCCTGTGGCCCCTGCGCTTTAAGCCAATCATGAGTGATAGCGGCCAGCACTAGTTTGCCAACCGCCAAAGAAAAAGAAGCAGCTAACACTCAGCAGTAAATAAGAAGAATCAATATGCCGAAGTCTAAGTGGGTAAAATACAAAAAAGTTACAGAAAGGAGTGGGAGAGTGATTCAGACCTGAAGCCATGGATAACGCAGAGAGCAAAGCTCTTTACAAATTCTGTAACACGGACATAAGGTCCCACTTAAACGATTTGAAGGACCATGCCAAAACTAAAAAGCACAAGATGCGATCTCTGCCCTCAGTTAAGTCTTTCACTTTGAATAAAGCTAACACATCCATTTGATGTGAACTCCTGATAGCAACATAAATTGCTTGCCACACATCAATTAATGCCGTGGATGAATTATCAGACATACTGAAGGATGAGATCGCAGCATTCAAGAAGCACAGAACCAAATGTTTGGCTTTCATCAAGTCAGATCTGGCGGAATACTTTAGAGATGAACTGCGACAGGACATTGGTAACTCACCTTATTCCCTTTACTAAGACGAAACAACCACCATTTCTGTAAGCAAGTTACTTTGCATCAAAGAAACACAATTGATTTGTGAGCACTTACTTGGGACTGGCCAAACTTTTGGATGCAGATGCTAATGTAATTGTGGATGCCGTAATTTACTTTTTTGCAAGCTAATGCACTGGATATAGCAAATTTGGTTGGCATAGCAAAAGATGGAGCAAGCATCATGGTGGGTGTTACTGTCTCAAGACATGTAATGATGATTGCTGATTACATGAATAAATGTCAAGGAAAAGGCCAATGAACTTGGCCAATGGGATGGCACACCAGACCTTTTATGTTTTACTTATAGTCAATGTTTTCTTGTACAGCTGCTTGGTAACAATGAAAATTGTAAAAAGCGCTATATTAATAAAGCTGACTTGACTTGACTCCGCACCGTACATACGGGTATAAATGGGAAGATGGCGTGCCCATTTGCACATGCAAAAATGCAGTAAATTAGACATGAGTTATGCATATCAACAGATTACCTTAGATGAAACTTTCAAGCAGTATGTAACTGTGAATACCCATAAAGGATTGTTTACGTATACTCGTTTACCTTTTGGAGTTAGTTCCAGTCCAGCAATCCAGAGAACAATGGAAGGGGTTTTAAAAGGTATTTCAAAGGTGACTGTCTATCTGGATGATATCTTGCTGACAGGACGAGACGATCAGGAGTATTTAAGCATATTGTAACGGTTGGAGGAGTGTGGTTTGCGATTAAAACGGGGAAAGTGTAAATTCTTGGAAAAGGAAGTTAATTTCCTGGGACATAAAGTGGATGCCACTGTAAGCATGCTTACATAGCTGTAAGCATATCTGGGACTGGGAACAAGAAAAAGCTTTTAAGAAGTTCAAAGAGTTACTTCAGTCTAACAGAGTGTTAGTACACTATGATGAAAAAAAATACCTAATACTTTCCTGTGATGTTTCAGCCTACGGTGTGGGAGCTTTGTTGGCACATCGTTTGCCTGAAGGAACTGAGAGGCCCATTGGTTTTGTATCACGCAGACTTTCAATGGCAGAAAAACTACTCCCAGCTAGAAAAAGAAGGGTTAGCTGAGTAAAGAAATTTCATAAATATCTTTACGGACGTGAATTTGTGATCTGTACTAACCATAAGCCATTACTCAGTCTATTGAATGAATTGAAAGCGGTGCCCCAGATGACCTCTCCAAGAATTATACAATGGGCAGTGATGTTGGGGGCATATGAGTATGAAATTTCTTACAGAGCAGGCAAGGACAATGCAAATGCTGATGCTCTTTTTTGTTTCCCATGTCCATTGATTTTGGAGAAGGAAATAAAAGAGGATCATGTCTAGATGGTGGACAGCCTTGTAAGTCCTTTGACCAAATCAGAGTAAATCAAACACTGGACTTCCAGAGATCCTGTTCTCGCTAGAGTGCGTTAGTATGTTCTTAAAGGCTGGCCTGATCACAGTAATTCAAATGAATTTGCACCTTATAAAAAAAGACAGTAGGAACTCAGTGTTCAAGACGGGTGTGTGCTGTGGGGAGCCCGTATTGTCATTCCAGAGCAAAGACGTTCTAGATTGCTGGAACAGTTACATCCAGAGCAAGGACGTTCTGGATTGCTGGAACAGTTACATCAGTCTCACCCAGGTGTGTCAAGGATGACAGGACTGGCCAGGAGTTATCTGTGTTGGCCAAATTTTGACATTGAGGGTAGAGTAAAAGACTGTACTGTGTATCAAGAACAAAGAAAAGCCACTGTAGGTGCACCACTTCATCCGTGGGAGTGGCCACGACAGCCTTGGAGAAGAGTCCATATGGATTATGCTGGTCCAGTTTTGGGGAAATTTTTTTAATCTTAGTTGATGCCCATTCAGAGTGGATTGAGGCATATCCTGTACCTTCAGCAACAACAGCTTCGACTCTTGAGTGCCTTAGGAATAGTTTAAGTACACATGGCATTCCTGAAATTATGGTGTCTGATAATGCACAGTGTTTTGTGAGTGACGCGTGTAAAGCATTCATGTCTAGAAATTGAATAACCCATGTAACCTCTGCACCGTATTATCCCTCATCAAATGGTCTAGCTGAGCGGGCTGTGCAAACTTTTAAGGACCTTATGAAGAAAAGTTCAGGACATACTATTGAGACAAAGGTGTCCAGAGCATTGTTTAGTTCCCTTTCTGTCGGTCTCTCGACGTTGTGTCGAACTGACAGATGGGGTTCGCCCTTGAGAACCTATCATCTTCTGACTATTTTGAAAAGGCCAATGAAATTGGCGAATGGAATTTGCATGCCGGGCTCCGCCCCCGGATATCCGGGTATAAAAGGGGAGCCGGCGTGCTCATTCATTCACCTTTTGTTCTTCGGAGCCTTCGCATCTGTCAGAGATTTTGCCTTATGTTTTTATTTTTGGCCACTAGAGGTCCCCCTTGGACTCATGGCTACACAAGTGCCTTTTGGTTAACTGTGTTATTGATTTCACCTGTGTCTCGTTTTGTGCTAAGTATTTAAGCTGGTCTGGTACTCTCCATCCTTGCTTGGTTATTGTTGGTTCTTAGCCTGTGACTGCCAGAAGTCTGCTATTGCTCTAAAGAACTTTATTTTGTGTTTTTGGATTGTTCCAGAATTTTATTTCTTAATGTTATTCAAACCTGTTCCTGAGTTTCTGTTTTTCGTGAGTAACAGGAAGAAAGTCTTTTTGCCCTTTTTTCCCTTTTGTTGTTAATAAACTTATTTTTTGAAAGACCAGTGCAACGTGTGACTATTGGGTTCATACCCCTCCTGTGGTCAAGCGGTGGAATCTAGGACTTTCGCACCAAAGACCCGAGTTCTAATCCCGGCCGTGACAGAATAACCAAGCCACATAATGAACCCGGAGACGCTTAAATCTCAAGAACTCTTTTCCACAGTTGCACAGCATGAGTCTACAGTTCAGCGCCATGAGACAGCCCTAGCACAGCAAGAGACATTGATGGCTAAACACTCACAGGTGCTCGGCGACCTCATGACTTCGATTCGTCAGATCTTTGACCTTCTGCCCTCCACTCCAGCTGCTGCTGCCCCTGTACCCCTTCCTCTCAAATGTTATCTCTGGCTGAACCTTGCTTACCTCCATCTCAACGCTTCTTGGGTGATCCCCGTGCATGTGATGGGTTCCTGACTCAATGCTCTCTCACATTTGAACTACAGCCATCTTCCTTCCCCTCAGATCGGGCCAAGATTGCGTACGTTATCACCCTCCTCTCTGGTAAGGCTCTCTCCTGGGCAACAGCGGTCTGAAAGGTACAGGCGTCCTGCTGTTCTAGTTATGCTATGTTTGAAGAGGAGTTCAAAAGAGTCTTTGACCACCCTATCGGCCCTCGGCAAGCCTCTAAGATACTTCTCACCCTTCGACAAGCTAACGGCAGTGCCGCTGAATATGCCATACAGTTTCGGACAGTGGCGGCTGGGAGTGGTTGGAACGACGAGGCCCTCATGGTGAGTTTCCTGAACGGTCTATCTGAGGCGATCAAGGATGACCTGGCTATCAGAGAACCTGCCAGTGATCTCGAGGCACTCATTGACCAAGCAATCAGGCTAGATAATCGCCTGAGGGAAAGAAACCTGCATCGCCAGTCTGTTTCTACACTGTCTGCCAGCCCAGCTCCCCTCCAAATGCTAACGATACCTCAAGATTCTCCTGAGCCCATGCAGTTGGGCAGGGCTCGACTGTCTCCTTCAGAGCGAGACCGTCGCTTCAGAGAGCGTTGCTGTCTATATTGTGGAATGCGGGGTCATTTTCGCTCAGCCTGTCCCGAGCTCTCGGGAAACGCCAAGTCCCGCACAGGCAAGGAAGGACTGTAACGGGAGTAACACGCGCTGCTTCACCTTCCAACGCCGGGTTGCTACTTCCCATCATACTCACTTGGGGAGACAATAAACATCAACTCCAGGCCTTGATTGATTCCGGAGCAGCCGGGAACTTCCTGGATATTTCCCTTGCCAAGAGTCTTCTTATCCCTACCAATTTCCTCCCTGCTCCTCTGACTGTAACAGCCTTAGATGGAAGACCGTTAGCACCTGGGAGAGTAACCCACATCACCTCTCCCCTTAGTCTTTCCATTTATCAGCACCAGGAGAAAGTGTGCTTTCACATAATTCAGTCTCCAGAGTTTCCTGTTATCCTCGGTCACCCCTGGCTCCTCCAGCATAACCCACACTTTGATTGGCCCACTGGCACAGTTCTCAGTTGGGGTTCCACCTGTCAGGCTACATGCTTAGCTACATGCTCCCCTGATCCTGTTCTCGAGTCTCAGGAACCTTTAGACCTGTCTCAAATACCTACTCAGTATCACCACCTTAAGCCGGTGTTCAGCAAGAGGAAAGCCACTTCCTTACCGCCTCACCGCTCTTATGACTGCACCATTGAGCTACTCCCTGGAACCGTTCCCCCCAGAGGTCGTATATTCTCTTTGTCTCCCCCTGAACGAACTGCTATGGACAAGTACATTGTCGAATCCCTTTCAGCTGGAATCATCCGTCCTTCCACCTCTCCGGCTGGAGCGGGATTCTTCTTTGTTGGGAAAAAGGATGGAGGACTGCGGCCATGTATTGATTACAGGGGCCTTAATAAGATAACTGTTTGAAACCGCTATCCCTTGCCGTTAATGAGCACTGCCTTTGAAATTCTGCAAGAAGCCAACATCTTCACTAAGCTTGACTTGCATAATGCCTACCATCTTGTGCGTATTAAACAAGGAGATGAGTGGAAAACTGCCTTCAACACCTCCACTGGACACTATGAATACTTAGTCATGCCTTTCGGTCTCACTAATGCTCCTGCAGTCTTTCAAGCTCTCATTAATGATGTTCTCAGAGACATGCTCAACCAATTTTTTTTTTCTACTTGGATGATATACTAATCTTCTCGAGTTCCCTCCAAGAGCATGTGAAACATGTCAGTATGGTTCTCAGACGCCTTCTGGATAACCACCTTTATGTCAAACCTGAGAAATGTGCGTTTCATGTGACTAAGGTCCATTTCCTGGGGTTCATCATCCAGCCTGGCCAAATACATATGGACCCTCAAAAGGTTAAAGCAGTTGTGGATTGGCCTACTCCCTCGTCTGTTAAAGAGGTACAGCGTTTTCTTGGCTTTGCCAACTTTTATCGCAAGTTCATCCTGAACTTCAGTATAGTAGTGGCACCTTTAACAGCCCTCACTAAGGGAAAAGCAGCCAGCCTTTGTTGGGGGTCTGAAACTGAGTTGGCCTTCAACAAACTAAAACGCCAGTTCATCACCGCACCGGTCCTTATTCAACCCAACCCAGATATTCCGTTCATTGTGGAGGTTGATGCCTCAGACGTTGGGGTTGGAGCAGTGCTGTCCCAAAGGGGGGAGGACAACAAGCTGCATCCTTGTGCATTCCTTTCTCACCGCCTTACACCGACTGAGAGTAACTATCATGTGGGGGATCGAGAGCTACTGGCAGTTAAGCTAGTGCTTGAGGAGTGGAGGCATTGGCTTGAGGGGGCCAAACACCCATTTCAAGTGCTTACAGACCACAAGAACTTAGAATACATTCAGCAAGCTAAGCGACTCAACCCCCGACAGGCACGTTGGTCCTTATTCTTCAACAGTTTCCAGTTCATCTTGTCTTACCGCCCTGGCTCCAAGAACCTTAAACCTGATGCTTTGTCCCGAGTATATGTAAGCACTCCTCATGAAGATTCAGTTACGCCAATTATCCTGAGTTCCAAGGTAATAGCTCATATCAGGTGGGAGCTAGAAAATACTGTAAAACAAGCTCAGGCCCAAGAACCTGACCCAGGAGGAGGGCCAACCAACTGTTTGTTTGTCCCGAAAGCTGTCCGCTCCCAGGTCCTTCAGTGGGGCCACTCCTCCCGCCTCACCTGTCATCCGGGCACTGCTCGCACCCTTGAGTTCCTCCAGAGACGGTTTTGGTGGCCAACTATCAAGAAGGATGTCACAACATTTGTAAAAGCCTGTCCCACATGCAACCAAGTCCCTCATCGTGCACCCCAGGGGCTACTGCATCCTCTTACCATTCCACACAGACCATGGTCCCATCTTTCCATGGATTTTATTACTGGACTTCCATTATCACAGGGCAACACCACTATCATGGTCATAGTGGATAGGTTCTCCAAGGCGGCACGATTTATTCCCTTGCCCAAACTGCCCACTGCAAAGGAGACTGCTGAATTGGTTGTCAACCATGTCTTTTGCGTCTTTGGCATCCCACAAGACATTGTCTCTGATCGAGGGCCCCAATTTTCCTCCCGGTTCTGGCGGGCATTTTGTCAATCTCTGGGGGCTACAGTAAGTCTATCTTCTGGGTTCCACCCAGAGTCCAATGGGCAAACGGAGAGGCTAAACCAAGATCTGGAAAACTACTCTAAGGTGTATGTCAGCTAACAACCCATCTTCTTGGTCTTCCTTCATCAAATGGGCAGAATATGCGCACAACTCCCTTCGCTCCTCGGCTTCGGGCATGTCTCCTTTTGAGTGCCAGTTCGGGTATACTCCTCCACTATCTCCTGAACAAGAAGTAGAGGTCGCAGTTCCCTCCGTGCAACAGTTCATCAAGCGTTGCCGCCAGACATGGAAGAAGGTCAGACTTAAGCTCCTTAAAGTCTCCCAGCAGTACCAGCAGCAGGCTAATCGAAGACGTCGACCTGCCCCACCTCTGCGCCCTGGCCAAAGAGTCTGGCTGTCCACAAAGAACATTCCCTTGCGGGTGGAGTCCCGTAAACTTTCTCAGAGGTTCATCGGACCCTTCAAGATTGCCAGGAAAGTGAACCCAGTTACTTATAGGTTATACTTACCTAGGTCTTTAAGGATAAATCCCACGTTTCATGTCTCGCTGTTAAAACCAGTCTTGTCTTCTCCATTTCTTGTGACAGGTAAACCTCCCCCTCCTCGTATCATTGGTGGCCAGCCAGCCTACACAGTCCACCGGATACTGGATGTCCGTCAAGTACGTGGGTCCCGGCAGTATCTGGTGGATTGGGAGGGCTATGGCCCTGAGGAGCGCTCCTGGGTCCCTGCCAGGGACATCTTAGACCCGAAACTAATCCGAGAATTTCATGCTTCCAAGCCCAGTCGTCCTGGAGGGAACGTCAGGAGCCGTTCCTAGAGGACGGGGTCCTGTCAGAGATTTTGCCTTATGTTTTTATTTTTGGCCACTAGAGGTCCCCCTAGGACTCATGGCTACACAAGTGCCTTTTGGTTAACTGTGTTATTGATTTCACCTGTGTCTCGTTTTGTGCTAAGTATTTAAGCTGGTCTGGTACTCTCCATCCTTGCTTGGTTATTGTTGGTTCTTAGCCTGTGACTGCCAGAAGTCTGCTATTGCTCTAAAGAACTTTATTTTGTGTTTTTGGATTGTTCCAGAATTTTATTTCTTAATGTTATTCAAACCTGTTCCTGAGTTTCTGTTTTTCGTGAGTAACAGGAAGAAAGTCTTTTTGCCCTTTTGTTGTTAATAAACTTATTTTTTGAAAGACCAGTGCAACGTGTGACTATTGGGTTCATACCCCTCCTGTGGTCAAGCGGTGGAATCTAGGACTTTCGCACCAAAGACCCGAGTTCTAATCCCGGCCGTGACAGCATCAAATGACTTACGAAGCTGATATCTTGACGTGGTGCAGCGGATTGTCCCTTCCAGTGATCATCCCCCCCCGGCGTTTCAGCAGTTCCAGAGGTGTTCGAAAAAGAGATAATTTCTAAAAGAGCAAATTTCTTCAGCGTGGCATGTCCCGCTGCTCTCGTGGTTGCGACTCCCTCATCGAGGAGGGGGACGGACACGATGTCTGCGTCAGGTGTTTGGGCATCTGCGGGCGGATGACTATACAGATGTTGCAGTCACGGGTGGCCCCTGTGCCATTTTTTCCCGAGGTCCATGAGGAGATCAGCAAGACCTGGAGCGCCCCCTTTTCGGCTCGCTCCCGTCAAGCTGACTCTGTCGCCCTCTCTGCCCTCGATGGTGGGGCAGCTAGTGGCTACGTCCATCTACCCCAGGTGGAACGTGCAGTCGCGGTGCACCTGTGCCCGCAGACGGCGGCCACGTGCAGGTCTCGACCTAGACTGCCGTGGTCATCAATCCGATCAGAGAGTACAACTGCCGTAGCGTATATCAACCATCAGGGTGGCATTCGCTCACGGCAGTTAACGCAACTTGCTCGACGCCTCCTCTTGTGGAGTCAGCAGGTGACAAAGTCTCTGCATGCCACTTACATACCGGGCAACCTGAACCAGACAGCCGACGAGCTCTCTCGTGTCCCGTGGAGAGTGGCGACTCCACCCCCGTGTAGTCCAGCTTATTTGGGTGCAGTTCGTGCGAGCAGAGGTGGACCTGTTTGCCTCCCTGGACAACACCCATTGCCCGCTCTTGGGACCTCAATGTGGTCCTGGCGGGCCTTCAGAGGCCTCCCTTCGAGCCCCTTGGAGAAACCGCTCTTTCTCATCTTACGATGAAGACGGCTCTCCTGGTGGCGCTCGCATCCATCAAGAGGGTGGGGGATCTGCAAGCATTTTCCGTGTCCACGGATTGCCTAAAATCCGGGCCCGGTATTTCTCACGTGATCCTGAGGCCCCGGCCCGGCTACGTGCCCAAAGTTCCCACCAGTCCCTTCCGAGACCAGGTGGTGAACTTGCAGGTGCTCCCAACCCCATCCGTGTTGTGTCCAGTACGCGCCTTGCGCCTCTATGTGGACCGCACACAGAGCTTCAGAAGCTCTGAGCAGCTCTTTGTTTGTTTCGGAGGTCAGCAGAGGGGAGAGCTGTCTCCAAACAGAGACTGGCGCACTGGATCGTGGACGCCGTCACGACGGCGTACCGATCTCAGGACTGCCTGTGCCCGCTGGCAGTGAGGGCACACTCCACTAGGGGTGTTGCCTCCTCGTGGGCACTGGCTCAGGGCGCCTCTCTGGCAGACATATGCAGAGCTGCGGGTTGGGCTGCGCCCAACACCTTTGCAAGGTTCTACAACCTCCGCGTGGAACCGGTGTCAGCTCGAGTCTTACAGGATAACACCAGGTGAGACCGGCGGCCAGTAGGGCGTACGCCTGCGAAGAGCACCATCCCCCTCTTTAAGTGGGTCAGTGCGCTATCATCTGCCTCCCTTCTTTCCCCTCGGGCGAAGTATAGGCAGTCCATCCATCACTAAGCACTCAAGGCAACGGCTCTCGCCAATGAGGTCTAAGGTGACCGAGGGCAGGGGCTACCTACCAAGCTCTGGGACCCCTGCCTACCTACTGGAAGGTAACAATCTCGCAACAGTGCTTACATCTGACTTGCCCAGGCCGGTCAACGTCGCTTCGTGATAGATTGTGACGTGGCTAGTGCTGTGGCGTTTTCAATAGGAACCCCATCTGTCTGTTCGACACAATGTCGAGAGACCGACAGAAAGGGAACGTCTCGGTTACGTATGTAACCTCTGTTCCCTGATGGAGGGAACGAGACGTTATGTCCTTCATGCCACAACAATAGCCGTCCGCTGCAGCAGTCTCGAGATGCTCTCAGGCTCCTCAGCACAAAAGGTGAATGAATGAGCACGCCGGCTCCCCTTTTATACCCGGATATCCGGGGGCGGAGCCCGGCATGCAAATTTCATTCGCCAATTTCATTGGCCTTTTCAAAATAGTCAGAAGATTATAGGTTCTCAATGGCGAACCCCATCTGTCGGTTCGACACAACGTCTCGTTCCCTCCATCAGGGAACAGAGGTTACATACGTAACCGAGACGTTATCCTATTACTCCTCAGACTACAACAGGGCTTTCACCTGCAGAAATTATTATTCAATTCAATTCAATTTTATTTATATAACGCTTTTCACAATTTGCATTGTTCCAAAGCAGAAAAACGAAAAACCCAAGAAAGGGTAAAACACACTACATGGTGTTTTGTATAATAAATCCAATGATTCTAGTAAATAATATCTAATGTCAGCATCTCCTGGTGGTTTATTTATCATATTTAGCATAAAGTGAATGCTTGTGTCTTTAATCTAGATTTAAATTGGGCGAGTGTGTCTGATCCTGGAATAATATCAGGAAGGTTATTCCAGAGTTTAGGTGCTACGTATGAGAAAGCTCGACCCCCTTTGGTGGATTTAGTTATTCTAGGTATTATCAAAAGTCCTGCGTTTTGAGATCTTAGAGAGCGTGATGGGTTGTAGTGTGATAGAAGCTCTGTTAGATAGGTAGGGGCTAAACCCTTTAAGGCTTTATAAGTGATTAAAAGAACTTTAAAGTCAATACTTAATGGGTAGCCAGTGAAGGGTTGATAACATTGGGCTTATGTGATGGTATTTTCTGGACCTGGTTAGAACTCTGGCAGCTGCGTTCTGAACTAACTGTAGTTTGTTTAATGATGATGCAGGACAACCACTAAGTAGAGCATTACAGTAGTCAAGTCTTGAGGCCATAAATGCATGAATAAACTTCTCCGCGTCAGCAACACACAGAATATTTCATCATTTGGCAACGTTTCTTAGGTGGAAAAAGGCTGTTTTTGTGACATTTGAGATGTGATTTCTAAATGACAGGTTGCTGTCTAATATAACGTCTAGATCTTTTACTGTATTTGTTGGAGTAACAGTACATCCTTCAACTTGCAGTTTATAATCAGAAATATTCGGTTTGCGTGTCTTTGGTCCGATAAGTAATATTTCTGTATTATTAGAATTTAAAAGAAGGAAATTACAGGTCATCCAATGTTGTATATCTTCAATGCACTCTGACAATTTGGATAGCTGGGAGGAATCATCTGGTCTTGATGAGATATATAGCTGAGTATCATCCGCATAGCAATGGAAGCTAATTCCATGTTTTTTAACAATGTTTCCGAGGGGAAGCATGTATATGGAGAACAGCACGGGTCCTAGAACCGATCCCTGAGGTAATCCATAATTTACTTGCGTTAGATTGGATGATTCCCCATTTACTTTATTATTGTAGTGCCTGTCCCTCAATACAGGTATAATTGTGTAAGCAATCTAGAAGTATGTTATGGTCTACGGTATCGAATGCAGCACTAATGTCAAGCAGGACCAGGAGTGAGATGTTACCTTTATCTGATGCTATAAGCAGATTGTTTGTAATTTTAACGTTCAGTGCTATGATGCGATCTAAAGCCTGACTGAAATTTTTTGTGCATGTTGTTATTTTGTAAGAAAGAGCACAACTAAGTGCACACTACTTTTTTTAGTATTTTAGACAGGTATGGGAGATTTGAAATCGGTCTATAGTTTCCAAGTTCATTTGGATCTAAGTTTGGTTTCTTGATTAGAGGCTTAATGACGGCCATCTTAAAGGGTCCTGGGACATGGCCTAGATTAATTGACGAGTTGATAATGTTATAAATGGGCTCAATTGCAACAGGTAGTAACTCTTTTAATAATTTAGTTGGTATGGGGTCTAGTAAGCAAGTTGTAGGTTTAGAAGTTGCGATAAGTTGAATTAAATCTTCCTGTTTTATAGGTGAAAAACGCTGGAGCCTTTCTTTTGGAGCGATGGTTTGTGCTAATTCATAGGACAGATTTGGAGGTTGAGTTTTTACAATTTCGTCACGAATGTTTTCGATTTTCTCTGTAAAAAATTTCATGAATTCATTGCTACCGAGGTGCGGTGGAATAGCCAGGTCAGGTGGTGTCTGTTTATTTGTTAATTTAGCGACTGTGCTAAATAGAAACCTTGGATTGTTTTTGTTGGTTTCTATGAGGTTACGAAGGTGCTCAGCCTTTGCTGCTTTTAGTGCCTTTTTATAACAATTTGCACTCTCTCTCCACGCCATTTTAAAGACTTCTAATTGCGATTTTATCCAAATGCGCTCTAGTTTGCAAGTTTCTCTTTTAAGGGCGCGAGTGGTGCTATTGTACCATGGTGCAATAATGAAATTATTATGGGAAGGAAATTGCGATGCTCCATCCTGACTTCCCTTGCAAAGTTTGAAAGTTCTGGAGTTTGGGAAACTTCCATAGAGAAGAGAGGCATTTACCACATCTAGGAGATCTGCTTCTAAACAGTTTAACACACTTTTGAATAAAGATGTGGGAAATGCGTCTAGGGCGCAGGTTGATGTTTTAAGGTGTTGAACGGTTTCTTCAAAATTTTTGCCATCAATTTCTTCTAAATCAGACATTGTACCTATTTTTTCAGGTTGTGGTGTGATCTGTCTGACCCCAGCGCAACTCAAGGATGTGCTGATCACCTTTCTAATGTTAGAAGAAAGAAGCAAACTCACTGCACTTGCTGTCTGAGAGCATTTCACTGGGAATCTGGCTTGGGGGGTTTGTCAGTCTGTCTACAGTAGCGAAAAGAGTCCGGGTGTTGTTTAAGTTGCTGTTTATAATATTTGAGAAGAAAGTCTGTCTAGCTTTGCCTAGTTCTATATTGAAAGCATGGATGGTGTCTTTGTAGATGTTATAATGGACTACAAGTTTTGTCTTCCGCCACAAGCGCTCTGCTTTTCTGCATTGTCTTTTCATATTTTGCACTAGTGTTGAGTTTCTCCAAGGTGCTTTTTGTCTACCACTCTTCCTGACTTTCACAGGAGCAATATCATAAATTACACGTTTAACCTTCGAGTTAAAAGAATCAAGGCGAGAATCAACAGAGTCAGCAGGGCTATGTCGGTACCCCAGGTAGAGCATGCTGTCATGGTACACGTGTACCTACAGACGGCCGCCACCTGAAGGCACCAATCAAGGCTCCCTTCCAAAGCTTGGAAGCTCTGTTCATCAAGTTGCTTCCACGCTTCACGCCATGGCCATCCTGCAGTTCCACCAGGCTAGGGCGTTGAAGTAGCTATGCAAGGGAAAGTTTCAACACAGTGGTTATGCAGGAACAGCGCCCTGTGCTGACCACGCTCTCCGGGTGACCAATATGAGGGCACTCTTGTGGTCCAAGAGAGACACCTTTGGCTCAACCTTGCGCAGATGTGAGACGTCAAGAAAGTCAGCTTCGCAACAGTTTTCGACGCGGAAGAGGCAGACGGAGGGCATCCTCCCTGCCGTGACCTGGCTCCTGACAGCTTCCGACGCTCTAAGCGGCTCTTTGTCTGTTTGGGTTAGGGACAGCAGTTACACTGTCTCCAAACAGAGACTGGCGAACTGGATCGTGGACACCACCACTTGGCTTACCAATCTCAGGCCCCTGCCCACTTGCAGTGACGCTCACTCCACCGGGGGTAGCCTCCTTCTGGGCACTGGCTCAGAGCTCCTCTCTGGCAGGCATCCGCAGAGCTGGGGGTTGGAATTTCGCACGGTTGTAGAACCGGTGTCGGACCTGGTCCTGAGTAAGACCACGGGTCGTTTGGGTGTACGCCTGCAAAGGGGCGAGTAAGCACGCTACTCCAGCTTCCCTATTTCCTCCACTGGATGAAGTATAGATATTCCATCAATCACTAAAAACTTCACGTTTAGGAGCCGGCGGAGTGGCTCATATTCCCCTACGAGGTGAACCCGTGTATCTGAACTAGTACTCCCGTGTATCTGAACTAGTACTCCACATGTAGTTACTCCCCTCCTTGGGTAGTCCAGTCTGACGCTCTCTCACTCTTGGTTCCCCTGCCGGTGAACCTGTAACCTCCCCTCTGTGGACTTCACTGCACTGTACACCACTGGCTGGGGGCCCCGCACTAACACTCCCATGAGATCGGTTCACTGATGGAGGGAACGTGACGTTGTGTCCATCATGCTACAGGCACTGCGCCGGCCCACTGCAGCGAATGAGAGTGACTCTAAGTTTCCTCAGCCCAAAAAATGAATGAATTTTTCCTTTTATACCCATATGTACGGGGTGGAGTCTGGCGTGCTGTCCCATTATAACTTGAAACAGATGTTTTTCCTCACCATGCAAAGCTGGTGAGGCCCCCGAACGATAGCAACGACTATCTCGGTACAGCTAGAGATGTGCTTGCACAGTTAAATGTAGAATGAAACTTAAAATGGTCAAATAATGTGTACATGATTCCTTTATATTTTGGTCAATAAAATCTTCCTCGCGTGTCAATGCTACTCATATTATAATACTTTAAATAACTCTGTGACAGTAACTGAGATATTAAAGAATGTTATTACTGATGGCTTGTTGATGCTATAAATATTGAACTATTGTAAACAAACCTGTTCTGATCGACACTTTACATAGTGAGGCTAAAGCACCTGTTTGACATTTAGTTTTTAAGAGGTCACAGTCTCTCTCTAGCTGTACTTTAAGTCTCATTTATTGGCCAGAAAAGGTTTCTGACACTTGTCCACCTTGATGAGAAGGTTAAAATGTGATGTATTTGTTATCCTTCTAGATAGAAACTGGCATTTTGACTTCATCCGTTTCGTCAAAGTGCATCAATACAATCACAATCTATTGGGAATTCAAAACTCATTTACGAGGGATTCAAGGGATGTTATTCATACTCTTTAGTAGGATTTGCTTTTGCACCAGAAACATGAGGTTTAGGGGTTAGATGAGTGGCATCTTTATAGCTTTTTCCCCAATAATAATTGTACATTTAACATTGTACAAATTCATACAAATCAGCCACCTCACAAAATACAGTAGTTACGAATTCCTGATCATGTTGGATGGACATCATAACCATAAAATACACTCTATAAATAAAGGTCCTTGAAAGGTTCTTCACAGTGATAACACAGAAAAAAACATCTCTTTCTTAACGGTTACCTTTTTTTCTACAGAGAACCTATTTAGAAACAGAAAGGTCCTTCAGATTTCTTTCTGGAACCATTCAGACAAAAAGGGTTCTTCTATGGCACCGTGAAAAACCTTTATTTGAGTGTACATTCATGTGCACATATGCTATTATTTGTCTGGTTTCATTTTTCCACAGCGAGTGACGATTGTAGTGATCTGTATGTCCTCAGGTTGAATGAGGGTCCGACAGTGGGATACGAGCAGGACGTGGGCTCTATAACCACTCACCGTATCATCTACCCTGAGAGCGCTGTGGACATGGAGGATCAGACGCATCTTGTACTTTTACCCTTTAAGATTCTGGACCTGCAGTGGCTCATCAGTGTCTTCACCACCAAACACATTGATCAGTGAGAGTCACACGTCATTTCTCTTTTAATTTTGCTGGTGTTTATTTATACATTTGCATTTAATCTATTGTTCTCAGGACATATAGGCATGTGAGACCCTCAATAAAAGCAGACAAGAACAAGGTAGACTTCAAAATACTGCTTTTACATTGACATTTCAAGTCACATTCCACAGAAGGAATACAATATAACAGGGCTGCACAATTAATACAAAAACTAATTGGAATTACAAGTGAAACAATTACATAATTAAACATTCGTCTGTGTGTTTGGGCACCGAATACTGTGGCGAAACAGAGACCTTGAAATTAATACGTTGACGTGTCCTTCGTTTTGGATTTTTAACAATATCATAATTCCATTAATTATCTGTTATTTACAGTATATATTATATTATTTCGCTTTGGATGTTTTAGGACATGGCAAGCAGCTGCTTCACAGAAAGTTCAAAACATTTCAAAGCTTCAATGCAAAATCTATTACTCGAAAATAATAAGCACAATTACAATATCAAGGTGAATAATTGACAATTATAACTTCTGTCAAAATTGTGCAGCCCCAAAATAGTATAATATGAACGATATTTTAAATATGCTCGTTCAGTTAAACAATAAATATATGAAACAGATTAATCTGACCTGATGTTTCTTCCTGTTTTTCACTCTTTAAAGGTCATGATTGTTCATCCTGCATTTATCAAATATGTCTATGAGCGTTGGTTGCAGAGTGAGGGCAGATATCCATCCACTGGATTCATTTCTATTATATTCGCCCTGCACATCTGTGATGAGGTAAAATAAAATTTGCGCGACATGCCATATGAAAGTGTGTTAAAGCATCTCATGCACTAGAAATATATATCTATAGTTTTTATTTTACGTTTAGACCTCACTTGAATAACTAACTCCGTTAATAAGAGTGAAATATTCAGTAAAATGTGTGAATTAAAGAGAAAACCGAGTTTAAAAAGATTCTGCTTGTATTCTTAGGGCTCACTCACACCAGTAACAGAATGCGTATGCACGGTCCCGTAGTGAACAATGTGATGGAGAGACCGTGTTGATGAACTATCTAGATACAATTTTGATTTGAGTTGGATTTTACAAGGTTAGGGTTAGGTTAGGTTTATTAAACAATTATCGCACAGTACAAACACAAATGACTAGATTTTATTTTCTCGTTAAGTGATAAGTGAAATGAAATGTGGATGTGGAATTAATAAACCATAATCGTTCTTCTTGTAAACCTTCGTTACCCTCACGTTACTTTGTGCACAGCACTCCCCTTCTCTGAACATTCTGCAGGCTACAGCTGATTACCAAATAAAGCCACTCATGTACATGTGATGTTTCTGTTGTCATTTCTGTATATGACAGCAACATCGTCTTTCAGACAGCACATGCAAAGCTATAACCTGTAATCGTGTTTATCTAAAGGAAACTTGGTTAGTTGTTATACGCGTCTTGTCAACTAAAGTCGCTAAAGGTTTCGAAAAAATAGCTAAATCTAGTGAAAGAGTTGATAGAGTTGTTTAGCAAGCCGGAGCAGTCACGTCAGGGGATTTTTGGTGTAGCAGAAACACTTAATTCTACATGAATATTTTTTCAAACATTGAATCTTTTCAAAATGCTCCCTTAATGCCCCCCCACAAACTCTTTTAGCACTAAAGTCGTTCAAACGTTTTTGCAATAAAGTCAGCTCCAAACTCTTGAAGTTCACAGTAGTCAAGAGGACTACTTAAACTAAATTTCAACAATCCTAACATAACTGTTACACCCGCAATCTGCCTCAGACATTAAACATTTTACAAACAGCTTTTAGAAAGGTCTTTACGAGCAGCCGTGGTTATTCTAGTCTGATCCGATAATAAATAGCAATATGTTATTTGTACTGTACCAACATCACAGTGGCAACAATGATACGATACTCTGTTCTTGACTGTTAATTCATGTCACAAAACGCTACACATTCAACGGATGCTAATAGTCAATTAGCATCCATTGCATGCAATTAGTTATTGCTAAGCTAAGGTTACTGAAACAGTGGAGAGATGTTTACGTTTATCCAGATGGAGAGCTAACTAAAGAGTAAACACATAAGAACAACAAATTGAATCAAATTAGACCCAAAAAAACCTGTTGAGGTCTGTTCTTACCTTAACTCGGGGCCCTAACCCTAACCCTTTGCACAAAAGTCAGTGACTGGTGAAGTTACAAGTTCATTAGCGCAGCCACAGAGCCACTTCCTTTGTCTTTTTTCCTAAATAAAAGCCTTTATTAGTTCTTAACACAGTCAAGTCACAAGGTTACAGATTTTGCTTCCGTTTTAACATAGAGCGTCGGTAAAGCGCTTTAGCGCAATGATTGACATTAGCCCGAGTCATCCACCATTGGGGGGGCACAAGGGGTGACCAATCAGATTACAGGGGTGACAGATTCCCCCCGTGCCACCATGGAAGCCCCGCCACTGGTCAGTTCACAATGAAAATTTACAAATGCACATTAATAACAGAACAAACAAAGATCGGTTTGTTTCATGTCCTCGCCTTGATTCGGGAGTACTGTGAAAATAAATACAGTAAACAAACAAACAAACAAACGCATGTGTGTTCCAAACACAAAAGATAAAAAAAATTTAGCTACACATTCGTGTCTACTTCCTCCAGCACTCCACAATGTCCAGCACAGCTTCTAGAATGCATTGTGTTGCTGACGCCATGGACCCTAGCTCTATATTATTATTTTGTTCACCACTGTGGTTTTGTTTCGATTGGCTATTGACACATGGTTATGTAAATGTTATGTAGGGAAGATTATAGGATATTCTCTAACACATTGATGCTTTTCTTAGGTGAGTGTTTTTGGGTTTGGTCCTACACATGATGATGCTTGGCATCATTACTTTGATGATTCCATGTTCAGCTCTAAAGACGGCCCTCACCCTGGAGTCTTTGAGAGAAGCTTGATCACTGAACTTCATCAAAAACAAATCATCATGATGTATAAAGGATGGTAATGAGTCAATATTGTCAACAGGTTTATGAGTCTTGGAGAAACAAATATTGTGCTCTTGTAAATACTGTATGCATAATATTTATGTTGTTTTTAGTTTGTTATACCATTGTGTGTTTGAATACTGGATTCTGATTGGCTGAAAGCAGTGGCGGCGCTAAGGGGGGTTGAAGCCCCTAATGTTTTTAGTAAAGCCCCGTTTTAAAACCATTCCGTGTACGAATCACTTAAGGGCCGTTTACATTTTGTGTCTTTTGCATGTCTACCAATGGGCAAATGTGAGAAGTTCCTATTTTTAAAAATATGTGACATTATTTTTACAAATGATTAAACCAATTTGCCTGACCGTGACATTTGAACGTCGTTTTTTTTTTTTAAACCGAAAGTAAACAGCTTTTCCTCACAGAAAGTCCTTCATGTGGCAAGTAGCCTTGTAATATTGTAAAACATTACAGCCGTATTGTACAACATTACTTGTTTACCTTGCTGTGTCGAAATGGAATGAAGTTAGCTCATCAGAATAAATCTAATTTAAGTGGCAAAACAAACAAAAGGTGGCGAGATTTGATATGGACAAACGGTTAAAGGTGGGATAGATGATTTGGTAAGATGCTAACTTTAGCCTGCTAACACTGAAATCATCATCCCACCCTCCATGTGAATCGCCGTCCAAAGCCATGCCTCCTGCAAAACACATTAAAGCGCACAAACCAGAAGCTGTTGGATGAGAATATGTTACAGTACAACGTAAATAACGTTACTACAATAGCGAATACCACTAACGTAACCAACAGCTTTAAAATGGGATTAGATGTAGCATTGTTCCTGTTAGACGCTGGGTAACGATGTAATACATAAAAGTCCACAAGCAACATAATCAAAACCCATCAAAATCTAATCAGAACATGTACCCACCTGTCCAGAAGTGACCATGGCATCATCTTTGAAACCCTTGACTCCCGTAGTTGCTTCACACCCATCAACACTCCCGTTTTGGCAAGGCATTATCCCCCAGTTGAAACCTCCAGAGCAAAATCGCGAACAGACCGAGGGGAAACCTCGGAAATTCACATGTTGCGTGCAAAAACACGTGCAAAACGCTGGATACGTTGCATTTTCCATCTTTCTTTTTTGTTTAAGTTTAACAACTTAACTTTGTTTTTAGTTATATTTTAGGGGCATTTTGCCTTCATTTGATAGTACAGTGGGGAAAAGACAGGAAAGCTTAGGTTAGAGACCGGGGAGTGGGACTGGTAAAATACGCTTGAGACAGGACTGCAAGTGCACTAGGACTATATGTCAGCGCACTAACCACAAGGCTATTGGCGCACAAGCTTCCTCCCTCTTTCTGGCCCTTGGGCTCCCTTGGAGTCTGCTGTTACTATTCCAGCGCGATTGACATGCATTAACGCACAACGTTGTCGCGAACAGTCAGAGGTGCCCCGTTAAAAGCTTTTGCATATGGGCTCTGACCTCCCTTGCTTGCACCACTGTATTCGAACACGTATGTGTAAGTCTCTGGCCGAAACCCCGGATATCCACTCACCTTAGAACCACCCCTGGCTGAAAGGTGTGCATTAAAACCATTAAATGCACCAGTCAGTTTGTGTCCTTTTTAATCAGACAGGTGAAAATGGATTTGAATGCACTTTGCGTCCTTTTAAAAAATCCTTTAATGTACGGCCAGCTCTGGATTATTTCTTACTTATTGGTCTCAATGATAAAACAGTGAAAAGAATATATACTCAGACATTTGGGGAAATAGATGAAAGCCCATAGAATAAGAACATTGGCTTTAAACATGTATTTTTGTATGAAATCCGCTTGATATTTCTACTAAGTTCACAGACAGAATAATTTTCCTACGGTTGCTTATACTCTGTCATGTATCTCTGTTTACTGTACATTATTGCACCATGATATGCAACTGCAGTCTTGCCAACCGTCCATTTAACTGTCAAATTGATGAAATGATTTGCTAATCGATTGTCTATTAACTGTTTAACTGATTGTGAAATGATCTGTTTAGATATTGTAAATTGATTGTACAGCGTGCAGTGACCTTGGGCTGGGAAAGTCGCTATATAAATTAAACGAGGATATTTCACAAGCAACAGTGTTTTTATTTCCATAACAAATGATTGTATTTCCCAGTATTTGTTACACATCGTATTATGAAGTGGAAATAAACCGTCTACATTATTCATTCATTCACCAGGTTCACAAGTTACCTCAGTATCACCTTGATTCCCAAAGGATTTTGGAAAGCTTTCTTAACGTTAACTTTGTTGTGTGATGATGGGATCTGAACATGTGATGTTATGTGTGGTGTTTTATGCCATTAAACGCTGTTTCAGATTGACAAAGAAACGTTCTGACATTATATACATTTATTTTGAGACATGGAATGATTTCTTTCTTTTTAAAGTGTGTGACAGTGGAGCTTCTGCTCTCTCGCTGCATAATTCTCACATGTGAAAGACAAACCAGGGCTGTGCATTTACCGCTCAAACATAAGCACTATGAAACATAAAGCTGTATCAAACAACATTAGGAATGACATTCAAGCCCAAAATCCCTTCAGACATGTTCAGGTTAACGAGTAGCTTTAGAAGTTTGGTTTGTGTTTCTTCACCTCCACCATCAGATGATGAAGGTTGATGAGCTCCGAGCGAGCTGCCACACTGCGAAATGTGGGCTGGGAGAGAACCTTATGGAAACCATGATAATACTGAATCAGCTGTGTCAGCGCCCCCTAGTGAACACAAGACAAAACTGTTGAACATCATGAATGAAGAATTGCGAGGTTTTACACGCACACAGGACGGTTTTACCTGAATGATGCTGGTTCCATTTTTAAAGTTGGTAAAGGAACGCATGACATCCTGACTCATTACCTCCACAGACTGCTTCCATGTGTTTGAAAATCCCCGAACCAACTGAGTGATACGAGCTGACAGACAAGAGACGTTAAAACAACACTGAGGCACCTGCTGAAAACAAACTCCAAAGTTCCATAAAGACTCAAGATAAAGGAGACATGTTGTTTTCCAAACATGAGGAGCGAGTAAAGAATGACTTCTTCGTTGTGCTGGCTCATCTCACAGCTTCACATATCTACATTTACATTTACATTTAGTCATTTAGCAGACGCTTTTATCCAAAGCGACTTACAGAAGAGGAAACATTGGAAGCAATTATAACAACATAGGCAACGAAAATACATAAGTGCATCAAAACTAGTCCATTAAAGCCTAGCACAGTATAAAAGCTAAGAATAGTGAGGTAAGTAATATCTCAACAACAACTGTCATTTCTTCTCGTGTGTCTCTGAACCAATCTGAATCTGTTGAAACACGTGAAGACATAATGTGTGCAGTTTTCTCATATGTACTGTTTGGCTTCAGAAGACAGTTTTGGTATTGTATGGTGTGGCATTGAACTGAAAAGGGTGGGTCCATCAGCCCTACTTGACCTCAGGAAGCACAGCAATCTCTGGGTAGACCACAGGAGAGACCTAACTGGACAATGTTCCGTCAACCATTTTCAAAGGTAAAGAAATGCCAAACTCTTTCAAGATCTAACGACTAACAGAAGCATTTTGAAATCTACTTGCACAAGCAACCAATGCAAACAATGGTCTACCTGGATAAATGGACTGATTGCTACAAATGTTTCACTTTCATCATGTGACGCTCGCTGCTCTGTGCATTGTGCTCTCTACAAGCAAAGCTACTTTGCATAAAACCTCACATATACAGATCATTTAGACTAGCGCGACTTCATACTGCACGAGGTCCCCAGTTATAAAGTATGCACAGACCCACCGGACTTTATACCTGTATCAGGGTTAGACTTTACTTTTCAGTAAAGCCCTTTTCATGCAGAGTAGCCTACAGAGAATATGAGGAAGATGTGTCCCGGGATGACAGGATCGGTTGATTTTGGTTCAAACTGCCAAAGATTTTCTGGAACCTGTGCGTGCGTTCACACACACTCTAAAGACATGTGACGTGTAATGTACTGTAATGTAGTCGTAACGGTAGAGCTGTCACGGTAAAGGAATTTTTCTTGCAGTGATTTAGGCTTTTTTTAATAGTTTTTAGTCACCAAGATTGTACAACCCAGTCCGTGCACGCTTTTATCAAGTTACAATTGCTTCAGTCGTTTGTTACTAACATTTGGACAATACATATAAACACAACCAATCATTACTGAGTAGTATAAAGAAGAGGCCATTCTCAATTCTTAGGTATTCACGCATTTTAGACCGCCACTAGTCGCCATGTTTGCTTCCTGAATCTTAGAGCAGAGCAAAACGTGATTGGCTGAAGTTAGAACGTGCCCTATTGGTCAACGAAAGCAGCTTGTGTAGATAGTGGGCGGAGTCCACTTATTTGTGGATTGTGCGCACGCCTTGACATTAGAAAAGTTTCAAAATCCACAAATGCACAAAGATCCTTCCACAAATGCCTGCTGCGATTCACAAATGTGAAGAAAACAATCTACAAATAAATGCCATTAAAATAAATTTGTACATTTTTTTTGCAAATCTCATTGTACTTATTTGTGAATGTCATTTATTTTCGTCTAACATCACTCTACTCGCTGTGTTTTTACACCTTGTATGTACATAAACTTGTTGTTGGACACACCAAAGTAGGACCTTAAAAATCTGCGACTCGAGCTCTTGTCCCGACTTGTGTGCATGGTCTAATACTTGACATTAACTGGGGTTATAAAACACATCTTCATGGGTGTTCTAATACATCTATTGTTGGTATTTTTCATTAAATGTATTCATAAGCTGTCTTCTTGGATACAGCGCTGCTTATATAGTCCATTTTTGTAATTAAAATATACTTTTGAAAACATTTATTGTACAAACTCACCTTCATCATTCTTTAATTTGTCAAGTTGCATTTTCTCCATGAGTGCCTCGCTCTCCTTCACAAATGCAATCATTCCTCCAAACGGAGGTGACAGAATCTCCTCGATAAACTCCTGTGACACACAAACACATGAGGCATGCGCTGAACATACAATTCATCACATTCTTTCATCAACATTTGAAACCACTGCTGTTTGTGGCAGTGTTATAAAAGCATCGGGTCAACATAAAACTGCTGTGCTAAACTCTTCAAGAATCTTTTAAACTAAAGCAGAATTCATCAGGGTTGGTTTCGATTGTTAGTAAAGGGCATGACCATTTTAAATTATGCGGAGAGGATAAGATTAAGATTAAGTGATTAGATTTATATTGTTATCTTTAAATGTTAAATAAAAGTCAATGTAATGAAGCTTGAATGCAGCGAGTTTCCTGCTCTGTACGTTTTTGGAACGCTCTGGTGGAATGTTAGTAAATCTGAGCAGCGCTGAATGAAGTCTCTGACCGCTCTATCTCCCTCGCACATATTAATCTAAAGCAACTTGATGACAAAAGGTCAGAAATCCATGTTTTTACACGGTGTATTCTGAGAATATTTCAACTGAATTAGCGCTGGGTGAACTTCACTGAAAGACATGTTGCCTTTTCCTCTCTGACAACAGTTCTGCACATGCAGCGGACATAAATCACACTTCGAATAAAGAAATCCTATCCAGTGATGAAGTGTTTTCTGTGTTAACTTCTATCTTTTGTGGTGAATGTCTGATGCGCGTCCTAATGACTTGACCTAACCTTGATCCAAATCATTGTAATGAGCAGTTGAAATAACTGACAAACAATGAACTGAGTTCATGTCACTCAAAAAATACAGGCAGACCTCAAGAACTAAGTTAATATCACAGACAAGTTCTGTTTCTTTTGGAATTTAACTCCAAAAAGCAAACTTCTTTATATTCTAGATTCATTCATAGATGACTCTCTAGCACGGTTGCCAATTGTTTTTCCCAGGAGGTCTCCCATCCAGACACTGACCAAGCTTGGCGCTCATCCTGTGGTCTGTGTGGGTCCTAATGCCCCAAAACAGAAATGTTCAATGTCTCCAAAGGTTGTTTTAATTATGCACGTATGGTTGGTAATCTTTGGCACAAATGAATGCTTCAACGTAGGGCTGCAGGATAAATTGTGATTGACACTAAACATCGTGGAAATCGACCTGTCTAGAGCAACTGTGATATCAGAAAGTCTGCGATTATGTTTCATGTGTAGTTTGTCCAAGAAGCTCAGCCGTGTGATCGGTAAGAAATGCAGCTTGATCTGAAAAAAGAGTGAGTTTGAGTCCCTTAAAGCGTGCAGTAACCCGTCAACTATTATCATTTTTAAGGTTTTTATACAGTGAAAAAAAACAGACCAGCTGTTTATAATGGATGTGGGGGAATGTCCCGTGCTACAGTCAAAACTGTGCATGAAATGCTTTCATTTAACATACATGCTATCATAGCTTTAATGAATATGGGATACAAGTAGAGCACTTTTAACTGTGTGTGGATGACCCCTTTCATCAATCAACACCAAACACCATTTCTGACCCATGAAAACCCTGAAATCATACATTACTGGAGAGCCGCTGTCCTGCAGATTTTTGCTTCAACCCTTGCCGATCCCACCTTCATGTCATTTTCAAGTGATCCTGAAGAATTCGATTTCTGAGTCGGTATTAAAAACTAACACTAACTTTAGTAGGTCACTCCTGCCTAAATGTGTTATCTAGGAATTACAATATTCTACGTACACAAGTGTCTACATTTAAGTCTCAACTGATTTATTTACAAGTTTCCATCGCTGTAATCCTAGTAAACACACACGCAGTACACACGTTCACAGGGAAGAGTGTGTGGAGTACCTGTGTTCTGGCCAACAGCAGCTGCTGAAATCCCTCCACTTCTTTACTGTCATCAGCGGCTCTCTCCTACACAACACAAACATGTCGAAAGGACATTAGCAGTGTGTTCGTGAAGCACGAGCAGATGGGTGGTATTAAACATCACCATGAGGACGCTGAGCATCATGTCATAGTTGTTGATGAGAAAGATCAGCTGGTCTCTTCTGGATGGAAATTCAGCTGCCATCTTTAGCACAAAGTTCTCCACCTCGATCTAAAAATCATGAATCATGTCAGATCTATACTGAAACGTCTCTGTAGAGAAACACATGTGGTGATCTGTTCTGCTCACCTGCAGCTGGCCGAGGAGAGTGTTGGTCCTTTCATTAGGAAACGTTTGATTGATGCTGACAATAGCAGAAGAGAACTCAGCATAGCGCCGCGTGATCTACAACACACAGGAATGAGTTCAGCTCACTGCCGTAACTCATTAGAACAGAGGAGAACTGAACCCCATCATACAGTATCTCAAACAGGGACCCCCACGCGAGCTCACGCCCCATCACATTGTTTTCCCAAGCACAACAACATATTTTCACTAAATTAGGAAATATAAAGATTAATCAAGTCAAAAATGTGAACTTTGAGAAGTCAATATATTTAAGCCTAACTTAAAATGACACGTGAGCATTTCATGGTTTTCAGTTGCATTAGGTTTTTTTTGTAAAGTATGTTTTTAAAAACGACTTCAATATCCTAATTTAACTAAATCCTAGTCCTGGCTCAAACTAATCCCTGTCCCGGAAACTGCCCCATAATGTATAATATGTGTAGAGAATGATTAAAACCAACGTGATCTAGATTTAGAGCACATCACAGTACAGAGACTGCTTTGATCAGAGTTACAAATGATCTTCTTATGGCGTCTGACCGAGGTTGTAGCTCCTTATTGGTGCTGCTAGATCTTAGAGCTGCATTCGACACCATTGACCGCAGCACCCTCCTACATAGACTCGAAAATTATGTTGGTATTAAGGAAATAGCTTTGAAATCTTATTTATGCGACCGTTGTCAATGTGTAGCAATAAACAATGAGGTGTCACGCAAATCGCACGTCCAGTACAGTGTACCACAGGGCTCAGTTTTAGGGCCTATGCTCTTCGCATTATACATGCTACCTCTAGGAGATATAATAAAGTGACACAGAGTTAGCTTTCACTGTTATGCTGATGATACGCAACTTTATATTTCCTCAAAGCCTCATGAAACACAGCAATTCCATGGAATAGTGGAATGCATAGTCGATATAAAAAACTGGATGAGTAACTATTTCTTATTACTGAACTCCGACAAAACTGAAGTGTTACTTATCGGACCGAAAACCGCCCTATGTAACAACCAAGAATACTGCTTAACTATTGATGGATGTTCCATAAAATCCTCATCTTCAGCAAAGAATCTTGGCGTTTTATTCGATAGTACTCTGTCATTTGAGAACCAGGTCGCCAACACCTGTAAGATTGCGTTTTTCCATCTTAAAAATATATCTAAACTACGTCATATGCTGTCACCATCAGATGCAGAGAAGCTTATACATGCCTTTATGACATCAAGACTAGATTACTGTAATGCACTATTAGGTGGTTGCCCTGCAGGCCTATTACAAAAACTCCAACTGGTCCAAAATGCGGCAGCTCGAGTTCTTACACGTACAAAAAAGTATGAGCATATTAGCCCGGTTCTGTCAACCTTGCACTGGTTACCTATAAAGCATCGCATAAACTTTAAAATCTTGCTTTTTGCCTATAAAGCCATACATGGTTTAGCAAGAGTGAACTTCTCTGGAATCCCCTGGTTTCCCTCTGAGGTTTTTTTCTCCTCCAATATTAACCACTCCAGTATTAATTTCACACCCTGAATGCAAGATAATAACTCAAAACATGTTTAAAGGGTTCTACCGACCCCTGCAATGACGACACGGACCACTAGGGATTAGTGCCCCCCGTTGAGAAACACTGCATTGGAACATTTCAGCACAAAATCTAAAGAAAAACAACCTAAATCCAGCAGCATAATCCTGGGAAACAAACTACACATTAATTTAACAATATATTTCAAGGTAAAGAGAGTCATCTGTGTTTCAAGTTTGGTGATTCCCCTGTACTTCAACGCCCCCAAATGTGATGGATGCACAACTTTGTATTTCAGCGTGTGTCATGTGTGTTCATACGTAGTGCGGTCTGGTGTCCAGTACTCCCAGTTTCTGAGGATCAGTGTTTCGGATGCTCTGAATGTTCATCTCCAGAATGAGCTCAAACCTCGGCCACAACAATTCCAGCACGGCCTCCCAGTACCTGCAACACACACAAACTTATTGGGATGCTCAGATTATTTGGCAACCGAAAATATTCGGGAGAGAGAGAGAGAGAGAGATTTTTCACTTTTATTCACAATACTCTTACATCAAAGTTAAACAAAACAAGCACATTCAATGTAAAATGAACAACACAATTCGGTCGTGCACACTATAAAACAGTTCAAATGGTTTCCCTTAAGCCACAGAAAACACACTTATCCGTAACACTGGAATTTATCACAGACACAAATGCATTAACGGCTACAGCACTGTGTAATAGCCTCCACTGTAGATTAAATTCGATTCGATTTTATTTATATAGCGCTTTTCACAATTTGCATTGTTCCAAAGCAGCTTTACAGGAGAAAAAAAAGGGTAAAACACAGAACATGAATAGTTTAACTTGTTATAAAAAAGACCTAGTAAATAATATCTAATGTCTAATCTAATACATTTCCGTGTATTTGGTCCAATAAGTAATATTTCTGTTTTATTAGAATTTAAAAGAAGGAAATTACAGGTCATCCAATGTTGTATATCTTCAATGCACTCTGCCAATTTGGAAAGCTGGCAGGAATCATCTGGTCTTGATGAGATATATAGCTGAGTATCATCTGCATAGCAATGGAAGCGAATTCCATGTTTTTTAATAATGTTTCCGAGGGGAAGCATGTATATGCAGAACAGCACGGGTCCTAGAACCGATCCCTGAGGTAATCCATAATTTACTTGCGTTAGATTTGACGATTCCCCATTTAAATAGACAAATTGATGTCTGTCTGACAAGTAAGATCTAAACCACTGTAGTGCCTGTCCCTCAATACCGGTATAATTGTGTAAGCGATCTAGAAGTATGTTATGGTCTACGGTATGGAACGCAGCACTAAGGTCAAGCAGGACCAGGAGTGAGATGTGACCTTTATCTGATGCTATAAGCAGGTCGTTTGTAATTTTAACGAGCGCAGTTTCAGTGCTATGATGCGTCTAAAGCCTGACTGAAAGTTTTCGTGCATGTTGTTATTTTGTAAGAAAGAGCACAACTGAGTGCACACTACTTTTTCTAGTATTTTAGACAGGTAATGGAGATTTGAAATCAGTCTATAGTTTCCAAGTTCATTTGGATCTAAGTTTGGTTTCTTGATTAGAGGCTTAATGACGGCCATCTTAAAGGGTCCTGGGACATGGCCTAGATTAATTGACGAGTTGATAATGTTATAAATGGGCTCAATTGCAACAGGTAGTAGCTCTTTTAATAATTTAGTTGGTATGGGGTCTAGTAAGCAAGTTGTAGGTTTAAAAGTTGCGATAAGTTGAATTAAATCTTCCTGTTTTATAGGTGAAAAACGCTGGAGCCTTTGTTTTGGAGCGATGGTTGGTGCTAATTCATAGGACAGATTTGGAGGTTGAGTTTTTAAAAATTTTGTCACGAATGTTTTCGATTTTCTCTGTAAAAAATTTCATGAATTCATTGCTACCGAGGTGCGGCGGAATAGGCAGGTCAGGTGGTGTCTGTTTATTTGTTAATTTAGCGACTGTGCTAAATAGAAACCTTGGATTGTTTTTGTTGGTTTCTATGAGGTTACGAAGGTGCTCAGCCTTTGCTGCTTTTAGTGCCTTTTTATAACAATTTGCACTCTCTCTCCACGCCATTTTAAAGACCTCTAATTGCGATTTTATCCATTTGCGCTCTAGTTTGCAAGTTTCTCTTTTAAGGGCGCGAGTGGTGCTATGTTTTTCTCATTAATCTTTTTTGACTTCATAGGAGCAACAGCTTCTAATGTATTAGAGAAAATAGTACCCAATTTCCTGGTCATGTCATCGAGCGATTCTTTATTTATTGGTATGGTTATTAAAGGAGTCAGATCTGGCAAGCTCTTTGCAAAACTATCTTTAGTAGCGGAGGTGATTGTTCTATCCTGTCGATAACGAGATAAAGGGATGATTCCTTCCGTGCGCAAAGTACACGGTTCTAGATCACCTGATCGTTATTCAGAGGTAGTTTGTAAAGCACCCTCCAAACTGGGTTAACATCTTCTGTGTCAACCCTCCCATTCAAAGCAGCTTTATTTAAAGTTTAAAGTCCAGGTTTTGTATTTCATGGAAGTTCAACAGCTTTCCAGAGACATCTTTCAAATCTGGAGTAATCCCATTTACCTGGAAAATGGTCTCTTTCGTCAGGAAACAAGATACCTGACCCATACTCCAAAAGCCGAGAAAGTTCCTCTTGGGCAAGCTTTGTTTCCATAAATCCAGTATTGTCTGAGTATGGCAAATTGATTTCTGTCCCAGTAAAGTGGTCACTGCTTTAAAGTTGTTAAGCTCAGGTCCAGCCATGCTGACTACGTTTTTCAGTTTAAAGGATTTACTGATAGACAGGATTCGCATAAGTCCCGAAACATCATCAGTAATATCTAGATGAGCTCCTTTAATGAGCGGTTTGTAACAAGGTTCAATAAAAGGAAGTAAGGAGAATATGACTTCCTTAATCAAAACCTCTTTTCTCCTACCCTCTTTTGCTAGTGACAAACTGAAAATTTTAATCTCTTAAGATCAGGAACGTAGTTCCTCACATCAGTTTCATCCAAAAAATTATTTATCTCATCTAACGAATAAATCTGATCAAGACCTACTTGGGAGACCTCTGACAGATCTGAAAAGTGAGACAAAACACTTTCTTTATCATCAGCCTTTTTCATTTCATCTACAGTTAATGTTATTTCATTTCCTGACATGCATTTACCATTTTAACACTACTTTGTTGTTGAATGCTATTTAGTTCTTCCACCACTATGCCATCATCACTTTTCCTGATAGCACTGTTTTTTTTTTTTTTTTTAACGTTCTTGACACCCTTGCATGGTTTGAACGATATCCTGTGTAATGCACTTCCATTGTACTCGGTCTATTGCCAAGGTTTGAATATGTTCTAGCCATTCTCGGTCAAATTTCTTTCTACTCAATCCAAAGGGTACCATGATAATCGATTCGTCAGCCTTGTGAAAGTATCTTTTGGTTGTCATACGAACTCCTCCTCTGGGGCGCTTCCAAAGAGGGCCAGGAGTGGCCATAAAAGTTTGTAATGGTAGGTGGTTATTTTGCATACGTAACACATGTCCGATCCACCGCTATGATAGCACTGCTATAAACCATTTGTTCATTCTCAGTAGACAAGTCGTCATGATTCATTACACTCTCAATAGTATACTTTCGTTATCAGTGCTAACCTCTGCTTGATCTTTTTTTTTTATTATCATCATTCACGTTACTTGGGACTGCTTCGGTTCTAAACGGACAAGATCATTTAACATGTCCAACTGCAACTCACCTGTGCTTGCATATGGCATATATGACTTCCCTTCAAATGTGCATCGAAACAACACGTATGTATACTTGTCGCCTAATACTGTATACACAGGTAAAGACGAGCCAAACAAATAAAATTGACTGTGCGAAAGAAGAGAGAGAGAGAGAGAGAGAGAGAGCACATTTTGACCATTTAGCTTATGCAATAGTGAAAAAATTGGCTAATTAAATAGAAGAAATGCGGAAGAAGAGATCCTCCATTAGATCCAGCTGTCACGTTAAACATATCTCAATTGCACAGCACTCTTACGTTCAGGCGTGTCACCGCAGCCAAAACGACTCCAGATATAAGGTTTGTCAAACATGATGTACATGTGTGTATGATAATAAAGTATGTGGGCGATTTGGGCCATAATGGGCCATTTGCTCTCATATCGCTCTCGTATGACATTGATATAATAAGCAGATCGGTCTCTGTTTATGTTTACTTCAAAGCAGTCGCATGGTAATGATGAAAGCATGTTTGGGTGCAGTGCGAGGACAGACCAGCAAGGCCGTGGGGACAATCACACTCGGGCACATTTGAGGGCAACCGATCTTAATGTGAGTGCACCCTAAATCTGTCAAGAACTCCAGCTAAGACACAAGAGACACTGACTTGTCGAGCGCAGGAACGTTTCTCTTGGCTGTGATGGCTCTGAAGCGCAAGATGATGTGAATGCAGAGAAACACCGCAATGCTGTCATAACAATCCGACAGGTAGGTCGCCAGATTCTTCTGCAGACAGAGGAACATACACTTTAATTCTCATACGTATACATTACAGTCTCCTGCGGTTTGCTAATCAATGACACGTCTCTCATGACTGTACCAGAAACATGCTGAGTGTTTTCCCCATGATGCTGTTGAACAGGTCCAGCCCAGAGTTTCCCGCCACCATAAAGAAGTCTGACAGGAAGAGGAACTCCCGACAGCCGTTGTCCAGTAGAGCGTAATGCTGACTGCGGAAGAGAGTTTCATACGGATACTGAAACACCGAGAGAGAGAGACAAGTTAATACAGTAACACCACACAAACATGACAATCTTTTCATTTCCACGTAATGAGTCCTGATGATGCTCGATCTGAAGCCATGTCTTACCCTGCAGTCTCCTCTCTGAGCGGCGTGCGGGATCAGTATTGGCCCTTCCAGCTCCACAGGACTCAGAACGGCCTCTCGCTGACCCAGAGTAAAGATGGTGTTCCTGCTCTTCAAAGACGGCTTGGAGAAGAAACCTTCACCGCTGTTAAAGAAAACATCAAGCGCATCTCACGGAACAAATAATGGCCCTGAACATACACGTCCATCCTGGAAGGTCAGCACAGTTCAGCTCCACAACACACGTCTGTGAGCAATGAAATGCTAATGATCTGTTTCATGTGCTTGTGATGAGGCTCAAAGTTTAACTCATTCACTGGACACTCACTGACCCTCCAGTAGTCACGGGTGCTTTAGAAGGATATCTTTTTTGGCTGTGTCCTCCACCCCCATCAGATCATCTTTGTCTGCTACATCTTCATACTGACAGACAGAAAGAAATGAAGAAAGTGAAATGATCAAAACGCTGACAGTTTACAGTCGAACAGTGTCATAAGGTCAGAAACTAAGGCTTTGTGCAAGAATACACACAAATTAAAAGAGGAAAAATGGAATTTGATAAATAAAACAAACGCCATCCTAGGCCTATAACCTCTGCTCTTAGTGCTTCAGCTGCTGGTGAAGGACTAATGCTTAAGATCAGACATGTTTTTATTTACATTTTATGTTTCAATCTGTACCAATTAAAGAGCATCTATCCCCAGCAATGTTCCCCCTAATTTTTCATGTGTCTGAGCAAACACACAAACTCCCTGAGAATTCCTTGGACCAATGTGAGCAACATCAGACGTGCACACTGTGGCCACACCAGTACTACACCTGTCCAAAACCTAAGATCATAACAAGTTACATGGTTTATTAAAATAATCCAATTACAGCAGTAATTTCCCATTTCTTTTAATATAAGGGATTTGGCCCACTTACAATGAAAAACCATTAGCTGTGTATGTACATCAGAAAAAACACCTAAAGTGACCAGCTTTATAGTAATAGATGCACGTCAAAAATTCTGCAGTAAAGAAGGTCCACTTTAGACAGCTTCTCGGCCTGAATTTGAGTCTGCAGCTGCTCTGGAGCCCAACCTGTCTGAGTCCGAAGCTAGCTGTAGCAGCAGCACGCCGTGGATTTATCAGGTGTCTGATCCGGCGTTGTGGGGGGCAATCACTGAAGATGGACGCGCTGTCCTTATCGATCGTGGTCCTGCTGCCTTTCATAATAGACGGAGTAAATATCCAGCCTCAAACCGTGACGATGGTTTGGGCGGAAAGGTGCGCTCTCTCACTAATGATCTGTTGTGTTGTCAACTCCTAAATGGCGAAAAAGTTTCCCGAGACTGGATCACCTATTCACCATCCACAGGTAATATTTTTTGCTTTGCCTGTATGCTTTTTTCGACAAAAAGAAACCAATTTGTTAGTGGGTTTTCTGACTGGAAACACCCTGAACGTGTGCATGTACATGAGAAAAGCACAGAGCACTGTAATTGCATGTTAGCACTGCTTCGGCGCTCATCTGTCACTGGGACTGTAAATTCAAAACTAGTGCAACAAATGGAGGGAGAGAGGCGTTACTGCGGGACGTGCTCAAACATGTTGTGGCTGTCATTAAATTTCTGAGTGAAAGAGGGCTTCCTTTCCGTGGTAGTGATGAAGTACTTGGTTCATCACAAAATGGTAACTTTCTTGGCATTCTGGAAGTCATTTCTCAGTTTGACCCTTTCCTCACTGAGCACATTAACAAGTATGGATCGAAGGGTAGGGGCAGCACATCTTATCTTTCATCCACTATATGTATAGGAATTGATTCAACAAATGGGCAACAAAGTGAAAACTACCATAGCTGCAGAGATACAGCAGGCAAAATATTTTTCTGTAATAGTGGACTCCTGACCTGTCACATACTGACCAGCTGACATTCATTTTCAGATTTGTGAGTAAAGAGGGTAAAATAATCGAACGATTTGTTAGCTTTGAACCAATTGAAAGTCACACAGGGGAGAGCCTCGCTGACACTGTGATGGCTATGCTTGATAGTTTAGGCTTAGATATTGCAAACTGTGGAGGCCAAGCATATGACAATGCAAGCAATATGTCAGGGCGTTATAACGGGCTGCAGGCTCACTTGAAGAACAAAAATCCTTTAATACATTACATACCCTGCGCAGCACATTCTGTCAATTTGGTGGGTGTCAACAGTATAGATGGCAGCTGTCAAGCTGCAAGTCAGTTTTTTGACCTCATGCAGTCCCTATATGCCTTTTGTGCAGGTTCCACTCATAGATGGAACAGATTATCTAATAATGCAGACATAAAGGTAGACATGACATTAAAATCATTGTCAGTAACACGTTGGAGTTGTCGTGCAGATGCATCTAAAGCCCTTTGTGCAAACTATCTAAATCAGGGATATACTTCAGAGCATATCATCTGATACAGGAGAGAAACGTGAGACACGCAATGAGGCAGGAGCATTGTGCTCAAAATTGGGCACTCTCGACATGGCATTTATGACACAGTTTTGGCACTGTGTCTTAGGCAGATTTAAAGTGACAAGTGAGGCATTACAAAAGCCTGACATGGATCTGACGAGTGCAGTTCGTCTGTTTGAGTCTTTGAGATCATGGGTTGTATCACTTCGAGACCAGTTTGACCATTTGGAAAGATCTGCAAAGAATATTCCTGGGGTGTGCCAGTCATATAAAGATGAACTGCAGCGGGCCAAAAAGTGCAAAGCATTTTCAGATGAATCAACAGAGCATGAAGTAACTCTTAATGGCCGGGAACGATACCAGGTAGAAACATTCAATGTCATTATTGACAAGCTAGTCAGCTGTTTAGACCACAGAGCGGATGCATACCGGAACATTAATAACACGTTTGGGATTCTACTGAACATGGAATCTGACGATTTGCTCACTGTTCGTAAACAGGCTGATGCACTCTGTGCCTTATATTCTTCTGATTTAGATCAGAACTTTGCAGATGAAATTATCCAGTTCAGATGCTTCATGGAGAGTGAGGTGGATAAGTCTCCTCGAAACATGCTGCTGGTGCTCTTAAAACATAGTCTGCAATCAATTTTTCCTAATGTGTTTGTAGCCCTGCGCATTTTTTTGACATTGCCGGTTACAAACTGTGAAGGAGAAAGATCATTTTCACACATGGCAAGAATTAAAAATGAACTCAGAACAACACAAACACAGCAGCGCCTCAGTGCACTGTCACTGATGGCCATTGAATCTCAGCTGGTTAAGGACTTGGACTTTGATGACATTGTAACAGAGTTTGTTAGCAGGAAAGCCAGAAAAAAGTCTTTCTAAGGACAGAGAAAGACAGAAAAACTGCAAAAAATGACTTTCTTTCTTAGTATTTTTGTCTTGTTTTAAGTACAAATATCTAAAAATTCTTAAATTAAGATGCATTTTCTTGATGAGCAAAATTACCTAAGAAAATAAGTCTAGTTTTTAGACATAAAATAAGATTTTTTTGTGAATTTGTGCATAATACAAGCAAAAACAAATCTGCCAAATCTTTTTTTGCAGTAAAGAGGAGAAGAGATACAGCGGAGAAAGCAGCACCTGAAGAGGAGATGAGGAGAGATACAGACAGAGAGAGCCCATGAACAGGAGAGGAGGAGAGATACAGACAGAGAGAGCCCATGAAGAGGAGAGGAGGAGAGATACAGACAGAGAGAGCCCATGAAGAGGAGAGGAGGAGAGATACAGACAGAGAGAGCCCATGAAGAGGAGAGGAGGAGAGATACAGACAGAGAGAGCCCATGAAGAGGAGAGGAGGAGAGATACAGACAGAGAGAGCCCATGAAGAGGAGAGGAGGAGAGATACAGACAGAGAGAGCCCATGAACAGGAGAGGAGGAGAGTTACAGACAGAGAGAGCCCATGAAGAGGAGAGGAGGAGAGATACAGACAGAGAGAGCCCATGAAGAGGAGAGGAGGAGAGATACAGACAGAGAGAGCCCATGAAGAGGAGAGGAGGAGAGATACAGACAGAGAGAGCCCATGAAGAGGAGAGGAGGAGAGATACAGACAGAGAGAGCCCATGAAGAGGAGAGGAGGAGAGATACAGACAGAGAGAGCCCATGAAGAGGAGAGGAGGAGAGATACAGACAGAGAGAGCCCATGAACAGGAGAGGAGGAGAGATACAGACAGAGAGAGCCCATGAAGAAGAGAGGAGGAGAGATACAGACAGAGAGAGCCCATGAACAGGAGAGGAGGAGAGATACAGACAGAAAAACCCCTGAAGCGGAGTGAAGGAGAGATACAGACAGAGCGAGCCCTTGAACAGGAGAGGAGGAGAGATACAGACAGAGAGAGCCCATGAACAGGAGAGGAGGAGAGATACAGACAGAGAGAGCCCATGAACAGGAGAGGAGGAGAGTTACAGACAGAAAAACCCCTGAAGAGGAGTGAAGGAGAGATACAGACAGAGCGAGCCCTTGAACAGGAGAGGAGGAGAGATACAGACAGAGAGAGCCCATGAACATGAGAGGAGGAGAGATACAGACAGAGAGAGCCCATGAAGAAGAGAGGAGGAGAGATACAGACAGAGAGAGCCCATGAAGAGGAGAGGAGGAGAGATACAGACAGAGAGAGCCCATGAACAGGAGAGGAGGAGAGATACAGACAGAGAGAGCCCATGAAGAAGAGAGGAGGAGAGATACAGACAGAGAGAGCCCATGAAGAGGAGAGGAGGAGAGATACAGACAGAAAAAGCCCCTGAAGAGGAGAGGAGGAGAGATACAGACAGAGAGAGCCCATGAAGAGGAGAGGAGGAGAGATACAGACAGAGAGAGCCCATGAAGAGGAGAGGAGGAGAGATACAGACAGAAAAAGCCCCTGAAGAGGAGAGGAGGAGAGATACAGACAGAAAAAGCCCCTGAAGAGGAGAGGAGGAGAGATACAGACAGAGAGAGCCCATGAAGAGGAGAGGAGGAGAGATACAGACAGAGAGAGCCCATGAAGAAGAGAGGAGGAGAGATACAGACAGAGAGAGCCCATGAAGAGGAGAGGAGGAGAGATACAGACAGAGAGAGCCCATGAAGAGGAGAGGAGGAGAGATACAGACAGAGAGAGCCCATGAAGAAGAGAGGAGGAGAGATACAGACAGAGAGAGCCCATGAAGAGGAGAGGAGGAGAGATACAGACAGAAAAAGCCCCTGAAGAGGAGAGGAGGAGAGATACAGACAGAGAGAGCCCATGAACAGCAGCGATACAGACAAAAAAGCCCCTGAAGAGGAGAGGAGGAGAGATACAGACAGAAAAACCCTTGAACAGGAGACGAGGAGAGATACAGACAGAGAAACCCCTAAAGAGGAGTGAAGGAGAGAGAGAGATACAGACAGAGAAAGGGAGCCCTTAAACAGGGGAGGAGGAGAGAGACAGACAGAAAAAGCCCCTGAAGAGGAGGAGAGATACAGACAGAGAAAGCCATTGAACAGGAGAGGAGGAGAGATACAGACAGAGAGAGCCATTGAAAGAGACAAACAGACAGAAAGAGATAGAGTGAGCCCCTGAAGAGGAGAGATAGACAGAGAGAGCCCCTGAGGAGTAGAGGTAAACTGTGTGTGTGTGTGTGTGTGTGGCTCTAACTGCTTTATTGTTCATTTTTTATCTAATACTTTCATGTTTTAGTCAAACTGACCTATGCTGTTTGCCTCCTTTTCATCACTAGAATGGCGAGTAGAGAAAAAAATGGGAAAAGAAGAGAGAGACAGGCAAAAAGAGACAGTCCCTGGATAGCTGAGAAGAAGAGAACAAAAAGAACATCTGGAGATAGGAGACAGAGGATAGACAGAGTAGATGGACAGTGAAGGATTTTTATTGTGTTTTTTATTGTGGTTTAAACGTGCCTTTACAAAATATAACCAGTATGTGCACCAAGAATTTAGGACTCATACTGAGGGCTTTTTCCATAGGAAATGGGTATGTGTGTGTGTTAAGGTCAGGTTACGCACAGAGCGTGTTGGAATGTGTGAGGGTATCATGTAATGTCTTACAGATGGAAGGTGATTTGAAAAACAAGGCAGTGAGCTGATTGGCTGAGACAAGACAAAGAGGAGAGAAGCTGATTGGACCCCAGCTGAAGAAGAGGCACCCCAAGAAATATTATAAATATGCTGTGAAGTTGTTTTTCGGTTGTCGGTCGGGCCGTTGTAAAGATATCAGTTCTTTTTGTAAGACTGAGTCTAAGGCAGCCCACCCACCCATCGGCTGGTGTACACAGCTGATGTATTTTGTTTTAATCTTCTGATCAATAAACTTCAAGATTTTACTTTGACAGGCCTCTCTCCAATTTTGAACATGCAGAACATTGATCGAATGTTCATCAACAGACAGAAAGGAAGCATGAACAGGTGTGTGTTTGTGTGTGAATAATGGAAGAACCTGATTAATAGACTGTATTTATAGAGGTGAGGCAGTAAGTTCTTGCATATGCCAATGAGTTTAACTACACAGGGAAATGTCTTGATATTGTTGCTGCTGGTCCAGGAAAGCAATGTGGTGTAAATCCTGTATGATGGATAATAATTAAAGGTGTTGTTATTGTCCAGGTTGTGATCACATGCTGTAAACTGTCTGTGTAAATCCTGTATAAGCTAGAGGAGTTTCAACAAGTGGTACCCTATAATTAAAAACCTTGTTTGTGGACACGTGTGGGGAATGGGGGCCCTACAAGAAATTGTGCACAGGGGCCTCTGAAGTCTTAATCCGGGCCTGCCTTTCAGAGATCAAATTTTGTTCGACTAAAAACATTCACATTTTGCACAATGAGGCTTGGTGAGTGGATGTGCCACTAAGGCCATAGTTTCGGGTTAGCTAGCTTAATTTTGACCCCTCTCTGTAAACTAAGCGTTAACCTGCTATACAGCGGCACGTATGCATAAAGCGCCGTTCATGACATTGATTGGCTGCGTAAGTAAATAAGTGTGAGACGCATCATGTCATTGGCAGGACAGTGTTAGTCATTGTTTTACTGTAGTTACCACTTGTTGTCACCTGTCACTCACTGACCTGCATTGCAAAATGGTACAGAATACATTTTTATGCATTTATTTACGGATCAGATAGGATTTTATTTTATGTGCTGCATAGATATGCTGTGCGCAGAGATCGCGGGAGCAGTGCGCGATTGCACAAGTGCGCAGCTTAGAGGGAACATTGATCCCCAGTGTTTATCTAGTCCTTAGCACTTTCACCAACTGGACCGTCATGTCGGGGTGTAAATTATAAAATAATATATAAGAGGTGACCACTGCATTCATCCATACAATTGTGCATTACCAGAGTGGAAGTGCTTTCATAAAGATAAATGATATCAACCCAGTGTTTATAATACGATGACAAAACAGGTTTTTCAATTGAATAGATTATGATATAAACATTGGAAATAAAAGATAAACATGTTTCCACCATTTCTAAATGACCCGTTTTAAACCGGTTTCTATTTGCTTCAGCTGAGTAGGCCTAGTTTTGCTTTAAATAGAATGTTATTTGCCGTATAAATCTTTTTCTTTTCTTATTGAGAACAATACAGCATAACAAGAATGCGTAAAATATTGCATATCCATTGGAATAGAGCATAAAAAGATGATAGAAATTCAGCATAACGAGAAGACGCAACAGTACTGATGATCCATAGAGCATAACGAGAATGCGCGCAGCATTAAGGACACGTGCAGACTGCGTGCCTTTAATCTTGCACACAAAGATGATTGTTAAACGTATAAATTGGATTATGAAAAATGATGTGTAGATGTTGTTTCATTAATTCAATTCAATTCAATTCTACTTATATAGCGCTTTTCACAATTTGCATTGTTCCAAAGCAGCTTTACAGGGGAAAATAAGAAAAACACAAAAAAGATCAAACACAGTACATGAATAGTTTAACTTGTTATATAAGCACCTAGTAAATAATATCTAATGTCAGCAGTCTCCCGGTGGATTAATAAATGCCTTTTGCAAATTCATGCTTTTAAAAAGTGCCACCCAGAATTACGCCTATGCAGGGGAGTACCGAATCAATGCATGTATAATGTGGAATGATACGGTTCCATTCGCCAACCCCATTGTTCAGCACATGTCTGTCTCCTGAACGCCATCACAAGCCCCTAGTGGCAACTCTTAACCACTTGAGACCTCTCCAGCTGTCTGGGAGTCAGAGTGATTCTTAGCTTTAAGAAATTTGATGCTTTTATACTTAAATTTAGAATTACGAGTGAATTTCAAGACGACACTAAAATGGCAAATTGAGAAGCTTGATAAATACGAGCCCAGATTAATTATTTAAATTAACGGTTTCATTATCTTTTAATATAGTTTTAACAAAGCAAAAAAGTATACATATTTGTAATAGTTTTGTGAAATTTTTAACTTTTGCACCTTTTTCTTGCATCAATTACTATTATAAGATTCCCATTGAAAATCAGGGAAAGGTAGTTTTTAACAAGGATTTTTATGTACAGCCCAATAACTAAATGTTGGTTTATTTTACCCAAATAAGTTATGGATCGCAGCTGTATATAAATTAATAAAAATATATAATAACAACATACTAATGTAATGTCTGAATTAAGTAATGTCTTAATTCAGCCATGCTGCTGTGATTTCACACTTACAGGCTCCCTAGTGGCATATTCAGAGGTCAAGGGCAGCCATTTCTTTTGTTTAAATCATTGTAATCCTTCAATAAGAATTTAAGAATCAGTCCTAAACTTAACTGAAAGTTGCTTTTAACTTCTTTATAAAAGTATCCTATTCTTAAAAAAGACCTATTTCTTACTACAAATTTTTGAGAAGTTTTATACAAAATCAATGCAAGACTTAATTTTCTTGCAAAACTGCGTAAAAACTCTGTTAAAAGTGCTATGTAAACTGGAAATGCTGTTTGTCATAGTGATACCATCAGAGCAGTCCAAGATATAAACCTATGAACTGCAAAAAAAAAAACTCTCCAAGCATTTGGGACTGTTGTAAAACGTAACACCAACCAAAGTCTCTCACCTGAACTTTCAGCAGTCTACTGATGTACGATTTGAAGTAACTGAAGTAGATCTTGCTCATGGTGTCCACATACTCATCCCGAATCTCCTTAGCAACTGTCCTTTCATTAGCCAACAGAAACTGATAGAAGAACCTGCAAATGCCACAAAACACATATCTACAGTGTAAACATGGGGAGATTTTACAGTTTTGTGCCTCATTAACATGAACAATATGAATAACATTATAACACATGTACTGTAACCTAATACTTACTTGTGCGCGTTCTGCCCCTGCGGTCGACTTGTGCGCGTTCTGCCCCTGCGGTCGACTTGTGCGCGTTCTGCCCCTGCGGTCGACTTGTGCGCGTTCTGCCCCTGCGGTCGACTTGTGCGCGTTCTGCCCCTGCGGTCGACTTGTGCGCGTTCTGCCCCTGCGGTCGACTTGTGCGCGTTCTGCCCCTGCGGTCGACTTGTGCGCGTTCTGCCCCTGCGGTCGACTTGTGCGCGTTCTGCCCCTGCGGTCGACTTGTGCGCGTTCTGCCCCTGCGGTCGACTTGTGCGCGTCCTGCGAGTTGTGACATTCTGCACCTGTAGTCGAGTTGTGCGCGTTCTGGCCCTGTAATCGAGTTTAGGGATGGGCATTTTTGTCAATTTCTTATTTCGATCATTGATAGGTTTCAAAAAACGAGAACTCAAGTACTCGGGGGCGGGGCTTATTCGGGGGAGGTGGTGGGGCGTCCATCATGGAGACAATGATCACAATTTAATATTTTAGCAACAGTTTTTTCATAAATTTTTTCGAAGTGAAGCCAGACATCACGACGTGACTGAAGCCATTTTCTCTGTTTTTCGGTTTGGACTTTGGACCGCTCTCTGGCAATGCTAACCAATCAGGGCTCAAGGTGCCATCCAAAATGCTGCTATAACCAATCAGAAAAAAATTTTCTGGTTTTTTTTAAAACTCAAATCATCGTTTTTATGATCAATCTACGCTGTCACGTTCAAGTACAAGAGTGATCGAGTACTGTGCCCATCCCTAGTCGAGTTGTGCGCGTTCTGCACCTGCAGTCGAGTTGTATGTTCTGTACTTTTAGTCGTGTTGTGTGTTCTATACCTGTTGTGTTCCGTACCTGCAGTCAAATTGTGTACCGCACCTGTAGTCGTGTAATGTGTTATAAACCTGTGCTCGAGTTATGCATTCAGTACCTGTACTTGAGTAAGGTGTTCTGAGGGATCTGATAGTTGGTCATGGGCTTCCTGAATGAGTAGATTTTCTGCAGAATGAACTCACGGATTTTTGAGACAGCCTGTGGGAAGTATTTGTGCATTAATAGAAAAACATTATAATACACTAAAACTGTGTTTTATTACGAGGCTCCACACAATATTAATCACATTAATTTAAAGTATTCTGCTGTTAAACATTTCTATTTAAAGGAACAATACAGGGCTTTTAGGAGGATCTATTGACAGAAATGCAATATGATATACATAACTATTTCTTCAGAGGTGTATAAAGACCTCACTTATGTTTGTAATACCTTAGAATAAGCTATTTCTATCTGCATATAGAGAGGGCCCTCTCCAGTATCTGAACGAGAACAATATTAAAGCGGTTCCAGATAAACAATGACGCTCAAAACTTCTCGGTCACACAGCTAATGTTACAACAACAACATATCTTGGTTCTGACAAACAGAAAACCAATGTTACACATAAACTGATCTGAATCAAAGCAACCTCCTCGGGGGGTTTAGACGATCTTTCTCTCCAACGTCTCTCTGCTGTTTCTCCATAGATATCTATGAGTATCTCTGCTAAAACACTTAGTACCGCGGGTCCGAACGCGTCTAAGCTGTTAAGTCTTTATAACATTAGTGCAGGTCTTAGCTCCGCCTGACTTTGAACCTTCTTGCTATATTACGTTAGTTTTGCCTTTTTACATTGGACCCAAGTTGGATAATAAAACAAGCAGATTGACCAGGAGACATGTGCAAGCAGCTGTGTGGTTATAAGAGATTGTAAACATGTGACTGAGCTGCGTGCTAAACTACTTTCTCTTTCGTCAAACACTACTCCAGCGGCTCTTGCGCTTCTCTAAGGAAGGTCTCGCCCGTTCTTTGGCGTAGTCCTTTGCACGGAGGTTATTAAAAACACTCGGAATAGTGACATCATGTACCCGAGAAGTAGAGGGCTGTTGTCTGATTCCAGCCGTTCTTTGTAGTCCTTGAAAAGTGAATTGGGTTAAAGACAATATCTCGCTTGTCACTGAACTTTTAGCTGGTTCATTTTGCAGGTATTGTTTATGCTCTAACAACAACAACATTACACACTAACTAAAGGATGAAAATTTCCATCACAGGGAATGGCCCGCACTTAAGGCTCTATGGAAGAGATCATACAAGTAAAGGAGAAGACAAACGCCAGTGTCACTCACCAACATAAATAAGAAGCTTCACATGACACATCAATGGTTTCCCTTATCTTTCTGTTCGTTTCAATAGACTTACATCACTGTCACTGTCGCGGCTATCAAGCTGTTAATGCAGCTTTGACTTACTGAGGCTGATTGTGCAATAAACAAAACGCTATTAGTTATTAGGGGGAGAGGCTAGTCGATATGTCTCCGCTCTCAGTTGATATTACATCAACACATCAAATAATGCTGCGCGTTCAGAGGTGATTCAGTGCATCTTTAAGTATCATCCACAAAAGATTTTTCTCACTTTGATTTTGAGACGATCTACAATGTCTTGTATGTCTGAGCAGGCGAGAGTCTCTCTGAAGCTGAGCTCTTTAGCAAAGTTGATCTTGTTATTGAGCTCATGAAGTTGTTCCAGAAATTCTTGCTCTGTGACAGGACTGTCCAAAATCACACTGCAACACAACACACACAACACACACTCTTCTCATCCAAAAGAATAGTATTTATTTTGCTGTTTAAGAACAGAAGACAGACACTGGGTCTCATTCATGTAGTATGCGTATGCACACATTTGTGCGCGAAACCGGCACACAAACGTTTCCAAAATATAAGAATAAAGATATGAACATTGACGTACACGCAAAAATCACCAGTCTCTCTCTCTCTGAGACAAAATGAAAAAATGTATGTTTCATCTTAGGAGTTTCCTTAAGAAGTACAAATGCTTGTATGAATACGAAAAATCTACGCAATTATTAGTGAATGAGACCCAATGTCTAGTTACAACCAACTAATTTCAGTCTTACGAGATCATTGTGCTTGGAACGACCAGTTCATCCACCAGCTGACTCAGCTGACTGCGGACAGCCTGTCTGTTCTTCAGTCTCATGTTCATACTGACAGACTGCTGCTGTAGTGTCTGAATCTCACTGCTGATGGATGACAGGTCGCTCTGAAAACTGCTCAACATGCCCTCCATTCGCTAGAGAGACAGACGTAACAAGCTCATACATTAGTACAACAGTCTCAGATAAATCAAAAACATCAAAGAAATCTAGTCTCCTATGCTTGGTAAACAACAATACTACTACAGCGTCAAATTCTCTATCATTTCGAAGTAGCTTTGGATAAATGAATCAATGTAATCTGTCCCAAAGCACACTCTACACAAGGAAGATTATCAAGACTTCATGGCTCATGTGTTATTATGCTAGTGTACTCCTCCAATTTGACAAATATATGCAGTAAATATTTTAAAGGGTGTATCCAATTTAAAAGAGCATTATTAGCAGGTAGATTAAGGTATAAACTAATGAAAACAAATCTTTGAGATGTCAGACTAACATCAAGTGTCCCTTAACCTTTATCAGGAGATAAGAGTGAAAACTCACCTCCAGGATTGAGTCACAGGCTGTGATCTGGTTGTGTAAAGAGGCAATGTTCTGACTCTCTTTGATATCTACATCAGCCGATGTCAAGGCTTCTCAATAAACAAGACAATGTTTCTTAAGTCCTCATTTCACTACCGGTGACACTGATTTCTTTCAGTATGTAACACAGTAGCGAACCCTCTGTGATGACCTAAACTATCCTAAAAAAATATATTTCAAATCTTTAAATATTATTTTTAATAAAAGTCGGCCGATTTTCCCTATTAGATATGTGTATTTGTCTTTAATTTGTGCTGATATCAGTTTGTATGAAGTAACAGCGCTTCATTTAAAAAATGTTCTTGTGATTGCAAAAGGTTTCACAGTGTGGATACAGTCTTTGATCGATGCTTGTTCAATGCGCTGAAGTTCTGTCTCCACTTGTTTCGAGTACTGTCGCAGGTCAACACCCTGATCCAAGAGAAACGCATTATACACCAGTGAAGACATCACACACACAACATGCTTTACATGCATCTCACCGTCTTCAGAGCCTCCTTCACCAGATCATCCTCAAGATTTGCTTGAATGTGAACTGAGAAAAGAACAAGAAGAGATTGCTCATTACATTGTGATTTGAAATTAATCTGGCCGCTCTTGCATGTCACTGCACTTCTTGTCCAGTATACAACAGCCTTTAGACATTAGGACAGAACACAGCTCATGCTGTACAGATGACACGCCTGACTTTATAACTGCCCAACCACGGGCACGAGGATCCCTAGTGGTCCGTGGCGTCATTGCAGGGGTCGGTAGAACCCTTTAAACATGTCTTGAGTTATTATCTTCCATTCAGGGTGTGAAATTAATAACGCAGATAAAAATCAACCAAGTCATCTATCGCAGTCAGATTATCTGCCAAATTGACCGGTTACTTGTGCTCATAAATGATGTTCATTCACTTTGCAGGGAAGATTCATGTAAACCAAATCATATTTAATATAGCTTCTGCACATTTCTGACTAAAACAAAGCTGTCATGCGGCGTCATTGAGAGCGGTCGGCAGCACTGCAAGAGAGAGTCGGCTGCCCTGTTTCTTTTTGAATTGCTCATGCAGTAGCCTACTTAATGTTGAAGCATATTGGTAGCAAATTTCAATTTGAAATCAATATGCAAAATGTATGTAAAATGACAATGCATTTATGTATTTAAATAACCGTTTAAACCAACATATGTGCAACATTAGGTGCAAAATTAAGGTTATTAACAGGTTGAACATTGGGGAATTTGTTAACTTGAAAATGCATTTAGAGCCAGCATCACTTGTTACGTGGGTTGAATATGAACAGAATTGAAATGATCATCTAGATGGCGGCTTTTAATCTGGAATGTTTGAAAAGTGATCATCTGGGGGAATGTCCTGTCGTGTCATGTCACTTCTGTGCTAAAGCTAAAGTTGATATCCACAGGGATTTTAAGAGTTGGCTCCGACAACATAAATGTCTTTATTCTGATGAACGCAGAGAGACCAGACAGATCTCACCCCATTGTTCTGTTGAACACAACAGAAGACATTTTGAAGAATGTAGGACAGCAAACCGTTGCAGGTGTTGAGATCTGTCTGGTTATAAGCATCCTTCCAAATATCTTTCTCGGTGAAGGGTTGGTGAAGATACTGGAGAACTTACTGTCCACCTCATCCAGAATGAACTCATCTGTTGTGAGATCCAGATCACCCAGATTCAGAGGATCGCATGATTTCTACCAACACATAAACATGAGATAAACATCTGATGAAAGCCATGAGTAAACCACACACACACACACGGCCAAGTATCATTGTACTCCAGAGCTAATAAACTTATTTATTATTTAGAGGTATTTTTGGAGAGATTTTTTGACAAAAAGTGTGTGTGTCTGTGCGCGTGTCTGTCAGTCTGTCTGTTTGTGCGTGCGTGTCTGTCTGTGTGTGTGTGTCTGTCTGTCTGCGTGTGCGTGCGTGTGTGTGTGCGTGTCTGTGTGTGTCTGTCTGTGTGCGTGTGTCTGTCTGTCTGTGTGTGTGCGTGTCTGTGTGCGCGTGTGTCTGTCTGTGTGTGTGTGTCTGTCTGTCTGCGTGTGTGTGTGTGTGTAACCCTAAACATCTGATGAAAGCCATGAGTAAACCACACACACACACGGCCAAGTATCATTGTACTCCAGAGCTTATAAACTTATTTATTATTTAGAGGTATTTTTGGAAAGATTTTTTGACAAAAAGTGTGTGTGTCTGTGTGTGTGTCTGTCTGTCTGTGTGTGTTGTGTGTGTGCGTGTCTGTCTGTCTGTGTGTGTCTGTCTGTCTGTGTGTGTCCGCGTGCGTGCGTGTCTGTCTGTCTGTGCGTGTCTGTCTGTCTGTGTGTGTCCGTGTGTGTCTGTGTGCGTGTCTGTCTGTCTGTGTGTGTGTGTGTGTCCGTGTGTGTCTGTGTGCGTGTCTGTCTGTCTGTGTGTGTGTGTGTCTGTCTGTCTGTGTGTGTGTGTGTGTGTGTGCGTGTCTGTCTGTCTGTGTCTGTCTGTGTGTGCGTGTCTGTCTGTGTGTGCGTGTCTGTCTGTGTGTGCGTGTCTGTCTGTGTGTGCGTGTCTGTCTGTGTGTGCGTGTCTGTCTGTGTGTGCGTGTCTGTCTGTGTGTGCGTGTCTGTCTGTGTGCATGCGTGTCTGTCTGTCTGTGCGTGTCTGTCTGTCTGTGTGTGTCCGTGTGTGTGTCTGTGTGCGTCCGTGTGTCCGTGTGTCTGTGTGTGTGCGTGTCTGTGTGCGCGTGTGTCTGTCTGTGTGTGTGTGTCTGTCTGTCTGCGTGTGTGTGTGTGTGTAACCCTAAACATCTGATGAAAGCCATGAGTAAACCACACACACACACGGCCAAGTATCATTGTACTCCAGAGCTTATAAACTTATTTATTATTTAGAGGTATTTTTGGAAAGATTTTTTGACAAAAAGTGTGTGTGTCTGTGTGTGTGTCTGTCTGTCTGTGTGTGTTGTGTGTGTGCGTGTCTGTCTGTCTGTGTGTGTCTGTCTGTCTGTGTGTGTCCGCGTGCGTGCGTGTCTGTCTGTCTGTGCGTGTCTGTCTGTCTGTGTGTGTCCGTGTGTGTCTGTGTGCGTGTCTGTCTGTCTGCGTGTGTGTGTGTGTGTAACCCTAAACATCTGATGAAAGCCATGAGTAAACCACACACACACACGGCCAAGTATCATTGTACTCCAGAGCTTATAAACTTATTTATTATTTAGAGGTATTTTTGGAAAGATTTTTTGACAAAAAGTGTGTGTGTCTGTGTGTGTGTCTGTCTGTCTGTGTGTGTTGTGTGTGTGCGTGTCTGTCTGTCTGTGTGTGTCTGTCTGTCTGTGTGTGTCCGCGTGCGTGCGTGTCTGTCTGTCTGTGCGTGTCTGTCTGTCTGTGTGTGTCCGTGTGTGTCTGTGTGCGTGTCTGTCTGTCTGTGTGTGTGTGTGTGTCCGTGTGTGTCTGTGTGCGTGTCTGTCTGTCTGTGTGTGTGTGTGTCTGTCTGTCTGTGTGTGTGTGTGTGTGTGTGCGTGTCTGTCTGTCTGTGTCTGTCTGTGTGTGCGTGTCTGTCTGTGTGTGCGTGTCTGTCTGTGTGTGCGTGTCTGTCTGTGTGTGCGTGTCTGTCTGTGTGTGCGTGTCTGTCTGTGTGTGCGTGTCTGTCTGTGTGTGCGTGTCTGTCTGTGTGCATGCGTGTCTGTCTGTCTGTGCGTGTCTGTCTGTCTGTGTGTGTCCGTGTGTGTGTCTGTGTGCGTCCGTGTGTCCGTGTGTCTGTGTGTGTGTGTGTGTCTGTCTGTGTGTGTGTGTGTGTGTGTGCGTGTCTGTCTGTCTGTGTCTGTCTGTGCGTGTCTGTCTGTGTGTGCGTGTCTGTCTGTGTGCGTGTCTGTCTGTGTGTGCGTGCGTGCATGTCTGTGTGTGCGTCTGTGTGTCTGTCTGTCTGTGTGTGTGTGCGTGTCTGTCTGTGTGTGCGTGTCTGTCTGTGTGTGCGTGTCTGTCTGTGTGTGCGTGTCTGTCTGTGTGTGCGTATCTGTCTGTGTGTGCGCGTGTCTGTCTGTGTGTGCGTGTCTGTCTGTGTGTGCGTGTGTCTGTGTGTGTCTGTGTGCGTGCGTGTCTGTGTGTGTGTCTGTCTGTCTGTCTGTGTGCGTGCGTGTCTGTCTGTCTGTCTGTGTGCGTGTCTGTGTGTGTCTGTCTGTCTGTGTGCGTGTGTCTGTCTGTCTGTCTGTCTGTCTGTGTGTCTGTCTGTCTGTCTGTGTGTGCGTCTGTCTGTCTGTGTGTGCGTCTGTCTGTCTGTGTGTGCGTGCGTGTCTGTCTGTCTGTGTGTGCGCGTGTTTGTGTCTGTCTGTCTGTCTGTCTGTGTGCGTGTGTCTGTCTGTCTGTCTGTCTGTGTGTGTGTCTGTCTGTCTGTCTGTGTGTGCGTCTGTCTGTCTGTGTGTGCGTCTGTCTGTCTGTGTGTGCGTCTGTCTGTCTGTGTGTGCGTGCGTGTCTGTCTGTCTGTGTGCGTGTGTTCATTCAGGGGTTGTGTGTGTGATATTATTTGTGATGCTTCATTCAGAAACACAGACAGCCGGAGTGTTTATCAAGATTTAAATGCGTCAAACGTGCACAGTTGAACACGTCACTGATACCGATATATATATATATATATATTAAAAGAAAACTCTTTACCTCATTCTGTAAATAAGCCATCGCACCAGAATCAACAGAAGCAGCACCTTCAGTCAGTGCTTCCGCCATCGATCGCGTCCCTAGTCTATTAAAACTACAAATCCCATCTGCATTTAGTCTTTAAACTACATATCCTGTCCGTATTTACGTCCCATATATATTTAGTTCCGCGGAAATGTGGACCGCTGTAATTTAAATGTTCTGTAATTTAACGCTATAAAACACGAAAGGACGCATTTAAAAAATGAGTAAATTTTCTGCAGTATTTAATGAAGTGTACAAAATAACAATAACTGCATCATAGAAATATATTTTTAAACATCATGCTTCAGTTGGCACAATCGCTTCCGGTAGAGGTTCTCGAGCTGGTGGTAAAAAGTCTCGCGAGAACGTGAAGACTTCCTCTTTGCGCGGAACCAGCGTCCAAGATGGTGAGTGTCAAACGAAATCCTCCATAAACTGACCGATATCTTTCAACATCGGCTCGTTTAGGTCAAGAATGTTTGCAGCGATGTGACGTCTGGCACGTTTAAGTCGTGTTTGATATGTGTCGGGTCATATTAGTGTGATGTGAAGTATAGATTGATCATGCGAGGGATTTAAAGTCCGCGCCGGTGCTGATGAATGTAGCCGCCGCAGCAGCGTGAAATGTCCTTTTCTTGTTGTCGATTATCTGTAGAAACTCGATGTCTTGATCCTTGAAATAGTTCGTCTCACAACCGTTATGTAGAGTCTGTACATCAGCGTGTCTGCTTCTAACACGGCCGCCATTACACCGGTTATTGATTCAACTTGAGTTTGATGTCGTGAAATTAAGTTCTGCTGGGATGTACTTGTAGAAACTCTGGTGAGAATGAAGAGCAGCGTTTGTCTTTTAATTGTATCCAAGAATGAGAACCAACTTTACACATCAAGTCTACGTGAATATAAAAGTCTGTAGTGAATGTAAGTGGTTTGAGATTCATCCAATGTTTCTTCTCGCAGTCGCTTGTCATTCCAGAGAAGTTCCAGCACATTCTGCGTGTTCTGAACACGAACATCGATGGAAGACGGAAAATCGCCTTCGCCATCACCGCCATCAAGGTGAGTAAAGCCGCCGACGGCTCGATGCGACGTCCATCAGACCTCTTGTGCGACGTCCATCAGAGCTCTTGTGCGTGACGTCCGTCAGAGCTCTTGTGCGACGTCCGTCAGACCTCTTGTGCGTGACGTCCATCAGAGCTCTTGTGCGACGTCCATCAGAGCTCTTGTGCGACGTCCATCAGAGCTCTTGTGCGACGTCCATCAGAGCTCTTGTGCGACGTCCATCAGAGCTCTTGTGCGACGTCCGTCAGACCTCTTGTGCGACGTCCGTCAGAGCTCTTGTGCGACGTCCGTCAGAGCTCTTGTGCGACGTCCATCAGAGCTCTTGTGCGACGTCCGTCAGACCTCTTGTGCGTGACGTCCATCAGAGCTCTTGTGCGACGTCCGTCAGACCTCTTGTGCGTGACGTCCATCAGAGCTCTTGTGCGTGACGTCCGTCAGAGCTCTTGTGCGACGTCCGTCAGAGCTCTTGTGCGACGTCCGTCAGAGCTCTTGTGCGACGTCCATCAGACCTCTTGTGCGTGACGTCCATCAGAGCTCTTGTGCGACGTCCGTCAGACCTCTTGTGCGTGACGTCCATCAGAGCTCTTGTGCGTGACGTCCGTCAGAGCTCTTGTGCGACGTCCGTCAGACCTCTTGTGCGTGACGTCCATCAGAGCTCTTGTGCGTGACGTCCATCAGAGCTCTTGTGCGTGACGTCCGTCAGAGCTCTTGTGCGACGTCCGTCAGACCTCTTGTGCGTGACGTCCATCAGAGCTCTTGTGCGACGTCCATCAGAGCTCTTGTGCGACGTCCGTCAGACCTCTTGTGCGTGACGTCCATCAGAGCTCTTGTGCGACGTCCATCAGAGCTCTTGTGCGTGACGTCCATCAGAGCTCTTGTGCGTGACGTCCATCAGAGCTCTTGTGCGACGTCCGTCAGACCTCTTGTGCGTGACGTCCATCAGAGCTCTTGTGCGACGTCCGTCAGAGCTCTTGTGCGACGTCCGTCAGACCTCTTGTGCGACGTCCATCAGAGCTCTTGTGCGTGACGTCCGTCAGAGCTCTTGTGCGACGTCCGTCAGACCTCTTGTGCGTGACGTCCATCAGAGCTCTTGTGCGACGTCCGTCAGACCTCTTGTGCGTGACGTCCATCAGAGCTCTTGTGCGACGTCCGTCAGAGCTCTTGTGCGACGTCCGTCAGAGCTCTTGTGCGTGACGTCCGTCAGAGCTCTTGTGCGTGACGTCCGTCAGAGCTCTTGTGCGTGACGTCCATCAGAGCTCTTGTGCGACGTCCATCAGAGCTCTTGTGCGACGTCCGTCAGACCTCTTGTGCGTGACGTCCATCAGAGCTCTTGTGCGACGTCCGTCAGAGCTCTTGTGCGACGTCCGTCAGACCTCTTGTGCGTGACGTCCATCAGAGCTCTTGTGCGACGTCCTTCAGAGCTCTTGTGCGTGACGTCCGTCAGAGCTCTTGTGCGACGTCCGTCAGAGCTCTTGTGCGTGACGTCCGTCAGAGCTCTTGTGCGTGACGTCCGTCAGAGCTCTTGTGCGACGTCCGTCAGAGCTCTTGTGCGTGACGTCCGTCAGAGCTCTTGTGCGTGACGTCCGTCAGAGCTCTTGTGCGTGACGTCCGTCAGAGCTCTTGTGCGTGACGTCCGTCAGAGCTCTTGTGCGTGACGTCCGTCAGAGCTCTTGTGCGACGTCCATCAGAGCTCTTGTGCGACGTCCATCAGAGCTCTTGTGCGTGACGTCCGTCAGAGCTCTTGTGCGTGACGTCCGTCAGAGCTCTTGTGCGACGTCCATCAGAGCTCTTGTGCGACGCGCCTGTGTTTCTCTCGCAGGGTGTTGGACGGCGATACGCTCACGTGGTGTTGAGGAAGGCTGATATTGATCTGAGTAAGAGGGCTGGAGAACTCACTGATGATGAGGTGGGTGTGAAGCTCCGTCTCTAACACTTGTTGGTCACATCAAACCTGGTTTATTCATGTTTTAATCGCTGCAGGTTGAGAGAGTCGTGACCATTATGCAGAACCCTCGCCAGTACAAAATCCCAGACTGGTTCCTCAACAGACAGAAGGATGTTAAAGATGGAAAGTACAGTCAGGTACGGATGGACAACTGTTTGTTTCTTTGTCTTTCAAAGGTTCTTTTACTGATCATGATCACAACAAGTCACGTGAGTTATGTCACTGTTATTAGTGCTTGTACTTGTTTTCACCTAAACAAGGTTATTTTCCTAAACGAGGAATAAAAAAACATTTACTTAAACTGAAACTTAAATAGTCAAAATAAATGAGAAAGGAAACTACCAGTGCTTATTGAGAAACGAATTCTAACCACATGTTTCTGGTTAATAAATCTTTGTTTTTGTCTGTGTATGAGCTGTGTGGCGATTGAGGGAAATGCCTGTAAAAGGCGCATCGCACACTTGATGGAAACACGCTAGAGTCCTGTGTGATAAACCCACACGGCTTTAAGTGAAAACTAATTCTGTCATCATTCACTCACACTCTTGTCATATTAAACCTCGTGACGTTTTCTTTGGCAGAACACAAGAGATTTAAAAATGTTAACTGGACCCGTTCACTTGCATTGATTTTGTGTCCACAATAGACGTGAGTGTTGTCCGGTGATGTGCTATATGCAAATCAAGTGAATCTACAGCCTTGTTAGGCATTCTAAGTTCCTTCTTTAAAGAAAAATAGACATTCAGCTCAACATGATGAGACCGCGTCCGTTCTGTAAACAATACAAAACATGCACATTAGTGATGCGTGGATGGCGGTTAAATCCGCGGGTGCTGCGGATGATCCTTGGGTCGGGTAATAAAAAATATATTCTGATTAATTGCGGGTGGGTCGCGGGTTGATGATCATTTGTTAATAATTCAATTATTTATAACAACATTTCTTTAAAATACAAATGTGTTTTAATAGCAGTTTCAGTCAGACAACTGGCAATTTTGCACTCATGTAAAAGAAATACGCGGGTGTCGACAGTGGAGGGGGGTTATTTTCTTAATGCAGAAATGGAAGCGAAACAGATCCGGGAGAAACTTTCAGTTAGATGAGTCCTCAGAGGAAAATGTGTTATTCTGGGACAAACAAGATGGCTTATTCCCACGACTGCGGCGCCTTGCACAGCTTGTTGCAGGAATGCACAATATTCTCCTAGCAAGCGAACGCTCATTTAGTGTGGGCTTTAGAGGCGAGGAGGAATCGTCTGGATCCAGGCACAGCAGATGCTATTGTGTTTTTGCACGGTGCAAAAGAAAAGGCCAAGTAGCTAATACTCTTATTGCATTTAAGCTGAATTAGCACAGTTTTGTTATCTGACTTTGTTCTGTTTTCTGGAAAGAAAAAAAGTTATTTTGTTACTTTGAATATCTGTTTTTGGAATGTTCCAGTATAATATTTCAAATTATTTGAGCTGTGTTTGTGTGGTCGAAGCCAAACTTTTTGTTATAAAAATAAATGTTCATTTAAAAGCATTTTACAATTAGCGTATCGTTTTAATATCGGATATTGACAGACTAGTTCTAACGTCACTGAATCTGGTAACATCATGCTTAAAGAAAATAATTAGATGAATTAAAGTGACGATCGGTTGCGGGTCGGGTGCTGATATCTATATCATTGAAAATTATACGTGCGGGTGGATAATTGATTTGAAGCAGCGGATGCGGGTGACATTTTAGCTCATCTGCGCATCTCTAATATCTTGTGAACATTCTATTTTGTTTATTCTGTTAAACATGTAACAATATTAGGGATATGGTGTTAATATAATCATGGTCACATGACTATGAAATTAAAGGTGGTCTTGGTCTAATGTAGAGAATGTAAGAAAAAACAATAGATGTCACCTTTAGCGAGGTCCATCTGGTGCAGTTATTAATGCAATATCGCTCTCATACGAGTGTATAAATGTGCTTGTCTGAAGGATAACCACATGACATTGCTTAATGTCAGGCCCTGGATAATCATCCCTCTGTGTGTTTGTTTGTTTTTTGTTGTTGAAGGTCAATGTTTTCATCATGCTTAATGTGAAATGTTGGTCTTAATTTATAAAAGTGATTTTTTTTTTGCCATTCTATTGAGTCCTCTTGAAGTAAACTATGAAATGGTTAAATGTGAAATGTTGTTTCTCAAGGTCCTTGCCAACGGTCTGGACAACAAACTGAGAGAAGATCTAGAGAGACTGAAGAAGATCAGGGCTCATCGTGGTCTCCGTCACTTCTGGGGGTGAGTGTCACTGCTTGACTACAACGAAAAAAAGCTACTGGACATCATCACTTATAAGTGTGAAGAGATAGTGAGAGAGAGCTATGCTCATGTGCTGGTGACCTGGCAGTCTGGTTCAAAGCTAGGTTTAGTCTGTTCCAGCATGGTCACACTGAGACAGATGTGTTCTTGGGACAGAGGTTCTCCATGCTGTCACGTGAGGTCTTTCCTGCAGAGTTTAGCTCCAGCCCTGATCATTTACCTGTTTGTACCCGTCTAGTAATTAGGGATGCTCCGATCCGATATTCGTATCGGGTATCGGCGTCGATACGTAATAAAATTCTAGATCGGGTATCGGTGACCGATACCCGATCTGACATAAAATTTGTGCTAGACGATGTAAAAGTTCATGGAGACACCGGCGCTTAAACTCTCTCGTGGGCGGCTGCGCATTGCGCAACGTGCGACATCATACGCTAGCAACGTGCGACATCATACGCTAGCAACGTGCTCTGTACGTAGTGCACGTGAACAAGTGAACATATAGCAGCGAACAGCATGGAGCGAGCCAAAATATCTGTCATTTGGAGTTATTTTACAACAGCTACGCCAATAAGTTCCACCGCTTTCATTGTTATGGATGGGCAACCGCTGTCCGTCGTTGCGAAAAATGGCTTCAGACTCCTTATAAACCACCTGGAGCCGCAGTACGACACGCCGAAGCGTAAATATTTAACTCTACCTTGAACTGTACCGAAAAGTCAAAAAGCAAACACATATCCGAAAAACTTAAAGATGTCAATGCGGTGAGTTTTACAACAGATATCTGCAGCTGCGACGTGTCCACCGTGTCGCTTTTAAGTTTAACCGCACACTGGTTGGATAAGAATTTTGTGCCACAAAATGCCACGTTAAATGCAACAAACGTGCAGTTTTACTCAGCTAGGAAAGCTAGCGTTTTATTCATCTGTTTCTGTGTTGGATGTTAAATTTTATTTTCACTAAACTTTAGTTTAGTTAAGTGGACTTTGCTTTAGTGACTAAAGCATTAAAAAGATCTGATTCATGTTATTTTGAATATCTAAAGCAGTAAAGCTATTACTTTTTTGCTCAATTTCAGCAGCTTTTTTTTGCGAATTGATTTTTTAATTATTTTTGCACTTTCTTAAAAATTATTAAGAGATTTTGTTTCCATTTATTTATACCCGTTTATCAAGCTAGTGAAGCTGTTGTTATATTCAGCTGCTTAATTTGCACTTTAATTTTGAATGTCTTTTGTCCAAAGATAGTGAACACTTTTGTTTTATTTTTCATTTGTTTTGCACCGGTGCTGGTTTAATAAACTATTTACTAAATTTGTGAATCATTAGTTTGTTATTTTGTTTTACGGGGTCAGGAAATTTATGTTAAGTCGAGCCTGATGTCTTGCACAGCAATGCACATAGTTTATTAAGTAATTGTGCACTTTAAAATTTTTACCTTAGTATCGGATCGGTACTCGGTATCGGCCGATACTGAATCTCAGGTATTGGAATCGGTATCGGAAGCAAAAAAGGTGGATCGGAGCATCCCTACTAGTAATGGGATTGTTCCACTTGATGCAGACTTCTTAATGTGCTTAAGAATCGCTCTTGTTGTACTTTGTCATGCCCCGATGGATCTGTGCCACCTATTCCTAGAAAGTTACAGACAGGAGAGTTTGATCGGGAAGGCTTTGCGGGTCAGGGTCGAGAACCTCTGGTGTAGAAGGTTTAAAAAAGGCCCTGCATCAGCAGCACAGTCTGGTCTCATTTTCATTGTATTAAAAGCATTTTGTCATTTGTAATGGTCTCTTTATTTTTTCTCTAGTCTGCGTGTGCGTGGTCAGCACACCAAAACCACTGGACGTCGCGGTCGTACTGTGGGTGTGTCCAAGAAGAAGTAAAAGTTCAATAAAAGTCAAGAGTTCAGCCACTCTGTCTCCTTTTGTCTTTTGTGAAATGCTGTCACCTGAGTCACAGAGATCTTGTGATGACGAAGTCTTCTCTGTCCTGTGACGTTAAACATTCAATGGTAAGCAGGCACAATAGCTGCAATTCCACTATCCAGCCAAAAGAGGGTGAGCTAGTGTGGGCCAGTAGCTGCATGGGGTTGAACATTCCTTGCCAGGGCACGGAATTTTACATTCAAAATGAGACTTCTGTCATAATGTTCTCTCATTTCAAACCTGTTTGACTTTCTTGCAACAAAACGACAAAATATATTTTGAAGATGTTTGTAACAGCACGGCCCCCCATTCACTTCTATTGTAACCAATGCAATGTCTGAAATTGTTATGTAGCTTTGTGCCAGCACCAGGGCAGTCCTTTTCTCCAGAGACTCCGCAGTAAAAAATCACTCAAAACTCAAACTAACTTTATTAAAATGTGTTTCATTAAATTTTCAAAAGTTGAGAACTCAAATTAAGTGCATGCATGCTGACTTTACACTGTTAAAGGTGCTGTCTTGTAACGCTGAACATGGTCAACTTGTCAAATCACTAGTTGTCTCGTATGTGTCTGCTCTATAAACTCTCCCACACTTAAATATAAGTTCAGTGATTCACAAGAACGCTAAATCTTAAGCTATTTTTCATTTCATACAGTAAATGTTTGACTTTGTAAAGAAAAATACAGACACTGATAGTTTTATTCACAAATGTGTAATGATTGTGGACATGAATTACAATTAAGGATTTCAACAGACATTGTCTCAGGTTTCTTATGTAGATAAAAAATATACATACAAATCCACAATTACAAAGTAATTTTTTGTGAGGTGGATGGATCATCTTGGCAAAGGAGAAGCGCTCACTCACACAGATTTGATATTTGAGAGATAGGCCTTTTGTGTACAAAGAAAAAGTCTTAGATCTTTGAGATTAGCTCATGAAAAATGGTGGCAAAAACCAAAGTGTTGCGTTTATAATTTTGTTCACTATACAGTATATTGGCCAGAGAAAAAATGAGATCACTACAGCTGATTGCAGAGGCATCTGCTGAGCGTGAGTGCCAGTAAAAGCAACAGCTTAACAGAGAAAGAGACGAGAGAAGAATTTCAAACCTGAGACCTGACCGTGACCGATGAAGTCTACAAGCACCTCTATGGACACAAATTATATGTCCAGACAGATAACAATCTGCTGAAATATATATATAATACGTACAGCAAAATTGTACACTATGGGTCAGCTGTGGGTATCACAACTTGCCATGTATGATTTTGAGTATAGACATGGAAAGAGAAACTCTAATGCTGATGCACTGTCAAGCCAAGAAGTCACAAAAGCCCTTCAGTCCTACTCACAGAGGACCTCTTATTTACAGCAAAGTCTGAACACCAGAGCTCAATCTGGGGAGCATATGCTAGTAAACCTAGAAGATTATTCCTTACAAAAGTAAAAAACCTTTCCTTTCTTTTACATTGGCTACGGTGTAAAGACCCCCTGGTCCCTATACTGATTTTCTGAAAGAGTTTGCGGACTTCCTATCGGACCTATTGGTTAACGTTGATAAAATACTAATTGTCTGAGATTTTAATATCCATGTAGATAGCGCTAACGATGCATTAGCACTGGCGTTTACAGAACTACTACAATCTTTTGGGGTAATACAACACATTAAAGGACCCACTCATCGATTTAATCATACACTAGACCTGATTATATCTCACGTAGCCGATCTAACCAATATAGATATTATCTTTTAACGGGTACTTTGCGCACGTCAGGAATCAGCCCTTTAACTCGTTATCGACAGGATAGAACAATCACCTCCGCTACTAAAGATAGCTTCACAAAGAGCTTGCCAGATCTGACTCCTTTACTAACCATACCAATAAATAAAGAATCGCTCGATAACATGACCAGGAAATTGGGTACTATTTTCTCTAATACATTAGAAGCTGTTGCACCTACGAAGTCAAAAAAGATTAATGAGAAAAATATTGCACCATGGTACAATAGCACCACTCGCGCCCTTAAAAGAGAAACTCGCAAACTAGAGCGCAAATGGATAAAATCGCAATTAGAGGTCTTTAAAATGGCGTGGAGAGAGAGTGCAAACTGTTATAAAAAGGCACTAAAAGCAGCAAAGGCTGAGCACCTTCGTAACCTCATAGAAACCAACAAAAACAATCCAAGGTTTCTATTTAGCACAGTCGCTAAATTAACAAATAAACAGACACCACCTGACCTGCCTATTCCGCCGCACCTCGGTAGCAATGAATTCATGAAATTTTTTACAGAGAAAATCGAAAAGATTCGTGACAAAATTGTAAAAACTCAACCTCCAAATCTGTCCTATGAATTAGCACCAACCATCGCTCCAAAACAAAGGCTCCAGCGTTTTTCACCTATAAAACAGGAAGATTTAATTCAACTTATCGCAACTTTTAAACCTACAACTTGCTTACTAGACCCCATACCAACTAAATTATTAAAAGAGCTACTACCTGTTGCAATTGAGCCCATTTATAACATTATCAACTCGTCAATTAATCTAGGCCATGTCCCAGGACCCTTTAAGATGGCCGTCATTAAGCCTCTAATCAAGAAACCAAACTTAGATCCAAATGAACTTGGAAACTATAGACTGATTTCAAATCTCCCATACCTGTCTAAAATACTAGAAAAAGTAGTGTGCACTCAGTTGTGCTCTTTCTTACAAAATAACAACATGCACGTAAAATTTCAGTCAGGCTTTAGATCTCATCATAGCACTGAAACTGCGCTCGTTAAAATTACAAACGACCTGCTTATAGCATCAGATAAAGGTAACATCTCACTCTTGGTCCTGCTTGACCTGAGTGCTGCGTTCGATATCGTAGACCATAACATACTTCTAGATCGCTTACACAATTATACCGGTATTGAGGGACAGGCACTACAGTGGTTTAGATCTTACTTGTCAGACAGACATCAATTTGTCCATTTAAATGGGGAATCATCAAATCTAACGCAAGTAAATTATGGATTACCTCAGGGATCGGTTCTGAGACCCGTGCTGTTCTGCATATACATGCTGCCCCTCGGAAACATTATTAAAAAACATGGAATTCGCTTCCATTGCTATGCAGATGATACTCAGCTATATATCTCATCAAGACCAGATGACCAAGCTAACTTACATTTATTCATTTGACAGACGCTTTTATCCAAAGCGACTTACAAGTAGTTTTTTACAGTGGCACATTACTGCAGCGCAATCAGGGGTAAGGTGTCTTGCTCAAGGGCCCTTCAGTCATGACCTGCTGGCACTGAGATTCGAACCGGCAACCTTCTGATCACAAGCCCAACGCTCTAACCCCCAGGCCCGTCCCTGCTCTTGTTGTCGTATCCCATTACAAGCCAACACTATTGTTGCAGCCATTAAAGTATTTTTAGTTTTTTTTAATAGCAAAGTAGTTATATACTGTATACATATATTCCTTTTAATAAGTTCATTTAGAAACATTTGTGGAGCATTGTTTTGTTTGGTAAATACTGCCCGTGTATTCTTCCGTTAGTGTTTCATTTGCCTCAACTGCCTTGTGTATACTTCTGTTAGTGTTTCATTCCCTTCACCTGCCCGTCACCCTCCCTTTGTGATCATCCCTCATTAGCGTTTCCCTATATATTGTCTTAGTCCCCTTCGTTCCTAATCGGTCTATTGTTTGTAGTCCTGAGAAGTTCTGTGTTCCTTTTGGATTTTCCATTCTTGTTTTGGACTTATTTTGGATAATTCTTGGATCTTGTTTATTTTTGATTTGTATTTCTATTTAATTTGTCCTGTTCCCATTATTGGGTTTTTGTTTTTATTATTCAAAGTTTTTGTTAACCCTTCCTCTGCATTGCACTTGGGTTCTTCCACACACCGTTCATGACACCCAGAGCAAAAAAAACAGGTCCTCTATTGGAAGAAATTTTTATAATATCCCAACATAAACATTTACTGTGTTTTTATTACATTTCACACACAATGTCTCTAAATGATATATACCATGGTCTGTTTGAATACTGGATTCTGATTGGCTGGAGAGTGTCCATTAAAACCGTGAACCTTTGAAATCCTTTAATGCACGGCTAGATTATCCTTTACATATAGTATGTATTATATTAGATTCGATTTTTAATAAGAGTTATAATAATTATAATAGATTATATTATAACATACTGTATAAAAACCCATACAGTAACATCATGCGTATAAAAGAAAAAATATATAGATACAGCAGTTTTAGCAGAAACAAAGGGAAACATGGACATGCCACCAACAGGCGACGCGATGAGGAACGCCACGCTGCTTAAAACTGTACATTTCTCTAAGCTGAAATCATCTTAGAAATGTTACTTATTTGCTTTGAAGACAAAGATAGCAAGTCTTTTCATGAAGTTATGTAACGTGTGTTCATGTACTTTTGCAGAAGAGAAGCCATTGACAAGATTCTAGAACAACTCAAGTTTATTTGTACATGAAAAGCAGTCTGTTAACATACCTATACAGTAGATAGAGACCAATAGTTGTCACTCTTACAGTATACATGACACAACATATGATTAAATAAACAATACAATATTGTTTACGGCTATCCGTGGCCTATCGAGCTTCCTTCAGGTGGGAGTCCGACTTAGGGGCGTTCAGTCGTAATCTTGCAGACGGTAGCCTCTCACCAGTGGCTCCTCAGCCAAGTGCACAAACCAAATGTCTGAATCTGCGGTTCCTCTCGTACCGAACACGATTACTGTCACAACAACACGGCATTAGTAGGGTAAAACTAACCTGTCTCACTCATGGTTTGAAATCTCAGTTTTTCCTTTAACATCAACACAAGAGAAGAGCTGATAGTGTGTGAGATGTGTGTTTGTGGGGAGGGGGATTATACCTCAGTGTGTGTCCACCAGTCACTGGTCTGGTCAGCAGAGCTGTTGTGTATTCACCTCAGTTATTAGCATATTAATGCCTCTCTTTACTGATTTCTTTCTTTCTGCACAGATACATTGTCACCCTGTTTTGTGTATTGCAGATTTAAACAGTCTGACAATTCCAAGATACTTGTTTCTCTTAAATACAAGACATTTCTCATAAAATTCCCATCTCAGTAAGAAGACACAATAATTCAGCTCCGATCGTTTGCTTAAGAACAATATCTGAAACTTTGGAGAGGACTTTGGTAAGATTACTAGGGTGATTTTCTCAGGATAAATATCATTGCTAGGAGAAACAACTGAGAATAAAGACATATTTATATGGGCTTGTTTGTGTTGATTTTGTTGTAGTCGCAAAGCAAAGATCACTTTGAAAATGCTTATTAATATTCCGAAATGTTACTGGATTCTGAGGGACAGTCAGGAGCGTGATGTCCATCCACAACTCCTGCTTCACACAAGCACAAGAATTGCGTTTGGACAATCAGCTCCAGACAGCCAAGATCAAACCAGACACAAGTCACAGGACAGAGACAGGAACAGAACCATTCATGGTCAGTGTTGAGGGGGTCAGCGGTCCGGACAGCTGTGCACTCACAACAGAATCGTGAAAATACTCGCACTAAAGATCTGACAGTTCAAGAGAACTCTGTTCTCACACGTGACATACACAGACTTTACATGATCTGTCAAAACATCAACATCACTCACAACATGATGTTTAATTAACAAAGTTCGGGAGGAGCCGGAGCAAATAATCCGCCGGCTGGTCTACAATCAGCAATCACCGCACATACACAATCAGCCATAGCGAGCTCGCTCATAAATAGGGAAACCATCTTACCTGCTCGATCTCTTAAGATTAAGCATCCCTCCTCCACCCTGGCTCCTCTCCAAAACTCATTTTCTTGCAAGAACCCTGGGGGATGTGCTCTGGGCTCAAACCGGTACCAAGGTGTAGTGTTTTGGGTTCAGATAGATCTGGCGAGCTTGGAGCCCGCTTCCCGGACAGCACGCCTAATACGCATAACCTTCATTACCAAGCTCTATCTTTATTATCCCTATCAACATCACTGTTATCTGCACAGGTGAACTCGTGAAACATACTACTGAAGAAGAGTGCAGTACTCTAACTTCACATTTGACCAGGTCTCAATCCATTGCATATATAAAGAGCTTCGTATTGGTTTAGACAAAAGCACAATGAAGTCACTCAGAATAAAAACATGTGAACTGTTTCTGCTAACGTATAACTCAAAGAGATCGCGCACAAATCTCTTCGTGAGTTCCGCTGCCTCTCAAATTGTGCTCAATGGAACTAGATATAAAGTTAGAAAAAAAAGTCCTCAACGTTTATTATCAAAAGCAAATGATTCAAATTATTTGAATGTACAGTTACTGTATGTCAACATTGTTCTCTATTGAATGTAAGGAGAAACATCTTGTTACATGAAATAAACACTATAAAGTTTGCTGAGCAATAAAAGAGCCATAAAAATCAAGAGTTGTGTCAGGTGAAAGATATTCTTACATTCCTCCTCCATGTGATGCTCATAGTTTCTTTTCTGGTGTGATCCCAGAGGCTCCTCGACATCTTCTGTCCGATGCTCATGCTGTCCCTCAAATGTTGCTTCTCTCTGCTTGTTCCCCTCCTCCTTCCCCTCCAACCACTCTTTTCTTCTGTGCTCCTCATTTTCTGCAGGACTGGGGTTTCCTAAGAGACTCCAGCTCAATGGAGAAAATCTTTGCTGACACAATGAACTGGGTGAGAGAGAGAGAGAGAGAGAGAAAGAGAGAGACATTGGGATACAGATGCAGGACAGAGGGTTGGAAATCGGCTGCCGGTGTGTTTGGACTCAATTGTCTGGTTTCGAGCAGTAAAATCCTGAAAAGTTTAGCTCGTCTTGTTTAGCAGGACTGACCAGTTCACCTTTAAAAGACGCTGGAATCACTATGAACTGAACTGTCACTGAGTGCATGCATGTGTGTACAGTGTGTGACTGAGTGCGTGTGTGTACAGTGTGTGACTGAGTGCGTGTGTGTACAGTGTGTGACTGAGTGCGTGTGTGTACATAGTGTGACTGAGTGCGTGTGTGTACAGTGTGTGACTGAGTGCGTGTGTGTACAGTGTGTGACTGAGTGCGTGTGTGTACGGTGTGTGAATGAGTGCGTGTGTGTACGGTGTGTGACTGAGTGCGTGTGTGTGTACAGTGTGTGACTGAGTGAGTGTGTGTACAGTGTGACTGAGTGAGTGTGTGTGTACAGTGTGTGACTGAGTGTGTGTGTGTACAGTGTGTGTGTGTGTGTGTGTACAGTGTGTGACTGAGTGCGTGTGTGTACAGTGTGTGACTGAGTGCGTGTGTGTGTACAGTGTGTGACTGAGTGTGTGTGTGTGTACAGTGTGTGACTGCCCACCGGAGGCTTCTAGAGAGGAGAAGGCAGGGATGAAGCACCGGTAGTATCCAGCTAACCCGAGAAAAGCACGTACCTGGGTCTTTGTAGTGGGTCTGGGGGCCTTCTGGACGGCCTCGACCTTTTGGGGCTGTGGTTGGATAATCCCACGTCCCACTCTGAATCCGAGGTAGCGGGCCTCCGCTAGACCCAGGTGGCATTTCCTCGGGTTTGCGGCCAGCCCTGCCTTTCGCAGATCAAGTAAGACCTTCCGGAGCCTCTCCAAATGTTCCTCCCAGCTCCCCGAGTGGACGACCAAGTCATCAAGGTAAGCCGCGGCATACGTTTGGTGAGGCCTCAACAGAATGTCCATCATACGCTGGAAAGTGGCAGGTGCCCCATGTAGGCCGAAAGGCAACACCCTGTATTGCCAATGCCCTGAAGGTGTGCTGATCGCCATTTTCTCCTTGGCCTCTGGGGAAAGGGGCACCTGCCAGTAGCGTTCACATGGTAGAGTTGTTCAGTCTTTCCTCTGCCCGGCTGACGGAGCCGGTAATTGACCGGCCCTTCCTTCTCGAGGACGGTGTAGGGTCCCTTCCAGGCCGCCAGGAACTTCGAGGTGGCCGAAGGAGTCAGGACGAGAACCCTGTCGCGCTGGGCGCGCTGGGCCTCGAGCAGATGTTCCTTCACCAACGGCATCACACGGTCGATTCGTTCTCTCATTTGTTGTACATGTTCGACTATGCTCCTGTGCGGGGCGGGTTGTTGCTCCCAGCCGTCTCGAGCAACGTCTAGGAGGCCGCGAGGTTGCCGGCCAAAGAGAAGTTCGAATGGGGTAAACCCGGTGGATGCCTGGGGTACCTCTCTCACCCCGAAGAGCACGTAGGGGAGCATAAGGTCCCAGTCGCGCCCATCCTCTGCCACCACTCGCCGCAACATCCTCTTCAAGGTCTGGTTGAACCTTTCGACTAAGCCGTCCGTCTGTGGATGGTAGACCGAAGTGCGGAGCTGTTTCACCTTGAGGAGGTGGTAGAGGTCGGTCATCAGCCGGGACATGAACGGGGTACCTTGGTCCGTCAGAATCTCGGAAGGGATTCCCACCCTGCTGAACAACAGGAACATCTCTTTTGGAATCGTCTTGGTTGTGGCCTTTCGGAGAGGGAGGGCTTCCGGATATCGGGTGGCGTAATCGACGATTACTAAGATGTGTTCATGACCACGAGCAGACTTCGGCAGGGGCCCTACCAGGTCCAGGCCAATGCGCGAGAAGGGTATCTCTTTGATGGGAAGTGGAATCAGGGGGCTGGGGGGAGGTCGTTGGGGGGACGTCAGCTGGCATGTCGGATATAGCTGGCATATCGGATATCCCTGACAGAACCGTTTAACCTCAGCTTCTAGTCCTGGCCAGTGAAATCGGTCCCGTATTCGTTGTGCCGTGTTAGCGGCTCCGAGGTGTCCAGCCATTGGGTGTACATGCGCGAGTTTCATGATCACCCCCGTCTTCGCTTTGGGTACCACCAACAAGGTCTTCTCCTCCCCCCGCCTTAGGGCGACACAGTACAGCAGACCATTCCTTACTATGAAGTGCGGCAAGGGTTGAGGGGCTGGATGTCGAACCTCCTCGTCTACCATCCGGACCTGGTTCCAACAATTGCGCAAGCGATCGTCCTCTCGTTGTTCTCTTCCGAACGAACCGCCTTCCGTGACCGTCGCTAAGAGATCAAAACCAACATTATTAGACTGAGAGTTATCCTCACCTCCTTGCTCGCTCTCGGTGGCCAACAGGGCGGGTTGGGGTCTGGGCGTGCGTCGGCGTCGTGGGTGCCGGTTCTTCTTCTTGTAAGCAGGCTGTACTGTCGAGGCCAAGAGCTGGTCAAAGCCGGGCCAGTCCCGCCCGAGGAGAAGCGGTACGGGCAGATCATTCACGATAACCACTTCCACATACCAGGATCCGGCCTCAGCGGCGACTTCCACGCGACGACTCGGGACCTCTCGGGTGTCCCCATGGACACACTTGATGGGAAGCAGGCTCCGTCGGGGTTGAGGAGGGGATAAAATGCCGTCCCGGACCAGGGTAATGGAACTACCAGAGTCGAGGGTGGCGACTACTGCCTTGCCGTCCAAGCGTACCACTCGTTCTGGGGCACCAGGCGGCACCTTCCGGTGGACAATACAGCCTGCTAACCACGCCCGCGGCGTCGGAGAGGCCAGCTCGGTGGGCATCGGCTCATCCTGAAGGGAGGCCACCTAGGGTCTGCTGGCTGGTCGAGAGATACCCTCTCGCGGTCGCCAAGGCGGATTCACCCTCCGGGGCTGGGCACTCGCTCTCTCTCCTCCGTCTCGCGCAAAAGCTGCATCCGCCAGCTCGATCGCTTCTACTAGTTCTCCGAGGGAGGTCGGGTTCCTCATGCTCACTGGATTCCTGAACCGGCGAGGTAGGGCTCGCAGCATGTGGTCCACGACGACCTTTTCGGCGACTTGATTGGCTGTGGCCCCCTCGTTCAAGAGCCAGAGATGGGCGAATCTCGACAGCTGGGCAGCCTGCATTCGAGCTGGGAGTTGCTCGTTGTATACCCATTGGTGGAAGTGCTGAGCGGCGGCTACCGGTGACAGACCGACCCGAGCGAGGATTTCCGCATTCAGTCTGTCATAGTCATCCTGAAATGGGTCTTGGAGGGCGAAGTAGGCCCGCTGTGCCTCGCCGGTCAGGAAAGGAGCCAGTATCCGGGCCCAAACAGCTTTGTCCCAGGTTTCCCTTTTGGCTATCACCTCAAAGGTATGAAGGTAGGCGTCGATGTCGTCCTGCTCCGTAAGTTTGGTGAGATGCTGGTGGGCTGTGGCGCGGCCATCAGGGAGGGGAACTCGCGCTGCTGTGTCTTGCACGGTCTCGAACCGGTGTTCCAGCCACTCTTGCCGGCGAGAGAGCTGTTCGGTGAAGCGTTGTTGTTGGGCAGAGATCTCCGTAAGGCGGCAGATGACTTCGTCCATACTGGTTATCCCTCGAGGAAAGAAGAGAGAATGTGAGAGAGAGAGAGCGATTTCCTGCGGACCAAAAAAAAAAACAGTTTGTATTTAGTATCTGGACCGTCTCAATATGCCCGCATTCTCCACCACTGTGGCAGGCATAAAACGAGACAGACACAGTACTATACAATTTTAGTCCCGGAGGGTGATTTATTGGAGGGGTTTTGTGTGTAGTGACGACTTCTGGAGAGAAGGCCGTGGGGAAGTCGGCGCGTCCTCAATCCTGTGAAGTCCTGGGGGTGCTCGTGCATCAAAAGGGAAGTAGGTTATAGTCCCGTTGAAGAAAACCGAGCTGCTGCAGATCGTCACTCGCTGGTGTCTGTAAAGGGAAGAAAACCAGAGGTTAGTCATCCGAGTCCCTGCTGAGAACAAGCTCACCCTTTCGTCTTCTTCCTCTGCTTATAAAGGGTGAGCTTGATGGGGATCAGGTGGTGACGATCTGCAGGTGTGGCGGCTTGATTGCGCCGTTGCCTTGGTGACGCTGATTTGCCACTGGCCCGTTCGTCACAGCGTGTACAGTGTGTGACTGAGTGCGTGTGCGTGTACGGTGTGTGACTGAGTGCGTGTGTGTGTACAGTGTGTGACTGAGTGCGTGTGTGTACAGTGTGTGACTGAGTGCGTGCGTGTACAGTGTGTGACTGAGTGCGTGTGCGTGTGTGTGTGACTGAGTGCGTGTGTGTGTACAGTGTGTGACTGCGTGCGTGTGTGTACAGTGTGTGACTGAGTTCGTGACTGAGTGCATGTGTGTACAGTGTGTGACTGAGTGCGTGTGTACAGTGTGTGACTGAGTGAGTGTGTGTGTACAGTGTGTGACTGAGTGCGTGTGCGTGTACAGTGTGTGACTGAGTGTGTGTACAGTGTGTGACTGAGTGCGTGTACAGTGTGTGACTGAGTGTGTGTGTGTGTGTGTACAGTGTGTGACTGAGTGCGTGTACAGTGTGTGACTGAGTGAGTGTGTGTGTACAGTGTGTGACTGAGTGCGTGTGTGTGTACAGTGTGTGACTGAGTGCGTGTGTACATTGTGTGACTGAGTGTGTGACTGAGTGCGTGTGTGTACAGTGTGTGACTGAGTGCGTGTGTGTGTACAGTGTGTGACTGAGTGCGTGTGTGTACAGTGTGTGACTGAGTGCGTGTGTGTACAGTGTGTGACTGAGTGCGTGTGTGTACAGTGTGTGACTGAGTGCGTGTGTGTGTACAGTGTGTGACTGAGTGCGTGCGTGTACAGTGTGTGACTGAGTGCGTGCGTGTACAGTGTGTGACTGAGTGCGTGTGTGTACATAGTGTGACTGAGTGCGTGTGTGTACAGTGTGTGACTGAGTGCGTGTGTGTACATAGTGTGACTGAGTGCGTGTGTGTACAGTGTGTGACTGAGTGTGTGTACAGTGTGTGACTGAGTGCGTGCGTGTACAGTGTGTGACTGAGTGCGTGCGTGTGTGTACAGTGTGTGACTGAGTGCGTGCGTGTGTGTACAGTGTGTGACTGAGTGCGTGCGTGTACAGTGTGTGACTGAGTGCGTGCGTGTACATAGTGTGACTGAGTGCGTGTGTGTACAGTGTGTGACTGAGTGTGTGTACAGTGTGTGACTGAGTGCGTGTGTGTACAGTGTGTGACTGAGTGCGTGCGTGTGTGTACAGTGTGTTACTGAGTGCGTGCGTGTGTGTACAGTGTGTGACTGAGTGCGTGCGTGTGTGTACAGTGTGTGACTGAGTGCGTGTGTGTACAGTGTGTGACTGAATGCGTGTGTGTACAGTGTGTGACTGAGTGTGTGTACAGTGTGTGACTGAGTGCGTGCGTGTACAGTGTGTGACTGAGTGCGTGCGTGTGTGTACAGTGTGTGACTGAGTGCGTGCGTGTGTGTACAGTGTGTGACTGAGTGCGTGTGTGTACAGTGTGTGACTGAGTGCGTGCGTGTACAGTGTGTGAGTGAGTGTGTGTACAGTGTGTGTATGAGTGTGTGTGTGTACAGTGTGTGACTGAGTGCGTGCGTGTACAGTGTGTGACTGAGTGTGTGTGTGTACAGTGTGTGACTGAGTGCGTGCGTGTACAGTGTGTGAGTGAGTGTGTGTACAGTGTGTGTATGAGTGCGTGTGTGTACAGTGTGTGACTGAGTGCGTGTGTGTACAGTGTGTGACTGAGTGCGTGCGTGTACAGTGTGTGAGTGAGTGTGTGTACAGTGTGTGTATGAGTGCGTGTGTGTACAGTGTGTGACTGAGTGCGTGCGTGTACAGTGTGTGACTGAGTGTGTGTGTGTACAGTGTGTGTATGAGTGCGTGTGTGTACAGTGTGTGACTGAGTGCGTGCGTGTACAGTGTGTGACTGTGTGTGTGTGTGTACAGTGTGTGACTGAGTGCGTGTGTGTACAGTGTGTGACTGAGTGCGTGTGTGTGTACAGTGTGTGACTGACTGCGTGCGTGTACAGTGTGTGACTGAGTGCGTGTGTGTACAGTGTGTGAGTGAGTGTGTGTACAGTGTGTGAATGAGTACGTGTGTGTACAGTGTGTGAGTGTGTGTGTGTACAGTGTATGACTGAGTGCGTGTGTGTACAGTGTGTGACTGAGTGCGTGTGTGTACAGTGTGTGAGTGAGTGTGTGTACAGTGTGTGAATGAGTACGTGTGTGTACAGTGTGTGAGTGAGTGTGTGTGTGTACAGTGTGTGACTGAGTGCGTGCGTGTACAGTGTGTGAGTGAGTGTGTGTACAGTGTGTGACTGAGTGCGTGTGTGTACAGTGTGTGACTGAGTGTGTGTGTGTACAGTGTGTGACTGAGTGCGTGCGTGTACAGTGTGTGAGTGAGTGTGTGTACAGTGTGTGTATGAGTGCGTGTGTGTACAGTGTGTGACTGAGTGCGTGTGTGTACAGTGTGTGACTGAGTGCGTGCGTGTACAGTGTGTGAGTGAGTGTGTGTACAGTGTGTGTATGAGTGCGTGTGTGTACAGTGTGTGACTGAGTGCGTGCGTGTACAGTGTGTGACTGAGTGTGTGTGTGTACAGTGTGTGTATGAGTGCGTGTGTGTACAGTGTGTGACTGAGTGCGTGCGTGTACAGTGTGTGACTGTGTGTGTGTGTGTACAGTGTGTGACTGAGTGCGTGTGTGTACAGTGTGTGACTGAGTGCGTGTGTGTGTACAGTGTGTGACTGACTGCGTGCGTGTACAGTGTGTGACTGAGTGCGTGTGTGTACAGTGTGTGAGTGAGTGTGTGTACAGTGTGTGAATGAGTACGTGTGTGTACAGTGTGTGAGTGTGTGTGTGTACAGTGTATGACTGAGTGCGTGTGTGTACAGTGTGTGACTGAGTGCGTGTGTGTACAGTGTGTGACTGAGTGCGTGTGTGTACAGTGTGTGACTGAGTGCGTGTGTGTGTACAGTGTGTGACTGAGTGCGTGTGTGTGTGTACAGTGTGTGACTGAGTGCGTGCGTGTGTGTACAGTGTGTGACTGAGTGCGTGTACAGTGTGTGAGTGTGTGTGTGTACAGTGTGTGACTGAGTGCGTGTGTGTACATAGTGTGACTGAGTGCGTGTGTGTACAGTGTGTGACTGAGTGCGTGTGTGTGTACAGTGTGTGACTGAGTACGTGTGTGTACAATGTGACTGAGTGCGTGTGTGTACAGTGTGTGACTGAGTACGTGTGTGTACAATGTGACTGAGTGCGTGCGTGTACAGTGTGTGAGTGAGTGTGTGTACAGTGTGTGACTGAGTGTGTGCGTGTACAGTGTGTGACTGAGTGCATGCGTGTGTGTACAATGTGACTGAGTGCGTGCGTGTACAGTGTGTGAGTGAGTGTGTGTACAGTGTGTGAGTGTGTGCGTGTACAGTGTGTGACTGAGTGCGTGCGTGTGTGTACAGTGTGACTGAGTGCGTGTGTGTACAGTGTGTGACTGAGTGCGTGCGTGTACAGTGTGTGAGTGAGTGTGTGTACAGTGTGTGAGTGAGTGCGTGTACAGTGTGTGACTGAGTGCGTGCGTGTGTACAGTGTGTGACTGAGTGTGTGTACAGTGTGTGACTGAGTGTGTGTACAGTGTGTGAGTGAGTGCGTGTACAGTGTGTGACTGAGTGCGTGCGTGTGTACAGTGTGTGACTGAGTGTGTGTACAGTGTGTGACTGAGTGTGTGTACAGTGTGTGACTGACTGCGTGCGTGTACAGTGTGTGACTGAGTGCGTGCTTGTGTGTACAGTGTGTGGCTGAGTGCGTGTGTGTACAGTGTGTGACTGAGTGCGTGCGTGTGTGTACAGTGTGTGGCTGAGTGCGTGTGTGTACAGTGTGTGACTGAGTGCGTGCGTGTGTGTACAGTGTGTGACTGAGTGCGTGTGTGTACAGTGTGTGACTGAGTGCGTGCGTGTGTGTACAGTGTGTGACTGAGTGCGTGTGTGTACAGTGTGTGACTTAGTGCGTGTGTGTACAGTGTGTGACTGAGTGCGTGTTTGTACAGTGTGTGAGTGAGTGTGTGTACAGTGTGTGAGTGAGTGTGTGTACAGTGTGTGAGTGAGTGCGTGTACAGTGTGTGAGTGAGTGCGTGCGTGTACAGTGTGTGACTGAGTGCGTGCGTGTGTGTACAGTGTGTGACTGAGTGCGTGTGTGTGTACAGTGTGTGACTGAGTGCGTGCGTGTACAGTGTGTGACTGAGTTTGTGTACAGTGTGTGAGTGCGTGTGTGTACAGTGTGTGAGTGAGTGTGTGTACAGTGTGTGACTGAGTGTGTGTACAGTGTGTGAGTGAGTGTGTGTACAGTGTGTGAGTGAGTGCGTGCGTGTACAGTGTGTGACTGAGTGCGTGTGTGTACAGTGTGTGAGTGCGTGCGTGTACAGTGTGTGAGTGAGTGCGTGCGTGTACAGTGTGTGAGTGCGTGCGTGTGTGTACAGTGTGTGAGTGCGTGTGTGTGTGTACAGTGTGTGACTGAGTGCGTGCGTGTACAGTGTGTGACTGAGTGCGTGCGTGTGTGTACAGTGTGTGACTGAGTGCGTGCGTGTACAGTGTGTGACTGAGTGTGTGTGTGTACAGTGTGTGACTGAGTGCGTGTGTGTACAGTGTGTGAGTGCGTGCGTGTACAGTGTGTGAGTGAGTGCGTGCGTGTACAGTGTGTGAGTGAGTGTGTGTGTGTACAGTGTGTGACTGAGTGCGTGTGTGTACAGTGTGTGACTGAGTGCGTGCGTGTACAGTGTGTGAGTGAGTGTGTGTGTGTACAGTGTGTGACTGAGTGCGTGTGTGTACAGTGTGTGACTGAGTGCGTGTGTGTGTACAGTGTGTGAGTGCGTGCGTGTGTACAGTGTGTGAGTGCGTGTGTGTACAGTGTGTGACTGAGTGCGTGTGTTTACAGTGTGTGAGTGCGTGCGTGTGTGTACAGTGTGTGAGTGCGTGTGTGTACAGTGTGTGACTGAGTGCGTGTGTGTACAGTGTGTGAGTGCGTGTGTGTACAGTGTGTGACTGAGTGCGTGTGTGTACAGTGTGTGACTGAGTGCGTGTACAGTGTGTGAGTGAGTGCGTGCGTGTACAGTGTGTGAGTGAGTGTGTGTGTGTACAGTGTGTGACTGAGTGCGTGTGTGTACAGTGTGTGACTGAGTGCGTGTGCGTGTACGGTGTGTGACTGAGTGCGTGTACAGTGTGTGACTGCGTGCGTGTGTGTACAGTGTGTGACTGAGTGCGTGTGCGTGTACGGTGTGTGACTGAGTGCGTGTGTGTGTACAGTGTGTGACTGCGTGCGTGTGTGTACAGTGTGTGACTGCGTGCGTGTGTGTACAGTGTGTGACTGAGTGCGTGTACAGTGTGTGAGTGAGTGTGTGCGTGTACAGTGTGTGAGTGAGTGTGTGCGTGTACAGTGTGTGAGTGAGTGTGTGTGTGTACAGTGTGTGACTGAGTGCGTGTGTGTACAGTGTGTGACTGAGTGCGTGTACAGTGTGTGAGTGAGTGCGTGCGTGTACAGTGTGTGAGTGAGTGAGTGCGTGCGTGTACAGTGTGTGAGTGAGTGCGTGTACAGTGTGTGAGTGAGTGAGTGCGTGCGTGTACAGTGTGTGAGTGAGTGTGTGTACAGTGTGTGCACGTGTGTTACAGAGGGTGTGCGTGTGCGTGTGAGCACGTGTGTGACTGAGTGCATTATTTTTATCACAATGTTCAGCACTGGTCTTTATGTGATGATAATAAAGACACTTACATTTAAACATTTAGCAGATGCTTTTAACCAAAGAGATTTACAAGGAAATTAGAAAACTATCAAGCAATTTGCCACAAGGAGGTAATAATATATTTAACAAGTGCTTATACCACAAAGCCAGAAAAAGACCAGTTGTATGTAATTCTCATTTGAAAGCTTTTCTGTTTTTATTCCTTTGGGTATACATGTACATTTAATAACAATCCTCTTATCAAACAAAGACTCATGTTTATGGTTTATGACATCATAAATGTTTTGCCTTATTTCAACAAACATTTTTCAAAGATCGCATGTCAGATTGCATGAGCTTTGCTGGAACAGGATGCAGTCTCTCTGGTAAATGAAGTTATTTGCAAGGCTCAATCCATCTGTTACCGTAGCAGCGGGTTTCTCGTATAAAAAGGTGTGGCAGGGGAACAAGCCCAAGGGTCAGGAGTGAAGGTCAAGAGGTCAGGGGTTACAGGCAGCTGGAGAGTACCAGAGGAGTGGATGTTAACATTGAACTGACGGTCACGGTCTGTGAATGAAAGAGACCGCTGACCACCACTTGGTACGAGTCACAATCGACATCATCACCCATACTGCACCATTGACTCCAGAGCCATGTGCTTGTCTGTGTTTGGATTTTTCAGTTTGGAACTGTTTAGAAACATATGTAGTAAGGGAATCAATGTAGTAAGTGAATGGCTTTAAATAAGAAATGCTTAAAGGCCAAATCGTTACAAAATGTAAATGTTTGACATTTAAATGACATCAGCACATTTGAAGGCTGTTGTCGTTGTGTTGCTATACAGTTGTCACAGGGTTCTGGGCATTTGCTTGGTAGTTGCTTGGTTGTCCTTAGTTGAGACCTCCACCTCCTTTGACTGAAGATCTGTGTCATCAGGTGACAGCACAGTCACTGGATTTCACAGTGTTTCCACCAGCACATTTATAGATGGGTTCATTCACAGAGGATTTTGAAGGGTCGTCTGAGATAAGTGTGACATATTTTGTGCATCTTAAAGCAAACACTAATCTGCTCGGACTAACATGGACCCAAGACCACGGACATCACCTGCAAATAATCTGAAAGACCCGGCTGAGACACGGAGACTCTTCATCTTCTTGATCGTATAATGATGGTATATCATATCAACCCACATGCATGCGCACACACACACACACACATGCACACACACACACATGCATGCACACACACACACGCACACACACACGCACACATGCACACACACACACATGCACACACACACACATGCATGCATGCACACACACCCATGCATGCATACACACACACACACACACTAGTTTGATGTGGACTGGTCAGTGGCTTTAAGTAGGAGCAGACGTTCTGAACGACACATATCATTTTGAGCGGTAAAGGGCATTCACCTTGACCTTAGGCGCTATATCTCTCTGATGAGGAGCGAGTAGTTCGATGGCAGCTGTGGGGTCGGGGGATGGAGGTCCAGATTTGGGGTGCAGATGCTCAATATGCAGATGGATGTGATCGAATGGAAGGATTTTCATATGCTCCTCACATTAGCATCAGGACAATGAGGATCTTCAGGGTCAGAGGACAGAAGAACAATATGAAGGTCTGAACTTGAAGGCGATCTTTGTGAGAAAGATAGGTTCACTGACAGCCAGACTGGACACAGGAATGATGGATTGACGTTAGAGGTTATGGAAGTGGCCGTCACATATTACACTATTTTTCTGTTTATTTGTTTTTGCCTCCGAAAGGAAAAGCCAACATAACGTTCACCTGAGCAACTCCTGAGAAAATGTCAATGGTGTCGCTGTTGTGATACTGACATGTAAAGCAAGATAGGAAAGTAAACATTCAAGTTATCTACAAAGTTTTTCTGTAAGTGAAAGGGGACCAGTTAACAACACTCTTCAATTTATCTTCTTTTGTGTTCTGCAGAAGAAAGAAAATCAGAAAGGTTGGAAATGAAAAATGCATAAATGTAAATATTATTGGTGCGTCATTGTGTTTTACATTTATAAGGTTGATTAATTTAATATACTGTTTTAATCTACATTAACGTGTAATATTCTCTAAAGTAAATATAGTTTTTTGCTCCGTAATTGTTTAAAAAAGTCAAAAACTCTGCTGTGTCCCGCTGCTGTCACCAGTCAACAAGAGCAGTATAATCTTTAAGTAAATAACAGTAATTTTGTATGTGTAATAGACACAAATATTATATTGTGTAAATAAACAGACAATAAATAAATAGTATTTTGTAAATAATAAATATTTTCTTTGTGTAAACAACGCATTCACAACCAACATGGATTTTGTACAGTATTTTTTATTTGTGTAAAACAATGCATACATGGAAATATCTCAATTTATAATAAATACATGCTGATTCACTCACCGATAGCATGGCTGTGGCCTTCTAAAATGTACAAAATCGCTGCGTTAAGTATTCTTCAGCTTCTTCTATTGCGAAAAAAACATTGAAGTCAAACAATTTATAGACAACAATTACGACGTATGATCCTAAGACAGAGGCGTCAGCATCTTGTAATTCTGTCAGGAACTTACAACAGATCCAAGATGTTGTCTTTTTTATTTGTTTTTACTGTCTCTTCTTTAATCACTTTTACAAAGGACGAATTGCTTAACATTAAGCAATGCACCTCTGTCAATAATTTTGACTATATCCTAATTTTGAAAATTCAGCCTTTTAACTGGCCATTTTACTAGGAGGAGCAGCAGCTCTAAACAAACGCTCTAAAAGACTTAAGCGGGAAAAGCTAGCAGGTGTGCTCATCAGACTACGACGACGCGGATTTAGGACTACGCTGCCTAGTATACACACGGCGAATGTCCACTCCTTTGCTAACAAAATGGACGAAATACTGTTACTCACCAGGACAAACTTTTCCAACTATGCTGCACTGTTTCATAGAAACGTGGCTCAATGACACCATACAGGAAAGTGCCATACATCTGCCGGGTTTCGAGCTGTTCAGAGCAGATTGCATTGCCGAGTCAACAGGGAAGACGCATGGTGGTGGAATATGTTTTAGAATAAACGAAGGTTAGTGCAGAGATATAACAACACTGAAGAACGTGTGCTTTTCTAACTTAGAAGCGTTCTCTATCAACTGCAAACCTTTTTATTTGCAATGAATTTTTTCCTTGCATATTCTCGTGAATGTTTACATTCCTCCACATGCGTGGGCGAGCGCGACATTGCAACAGCTGGCCAGCAGCAACACCCGGATTCACTTATTACAGTTTTTCTCAATTGTTTACACACATTTTCTGAAAGCATGCCTCATATTCTCAGAACTCTACACACAAATCCAAAAACACAAACACAATGGGCAAAACCCCTCAATTCTCCTCCAAAATGAAACTTCACATTCAAAACAATGTTCTTTCTTCTTAAATGACACACACAAACCATCATATGAATAAACATTTATAAAAACCAGTTGAACACTGATGTGCTCTTTATAAAACACTATAATGAATGGAAAACACTTCTCCGTTCATCATAATGACTTTGCTCTTTATTTGGTCAGTGTTACACTTATACAGACAGTACATATATAGGTGTGTTGTAAAATATTTTTAGTGTATATATATAATAGTTTTTATAGTCACAGCACTAAGCCGCGTCACAATCTCTAGCGAAGCGACGTTGACCGGCCTAGGCGAGCCACACTTGAGCGCTATCGCGAAATTTGTAACCTTCCAGTGGGCAGGCAGGGGCTCCCAGAGCTTTTGGCAAAGATGAGTAGCCCCTGCCCTCGGCCACCACAGACGGAGGCCTTGTTGTCTAAACGAGAAGCCGTCCGGTACCGTAGGGCTACTGGGTAAGCGTTGTTCCCCCCAATGTGGACGTGCGCTACGGAGACCACTTCCCACCATAGGGGGAATACAGTGGAGACATCAACATGGTCTCACCAAATAGGGGAGAACTCATGGGAGGTATGTGCGGAATGCCGCAAGGTGGATGTCCACCTGGGGGAGGTCATGGGTTGCCACGCGGGTAACCACCTCATGACGACATCTCAGACGGAACCACCCTACTGGGGGGTTACTACGTGTGGGGCACTAGGTCCGGTTAGAGCTATGTGTAATAACTCAGCTTGATACCCGGCCATAGGCGGCAGGGCTGCTCCGCCAAGCCCGCTGCCCTGAGTGCTTATTGATGGATGGACGGACTGCCTATTCTTAACCCTTGGGGCAGGCGTACGCCCTACGACCGCTGGTCTCACCTGTTGGCAAGACTCGCGCTGCCGGTTCCCCACGGAGGTTGCAAGCCTCTGCGAGGTATAGCGTAGCCCAACCCGCAACTTTACAGATGTCTGCCAGAGAGGCGCACTGAGCCGATGCCCACGAGGAGGCCACACCCCGAGCGGAGTGTACCATCACTCAAATGGGCACGGGCTAGTGACGGCGTGTGCGATCCAGCGCGACAACTCTCCTCGGAGACAGCACTCCCGTTGCTGACCTCCATAACAGACAAGAGCTGCTCAGGGCCTTGAAGCCCTCCGTGTGGTTCGAGTAGAGGCGCAATGCGCTTACTGGACACCCCACGTACAGGTTGGGTCTTTCTCCCGGTGTGGGAGCGCCTGCAAGTTCACCACCTAGTTCCCAAAGGGAGGAACTTTGGGCACGTAGGTCGGCTGGGGTCTCAGGATCACGTGAGAGTCACCGGGCCTGAATTTTGGCAATCGGTGGACACGGAATGCTTGCAGGTGCCTCACCTCTGGATGGACTCGAGCCCCAGCAGGAGAGCCAACCCCCCTCGCAGAACGAGGAAGGGGGCTCTCCGCAGGGCCCGAAAAAAGGTGACCGAAAGGTCCACCTTAAGGCCCCAAGAGGGTACGGGGCGCGGACGAGGCCTTAGCCCCTCGCGCCCTAGAGGAACCTAATAATCAGGTCATGCCGCCCCAGAGGCTCACCAGCAACTGGTACGTGATAACCGCGACAGCGGGTACCCACGCTCCAATGTGGAAGGGGAGATTACTCCCCAGCCTCTCCTGCAATAGGACAGCACGTTCCTCGAGAAGAGCACCAGGACGAGAAGGGGCGGCACTTTAAAGGCATCCAGCCTTGTGGGCATGGCCCTTGCCTGAGTGATAGTCTCCACCACTGTGGGGGGTAGATCATCCAGGAACTCCTCGTCCCATCCAGGAGCCAGACCCAAAGGTCCGGCTCAGTGCCACAACGTGCCCATCCCCTGCGAGTAGGCCCTTCGCCAGGGGATTTGGCCAGGGGAGTTGTCGTCAGGAGTATTAGCTCCGAGGACCAAGTGTAGTTGGGCCAGTAAGGCGGAACTAGCAGCACTTGATACTCCCTTCCCAGACCTTGCACAGGACCTGCGCAATGAGGCTCACTGGGGGGAAGCGTACTTCCGCTTGTCCCGCGGCCACCTGGAGGGCCTCCGTGTCGAGGGGGGGCCTCGTCCAGGGAGTGCCCAGCGGTACTGGGTGGTGTTCAGGGAGGCAACAGGTCCCCCTGTGCCCGCCCAAACCACACCCAAGCCGGCCCGCAGGGGTGCAGTCGTCACTTCCCACGAGGTGTCAACTGACGAGAGAGTGCTTGGCCGCCAGAGGGGTGGCAGCCCCGGCCTGGAGCACGGGAACATCCCTGCCTCTGCTGAGGTAAGAGGATGCCCGAAGTCCGGCGGAGGTCTGGCGAACTGGATCGAATGCCGAGACGGACCACACTCCTAGCCACCGTGATGGTTTGAAATGCTAACCAAGCACCCAGGGACCTCACAGGGGGGGCTACGATCTGCTTCATCAACCCGCGGGGGTTGGTTCAATGACTAGCAGTGCTGGTCCCACCCGGGGGGAACAGCTCCGCTAAATCACCTGCCAGGCGATGGCGCAGCTCGACGCACCGTTGAAGCGAGAGTGCTGCGGGCTGCTTTATACTCGCCATTGCGTGCCGACACGACGCAACGTCGAGTTGCTGAACACCATCCTTCAGAGGGTGAGAGCGGCTGCAAGTGGTACCCAGAGAGAGACCTCTCCTTGTGAGAAGGCGGGCACTAGGCCCCCGGAGGGGCCCAGAAGGTGTTGGGACGCGGCAGGGACCGCCCTAGTCCGACCACCCAGCGACCAAGGCTGGGTCGGGCCCGATGGTTCGATCTCTCTAGGTGGTCCTTCTCTCGACGTCTTCCTCCGGGGGGCCACCTGCGGGGCACCAGAACCGGAGTCGACGCTGGAGAAGGCCGGGGCTGCTGGGGGTCAGACCACGTGCGAGACCTCGACAGCCGAAAGGCGGCCGGGCCACAACAGGCCGGTCTGTTTCTACACTGTCAAAAGACTGCTGGAGCAGTCCTTGACAGCGCCACCAATCAGCCGACCTTGCGAGAGGGGAGTCGGGAAAGTGGCCTTTCTCGACATCGCCCACCTGCGCAAGATTGAGTCCGAGGCGTCTTTCCGGGCCACTGATGTGGACATCGTCCGACCCAGCCTGCGCTGCCACCGTGGTCCCCGGAGGGCCAGTCGGCGGCGGCACTACTTGGGTCGGTCTTACCCCGTGGGGCTCTCTTTAGAGCCCTGGCCTGCAGGACGGCCATGGCGTAAGAGTGGTGGCAGCTTGGCCCCCGGCACTGCCAGCCTCAACACCAGAGATGTCGAGACCTTACATGCCCTGGACGGTGAGTCTAGGTCAAGCTCCCCAGGTGGCTGCCGTCTGCGGATACCCGCGACTGCATGCTCCACCCAGGGTGCATTGACATAGTCCCTAGCTGCCTCCCCGCCCCGAGGGAAGAGAGGGCGATAGAGTCAGCTAGACGGAAGCGCGCCAAAGGGGGCGCTCCAGGTCTTACTGAACTCCTTATGCAGCTCGGTAAAACTTGGCACTTTAGCCGGCACGGCTTGGAGTCGCGCCCGGACCCAATGTGCAAAGTACCCAGCCTTGAGCGCCAGGGCTGCGGAGCACCGCAATCCGACACTCACGGCGGTCCGAACGAGCATGGCTGACATCTTGACGTCTACTCTCACCTGTGCTCGACCTCCCGAGGGAGGGAGCTTCAGGGAATTGCCAGAGTCTGATGCCAGCAGGTCGCGCTCCGATGTTGCAAGAGACACCTCATCTCCACGGCTCGTGTCCGAGCGCTTGGCTGAGGAATAAGACGGCTTAGGACCATCCTTGGGGAACTGCTAAACAAGCAAAACGGGGCGCGAGCGGTCCGCGAGCTGGCCTGCTGACGGATTAACGCTCACGATAATCCCCACATCACCCTCGCTGCTCGCCGCCGCTGACGGCAGGGCCGTAGCCGCTGCGGTCACAGAACGGGAAGCAAACGAGGTGGTGGCTGGATCTTGACAGAACCTAGCCACCGTGACGCAACGTCTGAATAGCCATCCGCCCGCAGTGCGAGCAGGACGAATCCACGAGGCTGCCATAGTGGTCGGACCCCCGAACACCTGCGGCAACCACCGTGTCCGTCCCCGTCCTCGATGAGTGTACTGCACCCAAGAGATCAGCGGGCAATGCCACGCTGAGGAAATTGCTCTTTTCGAAAAACACCTCTGGAACTGCCAGGACCCCCAGGGGAATCTCCGCTGCACCGCGTTGTAGAATTCGGCAATTCGAAGAATGTCATCAGATGCGAAGGCTCCGAAGAACAAAAGGTGAATGAATGAGCACGCCGGCTCCCCTTTTATACCCGGTTTTCCGGGGGCGGAGCCCGGCATGCAATTTTCATTCGCCAATTTCATTGGCCTTTTCAAAATAGTCAGAAGATGATAGGTTCTCAGGGGCGAACCCCATCTGTCGGTTCGACACAACGTCGAGAGACCGACAGAGAGGGAACTATGTACAGTGTACATCCCAACAAACGCAAAGTTGCACATACAGTGGTGTACATACAAAACAACAGAAGAATTTACTGTATACAGTTACAGTATAAAAAACGATGCTGCATCTTCTCTTCGGTTTGGGTCTGACCACAGCACCTCATCCACATCTCAAGCAATGTTTTTCAGTCCAGTCATGAAAAGCATCAGCTGCTTTATCTCCACATGCGTCTTCCATAGCTTGGAGAAGGGGTATATGCGTTTGTGACAGGTGTTTGCCCTTGTGATGAGTCAGTGTGGATATTTGAATGGCAGTGTGTTCCTTGTGAAAACAAGAGACTTTTCTGCCCGCAAATTGTTGGTGCATGAGTTACATGTTGTGGTCATTGTGTCTCAAGGACCAATATTTGTGTGTAAGCAATCGAGAAAAACTGTAAGACGGCCTTCAGCCTAGCTCCTACCTTGGTGCTCCCTGACCCTGATCTCCCCTTCGTGGTAGAGGTTGATTCGTCCTCGACAGGAGTTGGTGCTGTACTCTCCCAGCAGCAGTGGAGCCCTCCTAGCCCCACCAGCGACATCAACACTCTGGATAACTACTACACCACAATACGGGATGCATACCACTCTCTTTCAAGAGCAGCTCTGGGTTTCTCTGATCATTGCCTGGTTTATCTTCTTCCGACCTACAGACAGAAGCTTAAATCTGCCAAGCCTGAAATTTACAGATGACACCATAGTCATTGGCCTTATTCAAGATGGTGATGAATCTCCTTACAGAAAGGAGGTTGCTCAGCTGGCTGCCTGGTGCAGTCAAACCAACCTAGAGCTAAATGCACTCAAGACAGCGGAGATGAAAGTGGATTTCAGAAGGAACCCTCCATCATTTTCTCTCCTCACCACCCTGGACCGCACTGTAGATACTGTGGAGTCATTCAGGTTCCTGGTCTCCACCATCTCTCAGGACCTGAAGTGGGAGTCCCACATAGACTCCACTGTAAAGAAGGCCCAGCAGAGGTTATATTTCCTCCATCAATTGAGGAAGTTCAACCTACCACAGAAGATACTGACCCAGTTCTACTCAGTGGTCATCGATTCTGGACAGTTCGTAGTGCTGAGAAGATTATTGGTGCTCCTTTGCCCACACTTCAGGACCTGTAGGATTCCAGAGTGAAAAACAGGGCAAGGAAAATCATATTTGACTCCACACACTCCACACACAAACTTTTTGAACTGTTGCACGCTGGCCGGTGCTTCAGAGAACCAAACACCAGGACTTCCAGAAAGCAGATTCTTCCCCAGGCAATCTCTCTCCTAAATAAATAACTGCTCCTTAAGAGCAATATTCCACTTCACTGCTCCTATTGTGTGCACTATAGTGCTTTATTATATGTACATTTGATTTCTACATGTATATAACACTACTTCTACTTACAACATTATCCATTTGCACAAGTGTACATACAATATGTTAATATGTATATTCTACTATATACTACCCCGTATAACGTCTCTTATATGTTATTATCCCCAATTTTCTGTACAATAGTCTTTTATTTAATATATGCATATTTTAGAATCTTTAAGACTGTAAATCTTATTATATTTGTATCGTCATTGTGTTGAATGTCTATACTAAAAATACAATTGTGTGTGCAAGCAATAAAGCTCTTCTGATTCTGAAGTTATAGCGCTCTCTACCTGTATGGTCATTAACTGCACGTAAGAATTAAGTGACCCCTAAACATTAATTGTAAAAAAAACTGAACTTGAGCAATTATAAGTTGTAAACATAAAAATAAGCAGCAGCACTATTCTGACATTACTTGGTTCTTTACTTTCAATTTCTTTGTCCCAAACACAAATTACTTATTCACCCAAAAATTTTAATTCTTACCCCCATGTCATTTCAAACCTGTTTGATTTTCTTTCAAGTCAAGTCAAGTAAAGTCAATGTATTTATGCATGTATGTATGTATGTATGTAATGTATGTAATGTATGTATGTCATGTATGTATCAGTCAGGAACCTCTGGGTCATATTTGATGAACAGCTGTCCTTCAATGATCACATTGCAAAGACAACGCGATCCTGTCGATATGCCTTATTCAACATTCGAAAGGTTAGACTCTATCTCACTGAGCATGCGGCACAACTCCTTGTCCAGGTCCTGTTAATATCAAGGTTGGACTACTGCAATGCTCTCCTTGTTGGTCTTCCTAACATTCTTCCTAATGCGGTCCGGTCAACCACATCTCTATTGCTCTTTTATGACATATCGCTTATTGCTCCCTGAACTCTTTGTAAGTCGCTTTGGATAAAAGCGTCTGCTAAATGACTAAATGTAAACTTTATTCATATAGCGCTTTTTACAATTATCATTGTTACAAAGCAGTTTCACAAGAAAACATATGAACAAAACATATATGTAGCAAGACCAGATGGTAATTGGAATGAGGACGCCAGCAGGTAAAGTTTCTGGGATAATTTAATCTTCAGGAATCAAATCAGGTAAGTATCTTCAGAAATCATATCAGGTAAGTATCTTCGGAAATCATATCAGGTAAGTATATTCAGAAATCATATCAGGCAGAAATGTTCAGAAATCCAATCAGGTGTAGAGTATTGGATCATTGAAAGAATGGCCATAACCCCCCCCCCCCCCCATTTCGGTTTCCAGCTGCCACCATCAAAGGGCAAACCATTTTGCTTCTCTGTGGGGTATTTACGACTCCTGGGCTTCAAAGCAAGCAAAATGAGAAATGATAAGACTTCGTTTGCATCTGTAGTTCGTCCAGAGGAACTCATCTGACTGTTCTTTGATCTTAATAAGTTTTATGAGAGGACACCAATCAGCTTCCACATGCAAAGCAAACTCTGGAAGACAAAGACTCTTAACTTTCCCTCCAAAGGTGCCATCATCTGATCGGTCACAGCTATAGGGCATGACATCCTGACAACTTAAATAAGAGATCACTTGTTTTCTCTTCTCTCTTCCTTGTTTCGCTTCTGTCACTTTGGACCTGCCTTGACCAGAAACCAGTTCTGGGCGTCTCTTCGGAGACCATCTTCACCCCCATCGGAAGGAACAATGGACTGCGGCCTACCACAGGGCCACGAGGCCAGAACTTTTCCAGCAAGACCTGCAACCTGAAACCAATTGCCACCTTTCCATCTCTCCAAACGCTACGGATACAAATACAGCACAGAGCTCGCAAGTATTCCGTCCTATTCATAAAATAGCTGCGTAAAGTTTGTGCCTCTTTGTTAAAGACGATTTATTGGTGTTCAGACGTTGCGGCCATGCTGCTCTCCCAAACTATTTCTCACATTTCTCTCTCTCTATATGTTTTCTCTCTATGTTTGTGTTTCATGTTGGGTATTGTTGTGTATTTGCGATCGATATGTGTACCATTTAGAATAGTTTAATAAACAACCATATATTCATTTGTGATGGGTTTTCTGTGTTCAATGCTCACAATGCAAAGTCCCTTAAAGTTAGATTTATGCTACCTTTGCTCCAGTCTCTGTTTAGTGAAGTAACAAAACTTATGGCCATGAGATAACGTAAAGTGTATTAATCATTGATGCATCCGTTGGACGAATAAATACCAATATTGTTATACTGTACATTACTAAGCAGAGACTGTAAAATATGTATATTTAATAACGATTATTATATGTATTTTACTTTGAGCTAAACTAATTCCTTGACTTTAACTGATGTATAAATACTAAGTTCATTAATTTGATCTTGACAGATCTGGTGGAGAATTTTACTTGGTGAGCTAAGCTCATCACTATTTTAACATGCAGCTTAAACCGCTATACAGGTAAGTATTTTCAGAAATCATATCCTTTCAGGCCACCAACAACAAGGATTATAGTTACTTCTTTCTCAGGTAAGTGTCTCCAGATAATCGGGTACAAAAACTCAACGGGACAAACGTTACAAAACAACAGGATACAACACGAACAACAAAGTCATGGTGAAACAGTCCCACTTAAATAGTGTGAACAAGTGTGACGAATGTGTAATCAAAGATGGCGGGTTGAAGTGCGCGGTGCCTGATGGGTAATGTAGTCTTCAAAAGTCATGGGATTGAGAACGGGGATAAGCAGAAAGGGACGGTTATCTCAGGGGCGTGGTCTGATGAGCGGGCGTGCTTATAGTACCCCCCCAAACATGACGGCTGGGATGAACACGTAGTCTGGGTTTGGGACGATCCGTGTGGTGATTGTTGAATTCTGTGAGCAGGAGAGGGTCTAGTATATTGGTTCGCAGGACCCAAGAGTTCCCCTCCCAGGAGATGAGGTATGCGAGACAATCCTGGTGACGACGCAAGTCCAGAACTTCTGAAACCCGGTAGATCTGTTGGGAGATGTCAAGTGGAGGAGGAAGAATTGGCTGGCAGGTGGTTACGGGAGGTTCTGTGGAGGAAACAGAGGTGGATTTAATATAAGGCTTGAGTAACGAAAAATGGAATTATGGGGCAATCCGATAGTGACGGGGCAGTCTGAGGCGGTACGTGATGGGGTTTATCTGGCGGAGGATGGGGAATGTGCCAATGTATTTGGGGTTTCTGGGAGTCTTGGACATGGCACAGATAGGACAACTTCTCATGTAGAGGGCGATATACTGGGCCATACAGGACCACCAGAACCGGCTGGTAAAGAGTGAGAGGGTCTGCTGGGTGGACGGATCCTGTTCTCCTGGTCTATTGCCCAACGAATAGGATTCAGGAATATCTGGAACGGGAGTATCGTTACGGGCACACTGGTCTCAGGGGACGCACCCTCTTGTCTGGAGAGGGCATCAGCTTTCCCGTTCTGGGACCCAGGTAGATAGGTTACTTTGAACTGAAAACGGGTGAAGAAGAGAGCCCATCACACCTGCCGGGTATTTACATGCTTGGCCTCTCTCAGGTACTCTAGGTTGCGATGATCTGTTACGACAGTGAACGGATGATGAGCCCCCTCTAACCAGTGCCTCCATTCCTCTAACGCCAGCATGATGGCCAGGAGTTCCCGGTTTCCTACGTCATAATTTCTCTCCGCTGGTGAAAGTTTACGAGAGTACTAGGCACAGGGATGAAGTCGAGGAGGGCTCCACTGCTGCTGGGAGAGTACAGCACCAACTCCTGTCGAGGACGCATCAACCTCTACCACGAAGGGGAGATCGGGTCAGGGAGCACCAAGGTAGGAGCTTGGCTGAAGGCCGTCTTACAGTTTTTCTCGATTGTTTACACACAAATATTGGTCCTTGAGACACAATGACCACAACATGTAACTCATGCACCAACCCCGGAACCAATTCTGCTAAACTACAAGAACAATTCCTGCTTTACACTCACATTGCAGTTCTAAAACACACTTTTTTCAAAACACTACACACAATTCTCTGCATTTGGCACATTTTGCGGGCAGAAAAATCTCTTGTTTTCACAAGGAACACACTGCCATTCAAATATCCACACTGACTCATCACATGCGCAAACACCTGTCACAAACACGTAAACCCCTTCTCCAAGCTATGGAAGACGCATGTGGAGATATAGCAGCTGATGCTTTTCATGGCTGGACTGCTTGTGATGTGGATGAGGTGCTGTGGCCAGACTGAAACCGAAGACGCAGCATAGTTTTTATTTACTGTAACTGTATTCTTCTGTTGTTTAGTATGTACACCACTGTATGTGCAACTTTGCGTTGGTTGGGATGTACACTGTACATTGTTTTTGTTGGAAAAATAAATAATATTTGTTATCGTGTATTTCTGTGTTCTGACTATAAAAACTATTTTATATACATATATATATATGTATATATATATATATATATATATATTGTGGCAAGGTACGAGACACTACGGACACAAGACGGCAGATGTAAACAACCCCGGAGGGGAATTTTATTAGGACAAGTTTAGAAAACCGCAGTCCAATGGTGACAACCCGGGGTGCTCATGATTAGGAAGCTGCCAGTCCGTGCTCGTGCCAATAGTGCTCCGTTTTTCAGTGCTCGCGTTACTCACTGGACTCTGAGGGAAGAGAAGAGAGTTTTAGTTCTTTGGAGAACAAGCTCCTTGAGTAGTGTGTGTGTGCGGTTCGGCATCAGGTGTGGTCGATTAGCATTAGCTGCCGGGCCGTTTCCCAGGTGATGCTGATCCTGGGTCTGTACCCTCCGCCACACTCCACACCCCCCCCAGCATCGACCTGGTATCTGGGCGTCTTCTGTGGGAACCTCTGGGAGATAGTAAGGGTGTGAGGGGAATGTTGCCAGACAGACCTGCCCAGCCGGACCACATTCGAGACAGCCCGTCCGCGTTGCCGTTCGAGGTCCCGGCTCGATTTCCCACCGTGAAGTAGAAGTCCTGGAGTGCGAGGAACCATCGCGTTACCCGTGCGTTGGTGTCCTTTGCTCTTGACATCCACTGTAGGGGGCATGGTCTGTGATCAGGGTGAAACTACGGCCCAGCAGGTAGTAATGCAGCTCCAGGACTGCCCACTTCATGGCCAGGGCCTCTTTTTTCACCGCGGCGTACCTGGTCTTGGCCGGCATCAGGTTTCCGGCTTATGTAGGTGACGGGGTGTTCTTCTCCTTCATGGACCTGAGATAGGACGGCCCCCAGGCCAGTGTCAGAGGCGTCCATCTGGAGGACGAACGGGCTGCTGAAGTCCGGGGCGTACAAGACCGGCGACGAGGTGAGGGCTTGTTTGAGGGTCTGGAATGCCGTTTCTGCCTGGTCTGTCCACTCCAGGGTCTCTGATAGCCCTTTCTTTGTCAGGTTTGTCAGGGGGCTAGCTATCGAGGAGAAATGAAGAATAAAACAGCGATAGTAGCCTGCCAACCCTAGGAATACACGCACCTGAGTCTTTGTGGTCGGACGGGTTGCCGACCGCACTGCCTCTACCTTCTTTTCCTGGGGTTTGATGAGTCCCCGACCGATCTGGTACCCCAGGTGCTTGGCTTCCGTCAGTCCCAGGTGGCACTTCTTTGGGTTGGCTGTGAGTCCAGCCCGACGTAGCTCGTCGAACACCCTCCAGAGTCGGTCCAGGTGTTCCTCCCAGCTTTCGGAGTGTACCACCACATTGTCGATATAGGCTGCCGCCTAGTTCTGGTGGGGTCGTAACACGATCTTCATCATCCTTTGAAACGTTGCGGGGGCTCAGTGTAGGCCGAATGGTAGGACTCGGTATTGCCAGTGGCCGCTGGGGGTGTCTTTTCATTGGCCTCATCTGACATGGGCACCTGCCAGTAGCCCTTGGTTAGGTCAAGTGTCGATATGTACCGAGCCCTACCAAGGCAATCGAGCAGCTCGTCCACCCGCGGCATGGGGTACCCGTCAAACGAAGAGACTTCGTTGAGCTTTCTGTAATCATTACAAAACCGGAGGGTGCCGTCTGGTTTTGGGACCATCACAATCGGGCTGGACCACGGGCTACGGGATGGCTCGATGACCCCTAGTTGGAGCATCCGCTGTGCCTCTTCCTCGATAGCCAATCGACGGGCTTCAGGTACACGGTAGGGCCACTGCCGTACAACGACTCCAGGCTCTGTCCGGAATTCGTGTTGAATCATGTTGGTCCGACCTGGGTGCTCTGTGAACACAGAGGTAGATTTTCTCCTCCTTCCTTCGTCCCGGCTGACGTATTCGGTACGTAACTGGTCCCACCTTCTCGACCACGGAGTATGGGCCCTGCCACGACGCCAGAAACTTTGAGGTGGATGCTCGAGCACTCGCTCGCCAGGATCTTTGAGGATGTCGCTCGAATCCTGGCCAGTCCCGGCCCAATACCACTGGTACCGGGAGGTCCTGGACAATGCCCACCTCGATCTGCCACGTCCCTGGCTCGGCTGTGATGGCCACCCGGTGTGTTGGCACATGCTGGGTGTCGCCATGGACACAGGTAATCGGAACGGTGGCTTTGCTCTCAGGTAGCGGCCTGGACCAGGGTGATGGCACTGCCCGAGTCAACCAGGGCCCGGTGTGACCTCTTTCCTAACCGGATGGCTCTTATAGGTGCTCTCTGGGACATGGTGCGGTGCATGGTGCATCCCGTCACCCATACATGGGGGACGGGGGTTCGGTGGGCATGAGTTCGTCCAGGGGTTCAGGGGCCGTCGGCCTACTCACTGGTCGGATAGTACCCTCCGGTCGTCGCCTGTCTAATCCACCCCTCCGGGGTGCCGTCCTCTCTCTCTCTCCAGCATCTCGGGCGGATGAGGCTTCCGCCAACTCACAGCCTCGACCAACTCTTTCGTCGTCTTCGGGTTCGTCATGCTCACCGATCATTGGAAATGTCAGGGAAGGGCACGCAAGAGACAGTCTATCATCACCCTCTCTGCGACCTGCAGCGCTGTGGAGTCATCCGCCAGCAGCCAGAGGTGAACCAGGCTGGGATGTACACTGTACATTGTTTTTGTTGTGTTTTTGTGTGTTCTGACTATAAACTATTATATATATATATATATATATATATATATATATATACTAAAAATATTTTACAACACACTTATGTATGTACTGTCTAGAGTAAGTGTAACACTGAACCATATAAAGAGCAAAGTCATTATGATGAATGGAGAAGTGTTTTCCATTCATCATAGTGTTTTACATAGAGCACATCAGTGTTCAACTGGTTCTTATAAATGTCTATTCATATGATGGTTTGTGTGTGTCATTTGAAAACAGAATACCATTTTTAGAAGAAAGAACATTGTTTTGAATGTGAAGATTCATTTTGCAGGAGAATTGAGGGGTTTTGCCCATTGTCTTTGTGTTTTTTGATTTGTGTGTAGAGTTCTGAGAGTATGAGGCATGCTTTCAGGATATGTGTGTTAACAATTGAGAAAAACTATAAGCTTTTCAAAGGCTGCCTTGGCCATCTTAGTCCAGAGCAGTGACTTGTTCATCGCAAGCAATGTCTTCTCCCGCTAGGCACCGGGGAAAACATCCCCTTGCATGTCGAAACCATCCATGGATTGCAGTCACCTGAATGTCGCCGCAGGCCTGTTCCATTGCCTGCACAAGAGGCATGCAGGCATGCGGTTGGCGGTCATATACATGCCATCTCCAAGCCGAAAATAATTCCTCTATAGGGTTTAAAAATGGTGAGTAAGAGGGCAAGTATACCACTTCAAATTGATTGTGGTTGGTGAACCAGGCCTGGACCAGAGCAGCCCGATGGAAACTGACATTCCATACCACCGCAAACCTGGGCTGATCTGGTCTGTTCTGTACAACTATATTATGGAGAGCATCTATAAATGTGAGTATATGTTGGCTATTGTATGGACCTTGTTTTGCATGATGATGCAGAAGCCCTCGAAGGCTTATGGTGGCACACAATGTGATATTTCCCCCGCGCTGCCCCGGGACGTGCACAATTGCCCTTTGGCCAATTACATTACGACCTCATCGTCTTGTTTTGCTCAGGTCGAATCCAGCTTCATCAATGAAAATGAATTCATGAGGCTGTGCAGCTCCATCCATGGCCAAGATTCTCTGTAATATTACTTTACTACAGTGCTACACATACAGAACCCTCATCCCATCACACAGGTACATGTGTAGCTCTCTGAATGGATCCATGAGGTACTGATATGGTACATATTCTGCTGCTACTGGATTTCACCAATACTGTATTGTAAATGTAAAGGACAGTTACACTTACCCGTACATATTCAGCTCGAAGTCCTTTGACCCTCACACTGTTCCACTCAAATGGGCACCCTGTAAAGCTGCTTCATGGTGATGTGTTTTCCCAAGATGCGTCTGATGGTGGTGATGCTCACACTGTTTATGTTGTTAAACACTTGCCTGTCTGCAAGTATTTTCTGTCGTAGCTGGTGTTGTGTGAACAGGCGTTGGCATCCTCCCCCAGAAGGTCTTCTAGTCATTCTAGAGAAATACCACCACAAATTGTCATCGGTTTGCTACTTTTTCTTACGGTACTTGACCGTATATACTGAATCATCCACTGTACTGAAACATCTCAATATAAGTATTCATGGTATGTTTCACAAAAACTACCTGTGGCCTAGTGGTTAGAGTGTTGGGCTTGTAACCAGAAGGTTGCCGGTTTGAATCTCAGTGCCAGCAGGTCATGACTCTCTGCCCAGCTTCCCTCATAGTCAGGCCATGGTTGATGACATGGTCCACCAAAGTTACTCTTATATCATCAGAAATAGGGGTCCGTGCATGGCCTCTTTGACCTTGTCCTCCTTTTCCTCCTCTTCCTCTTCCTCCTCCTCCTCTTCCTCCTTCTTCTCCTCCTCCTCCAAGTCAATCACTTAGGCCTTTGTCCTCTAACTTTTGGCGTAATATAAAAAAAATATTTACCTGACCATGAGTTTATTAAGCAAATTATTAAAGGTAATTATTCTAATAACAAAATCTGCTCTGTGACCGATGATATTCCGACCCCGCCTTCTGCATTTGGTCAGGTTGAAGCCAGCCTCATCCACATATACAAAGTTGTGAGAGGGTTCACTTGATTCCAACTCCATTATACGCTATATCCCAGAACACACAGTTGATTTTGTGTTGGTAAAGAAGAGTGACATAAAATGTACATATATTGCATGTTCCTTCCACAGCAATGGAAATGTGTGCAGTTTATGCTTACTGTACTATTTATCACTGTAAAATGTTGCCGTAAAGGAGTTACATAGATATATGTTTTACCTGTACATACTGGTATCGTAGCTCCTTAACTCTGTCCTCATTCCTTTGGAATGGTACACGGTACAGCTGTTTCATACTCATCTGGTTTCTATGCAGCACCCTGTCGATGGTTGAGATGCACACCGTATGGATGTTTTCAAAGACATCGTTGTCTTCTATAATGGTCCTTTGTATTTCCCGGAGTCTCATGGCATTGTTTGCTCGGACCATGTTGCAAATAGCCTCCTCCTGTTGAGGTGTGAAAAGGCGTCCTCTGCCACCGGTTTGAGGTAATCTTGCAGTCCTATGTGGGGAAAAATGCAGCGATGCATCGCACACTTTCACATAGAAAAAAACTATGCAAACACTTTGCACATTTTACTGTAAAACATACAGGTGGGTGCATGTAAGGTGCAGTATGTATCTGTATAGAGTATATTTCTGTATGCTGTGAAATATAAGTGGACTATAAAATGAAGAATTGTAGGAATTATACAGTATACTGCTTATATACAGTAACAGTGCACTGTACATTGGTGGACATACCTGTTATCTCTTCAAAACGTTTGAACTATTGAGGACACGGTTGATCTCCCAATATTCGGCTGCACCCTTCGACCCGCCTCAGCCATTGTAAGGCCATGATTGACAACATGGTCTACAATAGTGGCCCTTATGTCATCAGATATGCGCCTATGTCCTCTTCTGCCTCTTCCTCTGTTTTGCCTTCCACCACACATCCTTGCTCCTCTTCTTCCTCCTCCTCCTATTGGCTGTTGACCCTGTTCGTTTCCTGGTCCATCCATTATTGGAAAATTGCAACTCTGTGTTGTGGTCTGTCTATATATGCTTGCCAATTTCTTGTTTATGAGATGCACCTTTGAGCAATTTAGACAACTGGTTGATTGTTGGTTGAACTAACACTTTACATTCCTTCATGAATGAGGGTCAATTTCATCAAATCACGTTTATGTACAAAAGGTCTAATAGAAATTAGTAAAACTATGCTTGACAGTGTGATGGAAATTTTCATGACGTGGGTTTCTTCATGCTAATCTCTGTAAAATTTGTTTCAAGACTGTCTATCTTGTTGTTCTTAAATTCCTGAGAAATGTTTTGCTACGTGGCAGACCACTCAGCTCCTTTACCCTTGAGCAAAGACCAAGAGGTTCTGGTGAAGATAAGAGATGGCGACACATCTTCGTTACCAAAGATACGTTTTTGCTCAGGGGTGGGGGAGAAGAGGGGGGTGTCATGTTTGGATCATATAAAAGCCCTGTAAGTGAGAAGGAGGGCACCTTCTCTCTGCACCATGCTTGTGATGCAGACTGAATGTCAATAAAATATAAAATACTTTGCAAAGTACCTGATGTCTCTGTGTGTTGCGTTTGTCAAAATTGACTCACCTTGATTAAGGAATAAGAAAATTCCAGAACAACAGTTTATGACAAATAGTTCAACAATTTAGCATGTAATGGCTTATGCAAGGAACTAATGCCTAGATGTTTTGAGGGGTAAGGCTATTCAACAGAGAACCACCTACTATATTTTGATCAACATGACATGAGCAATTGAAAATGTGGAAAAAAAGCTGACACTTGTACATTATCAATTGCAATATGAAGCAATTGCAATTTGTTCAAAGGAATAAGAAATTGCTATAATGATGTGCACAAGTGACTAGATGATTTGGAATTTGTACAAGTAGTATCAATAATTGCACTTTTGATCTAAGAAATGCACCAAAGCGACTGAGAAAAACTGTAACCTGTTTCGAATGATGTGACACAACCGATATAAGCCAGTTCAGAGAGCAAACAGGTTGTTGAAGGTGGGAAGGAGAAAGTCTGAAAATGGATAGAAGAAACAATGTGAGAGGAGGAGTGCTTATGCGAGGTGGGCGATGAGGAGGAGGGCAAGAAAGAGGAAGATGAAGATGAAGAGGAGGAGGAGGGCAAGAAAGAGGAAGAGAAGGAGAGGCGGGATTGGACAGCGGGCCATTGTTGAACTTCCTGGTCAACGAGGTGGTAATGTCACAATCTGTGCTGCTATTAGCAACCATGGTGTTCTGCATCACCATGTTTTATGTCAGGACTGGATACGGCACACAAGAGGCTTCTTCCCTATTGCCTCAGGAGGGACAATATTGCTTGTGACGTCCATGAAGTGCTCTGGCCTGACCCAGCCCAAAGACAAAAAGCACATTGATCATCACATGTTTACTCTTTTGTTTTCTGATTTTATATTACAGTACATGAAGGCTGTATACTGTACAATACTGTAAACAAATTGTTTTGCCCTGAACATTGTGTTTCTATTTGTGAACAGTACTGACTGCTCAATAGATTTTCAATGGTTGCAGGTTCATATCAACAAAGAAAAATAATTACACTAGGACAAGTTTATGAGATGCAGGGTACAGTACTGTAAAAATAGGGGTAGAAGGAGGAAGAAACCCCAAAAAGTGAGTAGTTATTTCTGATCAATTTTGAGCTACAATGATAGAACATGCTTCCATCATTCATCAAAAGACAAACTTTGTTTTGAGATAAAAAATGTACTTCTCCCTGAGAACTATGTTTTGAACAATGTATTTTCTATTTATTGGTGTATTGTTTACTGACTGCTTGATAGTGTATATCATTTTGATCACTTTGTTTATGATTTGAGAGCAGTTGATTTTGAACACAGGCAAAACTGTTTTGAGTCGAAAGTTTCATTTTGCAAGAGGTGTCAGAGGTTTTGTAAATAGTGCTTCAAGATGAGGTTTTGTGTTCAATGTTTTCAGAAAATGGAGCAAGGTTTCAGAAATCGTGTTTTAGCAGTTGAGAAAAACTGTAATATAATAGGGTGGGGTCGCAAAACATTATTGTTACAGTTTTTTTACAATCGCTATGACAGTTTTTTCAATACATTTAACAAGTTTCCTAAACTCTTAACGCACCAACACACCTATGTGGTGAGGAAGGCGGGACGAGAGCCGTGACGCGGGGCCGGTGGCGTGAGTGATAAGTGCAAGCAGCTGTGCGCGCACCGGTCCCGCATCTTATCACGGAGGAGATTGGGAGCTTAAATGGATATTCGGCAGGACTGTTGACGAGAGAGGACCGGGCCCGAAACTGTGTTTAGTTTGTGTATGTTTTATGGCCGGCAGTCGACCGTGAGGTGGCTGTCGGTCAGTTACTTCAGTGTTTATTGTTTATTTAATTAAAGTTTTAAAGTTTGAATGTTCGCCGGTTCCCGCCTCCTTCCTTTCCTTCTTACGAACTTTGCTACATTGGTGCCGAAACCCGGGAGGAAGGAGGGGCATGCTGTCGAAGAGCCCTCGCTGCCGAGGGGCATCGTGGTGCGGAGGAGTTCGGGCAGCGCGGACAAGGGGCGGCCGCCCCGAGGCGGTGGTGCTGGAGCAAGAAAAATCGGCTGGGACGGAGAGCCCGCTGCCGTGCTCCTGGGCCGAGGTGGGATGGCGGCCTTAAGGAGGGAGCGGAGGGGTCGTTGCCGTTGGCCGTGGGCCGTAATCCTGTGTCCAATAACCATGAGGGTGAGGAACAGGAAACGGGGGACCCGCTACTGGCTGCCCTTACGCCGAGGGCCATCGCCAACTGCCAGGAGGCGAAGGAGGATCGGGCCGGCCCCCGACGTCCAGCACTACCGCATTGCACCGCGAGGAAGAGCCTCTCGGCTGGGCTGAGGACCGAGTGACAGCGTATCAGGGAACCGGACAATTTTTTTTCTTTTCTTCTCTCCCCTCTCTCGTCCCTGTCGCTCCGGGGGCTCCCGTCTCCGTTCTTTCGTCTCGCCGGTGCATACCCCCAGGCGCTGCCGACTGGCTCCCCGGGGGGGGAGTAGGTACAGTCTCGGGGGTGCCCCCCGGCCTGTAAGGTGTGATGGGGGTATGTGGTGAGGAAGGCGGGACGAGAGCTGTGACGCGGGGCCGGTGGCGTGAGTGATAAGTGCAAGCAGCTGTGCGCGCACCGGTCCCGCATCTTATCACGGAGGAGATTGGGAGCTTAAATGGATGTTCGGCAGGACTGTTGACAAGAGAGGACCGGGCCCAAACTAAACTGTGTTTAGTTTGTGTATGTTTTATGGCCGGCAGTCTACTGTGAGGTGGCTGTCGGTCAGTTACTTCAGTGTTTATTGTTTGTTTATGTTTAATTAAAGTTTTCGTGTTTGAATGTTCACCGGTTCCCGCCTCCTTCCTTCCCTTCTTACGAACTTTGCTACAACCTAAAACACACAATTGGCAAAACGGTTAATTTCATGCTCAAAATCACACATTGTAAACTAAACTCCAAAACTAATTTTCAAAATACAATAATTCACTAACACAATACACTATGTCTAACAAAACACTGCAAACATGTTTCAAAATCAAATAATTATTCAAAACACTAACACATGTTCTCTTCCAACAGGAACATTTAGTCAATCATAACACAATGACAAAAAAAACACTAACATCAGCTGAAATTACAGAAACTGCATTATTTTATGTGTCAGGTCTGCCCTTATACAATAGACAGTTTATTGTATTGATCATAGATTTGCACTGTAGTTTCTTTTGAAGCCTCTCTACATTTTAGTTTTGTTGGGTTTAGTAAATGCATGCATTTTGTTTCTTTTGCTGCAGAAATATAATACAAAAATGAATGACCATCTCAGCGTAGCTTTATAGAATGCACAGTTTATGAAAAAAAAAGACAGAGACAGAATTGCTGCAGTAAAGACTTTATTTGAAAAAGGACATTACTGCAAGATATACAAACAGAAAAAGCACCGTAATAATAATAATAATAATAATAATAAAAGTAATCTTCTAATCTGCTCGGCCTTCTGCATTTGGCCACATGTTCTCATCCACATCACACCTGATAACTTCTCTGGCAAGGCATCTTGGAAAGAATCTTTTGGCATGCCTTATCCACCCCTGGCAGTGTTCAGCTGTGATGTCTTGGCATGCAGCATCCATTGCATCCAGGAGGGACATTTGGTCATGTGGACGATGGTCAAAAACCTTCCATCTCCAGGCTGAGAAAAACTCCTCAATGGGGTTGAGGAAAGGGGTGTAAGGAGCAAGGAAATGGGACATCATCCTTGGATAGCCGTCAAACCAGGATGTGACTGCACGGGAATGGTGGAATGCCACATTGTCCCATGTGATCACATATATTGGCAAGTGGTCTCCCACCTGTCCCATTTCTACCTCTGCCACCAGTCTTTCGTGAAGGTCTTCTAAAAACAGGAGAAGGCGGTCGGTGTTGTAGGGGCCAATCTCACATTTATGCAGGACTGCACCGTTGTTGGAGATTGCGGCGCACATGGTGATGTTGGCTCCTCTCTGGCCCGGCACGGTGACTGTGGCCCTTTTGCCAATTATGTTTCTCCCACGGCGACGCCTTTTCGCCAAGTTGAAGCCAGCCTCGTCAACATATATAATTTCTTGTGGGACTTGATTGGCCTCCAACTCCATGACTCTCTGAAAGTAATTACACAGTGTATGTAAATGCTGTGCTGTATATTTACTGTATGTCCTAATGTTCTCCAGGTTTATAGAGTAGTTTACTGCAAAACACACAATGTATAGTACAGTAATGACTGTATTGCATAACCTTACCTGGACATATTGGTGACGGAGTTCTTTGATGCGCTCACTGTTCCTTTCAAAAGGAATGGATGTTATGCTGATTGCTGCAATGTTCCCAAAGACAAGGTTGTCCTCTACAACACTGGACTGAATGTCCTTCAGTTTTATTTCATTGTCAGCAATCACCATGTTGACAATAGCAAGTTCCTGTTCTTCATTTAGGAGCTTTCCTCTGCCCCCTGAGGGAGGTAGATGTTGAATCCATATTAGAGATCGGAGGCATAGAGTCACTCTACTAAAGGGTAAAATTATTTACACTTTACTAGAAGCATATCCTACCTGTTGGTTTCTCTGAAAATACAGACAATGGATGCCACTGTGTCCCGGCAGAGATTTGGCTGTACTCGTTCACCAGCCTCTCTGTATGATAGCCCGTGGTTTATGACATGATCAATGATAGTAGCTCTTATTTGATCAGTTACCCTAGCTCTGGTCCTTCTTTGAGCGCCACCACGCATTCGAACTCCTCTCCCTCTACCTTGCCCCACTCCTCTCCATCTACCTTGCCCCACTCCTCTCCCTTGCGCTTGCCCCACTCCTCTCCCTTGCCCCACTCCTCTCCCTTGTCCTGGTACTCGTCTTCCTCTCCCTTGTGCAGGCATTTTCTTTCTTTCTTTCTCTCTTTGTGTGGCTCTATATTGTTCCTTTTCCACACAAGATCAGCCCAAAGAGTCCTCTTTTATAACATATGGTCATGGTCATATTTGTGTCTGAGTGAGAAAATAATTCATGAAGTTTGAGAGATGTAGTCATTGAATGCATTTTGTGCCAAAGCAACGATAATTGATCCTCAGTTTAGCCCACATAGACTTCTGTTGTGCTCACTGTGTGACGAGTTTTGCAAAAGTCACCTAAGTAATGAGAAATGTGTCCTGGCGTCTGTAAAAAACTGTAAATATGGGGCCTTTCCAAGGAATCCATTTCAAACACCCTCTATATATAAAAGAGATAAATAAATAGTTTTGTAAGTTTTACAGAAAGACATATTTCTGTAAAAGTGTATGTACATACATTGCACAAATTAGAAAAACAATAAATTTACCTGTTCTCTTCACTGAATGTCCTGATTATGGTGGCCACAGAGAATCTGGACAAATTGGGTTGTACTCTTTGTCCTGCTTTCCCTCATTGTCATTCCATGAACAAAAACATGGTCTATCACAGTTGCCCGAATTTGATCTGAAATTACTATTCTTGATCTTGCTCTTCGTTGTCCTTGAACTCTACCTCCTCTGCCTCTCACAATGTTTCCATCCATTGTGGTATCAATACTCAAGCTGTACTGGCTTATATACTAGAAAACGTCTCGGTTACGTATGTAACCTCTGTTCCCTGATGGAGGGAACAAGACGTTGTGTCGAAGCCGACAGATGGGGTTCGCCCTTGAGAACCAATCATCTCTGACTATTTTGAAAAGGCCAATGAAATTGGCGAATGAAATTTGCATGCCGGGCCCCGCCCCCGGATATCCGGGTATAAAAGGGGAGCCGGCGTGCTCATTCATTCACCTTTTGTGCTGAGGAGCCTGAGAGCATCTCGTGACTGCTGCAGCGGACGGCTATTGTCGTGGCAAGAAGGACACAACGTCTTGTTCCCTCCATCAGGGAACAGAGGTTACATACGTAACCGAGACGTTCCCTTTCTGTCGGTCTCTCGACGTTGTGTCGAAGCCGACAGATGGGGTTCCTATGGAAAACGCCACGGCACTAGCCGCGTCACAATCTCTAGCGAAGCGACGTTGACCGGCCTGGGCGAGCCACACGTGAGCGCTATCGCGAAATTTGTAACCTTCCAGTGGGCAGGCAGGGGCTCCCAGAGCTTTTGGCAAAGATGAGTAGCCCCTGCCCTCTGCCAACTCAGACGGCCCCATTGGCGAGGGCCATCCAGTCGTAGGGCTACTGGGTAAGCGCTGTTCCTTCAATGAGGACGTGCGCTACGGAGACCACTTCCCACCCTAGGGGGGAATACAGTGGAGACACCAACATGGTCTCACCAAATAGGGGAGAACTCATGGGAGGTATGTGCGGAATGCCGCAAGGTGGATGTCCACCTGGGGGAGGTCATGGGTTGCCACGTGGGGAACCATCTCATGACGACATCTCAGACGGAACCACCCTAGTGGGGGGTTACTACGTGTGGGGCACTAGGTCCGGTTAGAGCTATATGTAATAACTCAGCTTGATACCCGGCCATAGGCGGCAAGGCTGCTCCGCCGAGCCCGCCGCGCTGAGTGCTTATTGATGGAAGGATGGACTGCCTATTCTTCACCCTTGGGGAAAGAAGGGAGGCAGCCCATAGCGCACTGATCCACCTAAGAAGGGGAAAGGCGCTATGCGCAGGCGTACGCCCCACGACTGCTGGTCTCACCTGTTGGCAAGACTCAAGCTGCCGACTCCCCACGGAGGTTTGCAAGCCTCTGCGAGGTATAGCGTAGCCCAACCCGCAACTCTACAGATGTCTGCCAGAGAGGCGCACTGAGCCGATGCCCACGAGGAGGCCACACCCCGAGCGGAATGTACCGTCACTCAAATGGGCACGGGCTAGGATCGGCACGCCGTAGTGACGGCGTGTGCGATCCGGCGCGACAACTCTCCTCGGAGACAGCACTCCCGTTGCTGACCTCCAAAACAGACAAGAGCTGCTCAGGGCCTTGAAGCCCTCCGTGTGGTTCGAGTAGAGGCGCAATGCGCTTACTGGACACCTCACGTACAGGTTGGGTCTTTCTCCCGGTGTGGGAGCGCCTGCAAGTTCACCACCTAGTTCCCAAAAGGGGGGCGGCGGAACTTTGGGCACGTAAGTCGGCCGGGGTCTCAGGATCACGTGAGAGTCACCGGGCCTGAATTTTGGCAATCGGTGGACACGGAATGCTTGCAGGTGCCTCACCCTCTGGATGGACTCGAGCCCCAGCAGGAGAGCCAACCCCCCTCGCAGAACGAGGAAGGGGCTCTCGGCAGGGCCCGAAAAAAGGGGACCCAAAGGTCCACCTTAAGGTCCCAAGAGGGTACGGGGCGCGGACGAGGCCTTAGCCCCTCGCGCCCTAGAGGAACCTAATAATCAGGTCATGCCGCCCCAGAGGCTCACCAGCAACTGGTACGTGATAACCGCGACAGCGGGTACCCACGTTCCAATGTGGAAGGGGAGATTACTCCCCAGCCTCTCCTGCAATAGGACAGCACGTTCCTGAGCGAGCAATTCCGCGGGTCTTCTCCTCGAGAAGAGCACCAGGACGAGAAGGGGCGCCACTTAAAGGCATCCAGCCTTGTGGGCATGGCCCTTGCCTGAGTGACAGTCTCCACCACTAAGGGGGCTAGGTCATCCAGGAACTCCTCGTCCCATCCAGGAGCCAGACCCAGAGGTCCGGCTCGAATGCCACAACGTGTCCACCCCCTGCGAGTAGGCCCTTCGCCAGGGGATTTGGCCAGGGGGAGTTGTCGTCAGGAGTATTAGCTCCGAGGACCAAGTGTAGTTGGGCCCGTAAGGCGCAACTAGCAGCACTTGATACTCCCTACCCAGACCTTGCACAGGACCTGCGCAATGAAGCTCACTGGGGGAACCGTAGTTCTGCTTGTCCCGTGGCCAGCTGCGTGCTAGGGCCTCCGTGTCGAGGGGGGGCCTCGACCAGGGAGTGCCCAGCGGCGCTGGGTGGTGTTCAGGGAGGCAACAGGTCCACCTGTGCCCGCCCAAACCACACCCAAGCCGGCCGCAGTGGTGGAGTCGTCACTACCCACGAGGTGTCAACTGACGAGAGAGCGCTTGGCTGTCTGGTTCAGGACACCCGGTGGCCGTGTGAAATGCAGGGGCCTTGCCACCTGCTGTCTCCACCAGGGGTGGAGTCGTCACTTCCCACGAGGCGTCAACTGACGAGAGAGCGCTTGGCTGTCTGGTTCAGGACACCCGGTGGGCGTGTGACATGCCGGGGCTTTTCCACCTGCTGTCTCCACTGGAGGCTGCGCGCTAGGGCCTCCGTGTCGAGGGGGTCCTCGTCCAAGGAATGCCCAGCGGTACTGGGTGGAGTTCAGGGAGGCGACAGGTCCCCCTGTGCCCGCCCAAACCACACCCAGGCCAGCCCGCAGGGGTGGAGTCATCACTTCCCACGGGGTGTCAACTGACGAGAGAGTGCTTGGCTGTCTGGTTCAGGACACCCGGTGGGCGTGTGACCTGCAGGGGCCTTGCCACCTGCTGTCTCCACGGGAGGAGGCGTTTTTGGGCGAGTTGCGATGACTGCAGCGAGCGAATGCCACCCTGAGGTTTAGTACGCTACGCCGGTCGTGCTGTCCGGGCCAGTATGCTGGCTCTGCACGAGACGCCGGAGCCTCATCAGTGCAAGCAGGACAGCTAGCAACTTGAAGGCAGTGATCTGCCAACGCAGGCGGGGGCCCGTCCAGCGACCCGACACTGCGCGCCCGTTGCACACCGCACCCGCACCCCGTAGGGAGGCGTCTGTCGTTCCACGACCGGCCTCAAGACCTGCTCGGGGTTAGGATGCGACGGCAGCAGGCGTAATGACGATACGCCTACTGCCAGTGCGCCACGCTCTCCAGGGAACTCATCTCTGTACTCAGTGCTGTCGCGGTCCCATGTGCGTCAACCCGAGGGGGACAGGCCACCCCCGAGGACACCATGCCCAGGAGCCTCTGAAACTGATTTCAGGGGACCGCTGGCTGCTGCCTGAAAGTTCAAGCATCTCTGCACTGACTGTGCGTGCTCGTGAGCGAGTCATGGAGACAGTGTTGAGTTCTCTACCAGGAAAAAGGGGAGCTCCGCGCCAGGGAGAGCTGCTCTCTTTTTCCCGGCTGACCCGTTACTGACATGCCAGCCCCTCGACAGTGCCGAGGGAAACTGTACATGAGAGAATGCGGTCAGTTGTCATGAACCACGCCTGGCGTCTGACAGACACCAGGACGCGCTTCTGCGCCTCCCGAACGGCACCCTTGCAAGGTGCTGCTCAAGGTATGCAGCGACCCCTGGTTTTGGGGATGATGAAGTGCGGCTGTCGAAGCCACTGGACATCTCGGCCGAGGGGACGGTTCGTGGCAGCCCCGGCCTGGAGCACAGGAACATCCCTGCCTCTGCTGAGGTAAGAGGATGCCTGAAGTCCGGCGGAGGTCTGGCGAGCTGGATCGAATGCCGAGACGGACCACACTACCAGCCACCGTGATGGTTTGAAATGCTAACCAAGCACCCAGAGACCTCACAGGGGGGGCTGCGATCTACTTCATCAACCCGCGGGGGTTGGTTCAATGACTAGCAGTGCTGTTCCCCCCGGGGGAAACGGCTCCGCTAAATCACCTGCCAGGCGATGGCGCAGCTCGACGCACCGTCGAAGCGAGAGTGCTGAGGGCTGCTTTATACTCGTCATTGCGTGCCGCCACGACGCAACGTCGAGTTGCCGAACACCATCTTTCAGAGGGTGAGAGCGGCTGCAAGTGGGACCCAGAGAGAGACCTCTCCTTGTGAGAAGGCGGGCACTAGGCCCCCGAAGGGGCCCAGAAGGTGTTTGGGACACGGCAGGGACCGCCCCATTCCGACCATCCAGCAACCAGGCTGGGTCGGGCCCAATGGTTCAATCTCTCTAGGTGGTCCTTCTCTCTGCGTCTTCCTCCGGGGGGCCACCTGCGGGGGCACCGGAACCGGAGTCGACGCTGGAGAAGGCCAGGGCTGCTGGGGGCAGACCACGTGCGAGACCTCGACGGCCGAAAGGCGGCCGGGTCACAGCAGGCCGGTCTGTTTCTACACTATCAAAAGGCTGCTGGAGCAGTCCTTGACAGCGCCACCAATCAGCCGACCTTGCGAGAGGGGAGTCGGGAAAGTGGCCTTTCTCGAGCTCGCCCCCCTGCGCAAGATTGGGTCCGAGGCATCTTTCCGGGCCACTGATGTGGACATCGTCCGACCCAGCCTGCGCTGCCACCGCGGTCCCCGGAGGGCCAGTCGGCGGCGGCACTACTTGGGTCGGTCTTACCCCGTGGGGCTCTCTTAAGCGCCCTGGCCTGCAGGGTGGCCATGGCGTAAGAGTGGAGGCAGCTTGGTCCACGGCACTGCCAGCCTCAACACCAGCGATGTCGAGACCTTACATGCCCTGGACGGTGAGCCTAGGTCAAGCTCCCCAGGTGGCCGCCGTCTGCGGATACCCGCGACTGCATGCTCCACCCAGGGTGCATTGACATAGTCCCTAGCTGCCTCCCCGCCCCGAGGGAAGAGAGGGCGATAGAGTCAGCTAGACGGAAGCGCGCCGAAGGGGGCGCTCCAGGTCCTACTGAACTCCTTATGCAGCTCGGTAAAACTTGGCACTTGAGCCGGGCCCAATGTGTGAGTACCCAGCCGCGAGCACCAGGGCTGCACCGCAACCCGACGCTCACGGCGGTCCGAGCAAGCATGGCTGACATCTTGACGTCTGCTCTCACCTGTGCTCGACCTCCCGAGGGAGGGAGCTTCAGGGAATCGCCAGAGTCTGATGCCAGCAGGTCGCGCTCCGATGTTGCAAGAGACACCTCATCTCCACGGCTCGTGTCCGAGCGCGTGGCTGAGGAATAAGATGGCCTAGGACCATCCTTGGGGACCTGCTAAACAAGCGAGACGGGGCGCGAGCGGTCCGCGAGCCGACCGGCTGACGGATTAACGCTCACGATAATCCCCACATCACCCTCGCTGCTCGCCGCCGCTGACGGCAGGGCCGTAGCCGCTGCGGTCACAGAACGGGAAGCAAACGAGGTGGTGGCTTGCTCTTGACAGAACATAGCCAACGTGACGCAACGTCTGAATAGCCGTCCGCCCGCAGTGACGCAACGTCTGACTAGCCATCCGCGCGCAGTGACGCAACGTCTGAATAGCCATCCGCGCGCCGTGCGGGCAGGACGAATCCACGAGGCTGCCACAGTGGTCGGACCCCCGAACATTTGCGGCAACCACCGTGTCCGTCCCCGTCCTCGATGAGTGTACTGCACCCAAGAGATCAGCGGGCAATGCCATGCTGAGGAAATTGCTCTTTTAGAAAAATACCTCAGGAACTGCCAGGACGCCCAGGGGAATCTCCGCTGCACCGCGTCGTAGAAATCGGCAATTCGAAGAATGTCATCAGATGCGAAGGCTCCGAAGAACAAAAGGTGAATGAATGAGCACGCCGGCTCCCCTTTTATACCCGGATATCCGGGGGCGGGGCCCGGCATGCAAATTTCATTCGCCAATTTCATTGGCCTTTTCAAAATAGTCAGAGATGATTGGTTCTCAAGGGCGAACCCCATCTGTCGGCTTCGACACAACGTCGAGAGACCGACAGAAATGGAACTGATTAGATCACATCATTAGCAGGAAGTGTGAACAATGTTGAATTGTTGTGTGTAAACGATGACAGCTGTGTTGTAGTTGTGTGTAACTTTCGCCACATGTATTTACCATTTTGCAACACAGTGCAAAATGTGTTTCAGTGAGTAAGATTGTGTTTAGAGTTTTGCAAAAAGAGTGGGTGAGATTTGCAAACAGTGTCTTAACTACCTGAACTTGTTTAAGGTTTTGCCTACAAAGTGACTGATTCGACAAATGGGTTTAGGCCACCGAGCATTGGGTTCAGAGAATGGGGTTTAGTGTTTTAGCAACTGTGAAATACTGTAATTAGCCTACCATCCAACCACAAGATGTCGCAAGAGGAGAGTTGGTAACTACACGCACACACACGAGCGACGCGCTGTTATTGTCAAGGCAAGGCAAGGCAAGGCAAGGCAAGGCAAGGCAAGGCAAGGCAAGGCAAGGCAAGGCAAGGCAAGGCAAGGCATGTTTATTTATATAGCACATTTCATACACAATGGTAATTCAAAGTGCTTTACATAGAAGAAATTAAAAATATCCATTTGATAAAACAGTGAAGAAATAAGAAAAAGAAAAAATAACCAGTTAAGAATAGAAAATAAAATATAGTTTAGAATAGAAAATAAATAAAATAAAGTACAGCACAAACAGTGGGACGGTCAGAGGCACAGTGCACATTTATTAAATGTAAAGTTAAACAGATGTGTTTTGAGTCTGGATTTGAATGTGACTACTGTGGGAGCACATCTAATCTCTTCTGGAAGCTGGTTCCAGCTGCGGCTCGCATAATAGCTAAATGCAGACTCTCCTTGCTTGGAGAGAACTCTTGGTATTTCTAGCTGATATGATCCTAATGACCTGAGTGTTGTTTTGGGTCGATATTCAATGAGCATATCTGCAATGTATTGAGGTCCTAGGCCATTGAACGATTTATATACCAGTAATAAAACTTTAAAATCTATCCTATATGTAACTGTTAGCCAGTGTAAAGACCTGAGGACTGGTGTGATATGATCATATTTTCTGGTTCTGCTCAGAATCCTTGCCGCAGCGTTCTGTATGAGCTGCAACTGATGTACACTCTCTAGTGTACATCAGTTGTATACTCGTTATTGAGGTGCATAATGGGATTGAATGAGTGCACTCAGCAATGTCCACTATAATTCCGGACACCACTATTAAATGTATGTCCCCTCAAATAGTGCACTTGTTTAGGATATAGGGGCTATTTCGGACACAGCACTCGTTTTTAAGTCTGCAACCTTAGAAGATTGCAGCCTTTGGGACACAGCTCATGACACGAGTTACTTCCGCATTCCATTCTTCCAACGGACATCTAAAGGAGTGTCGCAACTCTGTTTTCGACGGCTCTGGCAGGGTTGGGGCTAGAAGGGATACAGCTACGGCCGGAAGTGATAACAAATCTCGAAATAAAATGATAATAAATGACATTAGCTAGTGCATTCACCTACCCCAACCCTAACCTAACAATAATAATAAAAATGAAATTAACTGTTGTTAGCGTGTCAAAAATGTGTCTACGTGTACAAACCACCATAACGATCAAGAAGAGGAAATCTCGCGGGATTTCTGTGCGTTGACTGAGTGCCACGTCAGTTTGAGGGTGAGCAGGATCTTCGAGCCGAGCGCGAGGCTACAATACTCGATCTCGTGGTTTGTTTTGTGAAATATATCGCGATCATCTCGGTAAGTGTGTGTGTGTGTGTGTGTGTTTTGATTTACAGCTGTTATTAGTGCTCGTGTGTTCGTGGAAACTCGCTTTTGTTGATTCCTCAGATGTGCAATGATGCTTAAACGGAGCTGATGCATCACATCGGTGTTTGAAACTTTACAGCACTGATGCGTTCGAGATTTATCCACAGTGTCATTCCAGATGTGTTCTTCTGTTTATCTTCAAATGGTCTTTTGTACACAACACGTCACTGGCCAGGTGTAAGTTATGGCGTTTCTGCTGTATTGCTGTTGTTTCACGCGACTCTTGTACAGTTGTGTGGTTCTAACGATTGTGGTGACATTGATGTCCATGTAGCATCAATGTTTGCTGTATATTTAGCTCAAGTCAATGTTTAGCTTATATCATTCATTAGGAAATATCCAAAGGCGGTTCTACATTGAGTTGCGAGACCACCTTTGAGTTCAATAATTCATCTGCTATGTTATGATGTATTGGTTTGTTAAGTTGTCAACAAAGTCCTCAAACAAACAATAATTGCATTAAAAATGTCATAATTGAGCGAATGAAATTAATGACAGTTGTCATAAACAGGCATAAAACCTCCTTCATATTCATGATGTGTGTCATGTAGCAAATGAATAGCAAAGGTACTGTTCGTCTTTGAAACTACCTACAGATTAGAAACTTCTGTTTGCTAATGACAGGGCCTAGCATTAACCCAACTGATGGAAATAAATCCTAATAACTGAACTTATATGAGCACAATATCATGGAGAAATAAGATCTCGTGTTTGTTGACTTAAAACCAAATTTGTTGTACAAGCATCATCACAAAAAGGCTAACAAACGTAAGAGTTATTAAACCTACATTAGCCCTTCAGATGACAACATGGATACAGTAATCATACCACAGAGAGAACATTATAGTTGCAAACTTGATCTTTTGCTTGTTTCTCCTCTTCTCCTTTTCTTTTTTTTCTAAATTGTGCACCTGATGGCTTTGACCTTTTCCTGTCCATCTCTGCCCGTTACTGGATATATCGGTATATAGCATATTAACAAGAACTGTAAACATTTTCACATATGAATCTGTTTTTACAAGCATTTACTGTCAGAAAATTCGAGAAATGTCTGTAGCACGCAGAAGGTGTGATGATGGGTTCGTGAAGACTGTATCAGTCATAAAAGGGCTAGTTACACTGAAGTCTTGGATGTTAAACTGTGGTTTGGAGCTCAGTGTTATGCCTGTACCTTCTCATTTCTGCGTACGAGTCATAATAAGAACGAAATGTAAGTGTGAAAAATATATTTTTTCGTTGTTTAGCCGCCAATGGCAACAAATTAATGTGATTTCCATATTCAGCATGTTAAACTTCTTGAAACACCGAACAGGCAGATAACATTTAAATAACAGGATGCGCCAGCATCTGTTACATGAACTGTTTGATTACATTTACATTTATGCATTTGGCAGATGCTTTTATCCAAAGTGACTTACATTGCATCATCTTATACATTTATACACAGGTATCCTCTGGGATCCAACACACAACCTTGCTTTGTTACCGCAATACTCTAACCACTGAGATACAGGAAAATGTAGCACATATCTAATGCACATATTCTTATTATTCTACATATGTCGCACTGTTTATTAACATTTTTCCAAGTTTCTTGTCCGGTCGGGCAAGTAAAATTCTCTCTCACTTGCCCACACAAAACATTCACTTGTCCCGGACCAGCGTTAAGGTCGAGCACTGTTATTTATGTCAATGAGATTTTCGGTGGATTGTATGTTTTGATTGTAATGTGTTTTTGTTCAGGTGGAATGTGGTCCTTTCACAGGCTTTGCTTTCTGAGTCTGATCATTCATGTGATCTTAGTGGCCCAGCATGCATATGTTCATGCCCATCAGCATCATGGGCACACCCATGACCACCATCAGCATGGACACACACATGGGGAAGGTGGTTGCCACGGTCACTCGCATGGTGGGGAGAAGATGCACCACGGGGCAAGCAAATGGAGCGCTGAGGCTAATCTTCCGTCTGCTGAAGAGGAGCATCATGGCCACGGTCACACTCATGACCACTCCCACGATCACGCTCATGACCACTCCCACGATAACGGCCAAGATCATGGCCACGCTCATGGCCACTCCCAAGAGCACGGTACGGAGCGAGTGAAAAAAGAATTGGAGGAAGGAAAACGAGACCTGGTGGAACTCTGGATGCAGGTAAAAGCTTTACAGTAGTTTATTACAGTAGTTCATTCATGTTGACTGTGAGCATGCAGTGCATAGTAGAATGTAACAATTCTCTTAATAAGTAATATAGGTAAGTTTTTATTTGTAGTATAATCTGTTCCCTTTTGAGAGCCGGTGTCCTGACTCTTCTTCAGTGTGTTAAATGGACTGTGCGTTCGGTTTTCAGGACTTTGGCACCACGGTGGCACTAACCTGTTTGTCTAACAGCACAAAAACTCATATTGAATTGGACGGCTTGTGTCTTTGCCGGGCTATTGTTAAAAACTTCTACACGCTGGTCGGAAAAAACTTTAATGTTTACATATGGTGTGAGCTTTCAACCATTGGCAATCCATAGTTTCAAATTCCAGCGCGTCGTTGCACCTTGTATCCACTTCGCTTTTTCACGTCCATTGTGAAAGCTCTTTTTTTTGCTATCTTGTAGCGACATTGAAAGACAGCATTTGTTTTATTGTAAATTGCTCATAAAAGTTTTGATCAGACAGACAGACAGACAGACAGACAATAAATTCTAATAAGGCCAATACAGAGGAGGAACTTCAACTTCAGTGCAAGAAATATGGACAACAGCACAGAATTTTTTAGATTAGATTAGAATCAACTTTATTGTCATTACACATATACATGTGAAGTGTAATGAAATGTAGTTTAGGTCTAACCAGAAGTACAATTTTCAGGTGCAGGATATACAGTTTGAATAAATACAGAATACAATATTAGGAAAATATTATACAGTGGGCATGGACTATGAAAAATATTTTGCAGTAGGAATGTTCTATGAAAATATGACAGTAGGTATATACTATGAACAATATATACTGATGACTATATACTATGAACATTAATGTACAGATGGCTATGAACAGATATTAATTTAGACTAAACAATAATGCAAGTGATTTAAGTGTGCATAGATTATTGACATTGGCTATTAAAGTTGAAGTGCAATAGATGAGTTAATGCAGTTGTTGAAGTTACAGTGCAGTGGATGAGTTATGCAGCTATTAAAGGTACGGTGCAGTATATGAGTTAATAAGTTGCAGTCCAGAAGATGAGTTAATGCAGTTAATAGAGTTACAGTGCAGTAGATAAGTTAATGCAGTTATGAAAGTGGTCCATTAGTGCAAATGAGCATTCCGTATAATATTCCTGGTGTGCAAGTGAGCAGTATAGAGTGCAAATGATGCTGTGTCTGTGTAAACAGTCTAGTAGAGCAGATAACATGAAGTACTGGTGTGTACAGTTCAGTCATGCATGCAGCCCTGTAGTGCAATGTAAACGATGTTATAGCAGCATTGGAGTTAAAGGTAAGAGAGGTAGTAGAATTAGTGGGGAGCAGAGGTCAATAATGAAACAGCTCTGGGAAAAAAGCTGTTTCTTATTCTGCTGGTTCTTGTCCGGAGGCACCGGAAGCGCCTACTGGAAGGCAGGAGAGTAAACAGTCTATGAGCGGGGTGAGAGGAGTCCTTGAGAATGCTGGGAGCTCGACGCAGACAGCGTTTCTTCTGGATGTCCTCAATGTGAGAAAGTGTAGTCCCTGTGATGCGCTGGGCTGTTTTCACCACCCTCTGCAGTGCCTTGCGCTCAGCAGAACAGTTCCCGTACCAGACTGTGACAGTTGGTCAGGATGCTCTCTATCGTGCAGCGATAGAAGTTCACCAGGATAGTTAAAGACAGTCGGTTCTTCTTCAGTGTCCTCAGAAAGAAGAGACGCTGGTGAGCCTTCTTGACCAGGCATGAGGTGTTGGTGGTCCAGGACAGGTCCTCCGAAATGGGAGTCCTCAGGAACTTAAAACTGGAAACACGTTCAACAGCCATCCCATTAATGTGGATGGGGTCGTGTGTGCCTCCTTTCGCCTTCCTGAAGTCCACGATGATCTCCTTTGTCTTGGAGGTGTTAAGGAGCAGGTTGTTGTCTGAACACCATGTGGCCAGGTGCCGGACCTCCTCCCTGTATGCAGTCTCATCGTTGTTGCTGATGAGACCAATCACTGTTGTATCGTCTGCAAACTTGATGGAGTTAGATCCGGTCACAGACCTGCAGTCGAGTGTGAAAAGGGAGTAGAGAAAGGGGCTCAGTACGCAGCCCTGTGGTACACCAGTGTTGAGGGTGGTGGTGGTGGAGCAGATGTGGCCTAACCTAACAAGCTACGGCGGTAGTCGTTAAGGCACGTCGGGTTATAATGTTTTGGAATGGGTACAATGGAGGTGGATTTAAAACATGCTGGAACCACTGCTTGGGCGAGGGAAAGGTTGAAGATGTCTGTGAAGACCCCAGCGAGCTGCTGCGCACATGCCCTGAGTACGCGACCAGGGATGCCATCTGGGCCAGCATCCTTGCGCGTGTTCATCCGGCTTAGTGCAGTGTGAACATCAGTGGAGTTAAGTGTGATGATTGGGTGGTCAGCAGAGGGTGTGAGTAGGGATGCACCGATACGACTTTTTAAGGACTTTTTCCCTGGTACTCGCCGATACCAACACCGATGCTAGATTTTTTTAGTTTGTGGCAATTTTCTAAGAACAACACAATGAGACTAATGAACATATGAGCATCTTTATTTTTAACAACTTCAACTCGTATTATGAAAAAATAAATCAATCTTATGTTCTTATCAAAACTTTTCAAAGCCAAAATTCACAGTGTCCAATAACCTCCAAAGGGCAAAACCAAGGACATAAGCATGCAGATTGCCATGCGTGGGTCGTCATCATTGATTTTGAGATATTTCCACACTGCTAAGCGCAAATGAAACGTTAAGAGAGAGTGATTTACATGTCAAGTCAATGCAAAGACGCGATAGACCTACTTGCGGTGCGATTCACGCGGATGAGGCGGCGCGAATAGAGCGTTCACGTTATTCGCTCGAGTTGAAAAATCTGAACTTTGGTGAAAATTAGCGCCGCGTTAATCAGTCAGGCACCTGCTGTAGTAGTAACGTGATTATGAAATAGCGAGCGGAGGCAGAAATCTGAAACAACAATTAAGGACTGCGCCTCTGAAGGACTGCGCCTCTGGACCCAGACACGGCGGTGAACGAGTCTACTTCTATCTTCAGCCTTCCATAGAACATTATGCGCAGCTACCTGCTCAACAAAATCCATGTCCGCCATTTCGCAACAAGACTGGAGCCGCCTGCCAGAAGCCCCTCCCATGACGCGAATTTCACTCGCGATTGAAGCGAATTCCACGCGCGAATGAAACGAGTAAACTCAAAATGTTCAAGCGGCCAACTACACACGAATAGCGCGATTTAGGTGTGAACACTCTATGACATTGTGTCTGCTACGGCAGGTGTCTCTGTGTGCACTGGAACGTTCTGTCAATTACGTCACGTCAGGTATCGGTCTTTGGTATCGGGGAATTTTTACGAGTACGAGTACATGAGCTTGGTATCGGGCCCGATACCGATACTGGTATCGGTGCATCCCTAGGTGTGAGCTTGGTAGCTGTTTCCTTATTGTCTCTCTCAAAGCGAGCATAAAAGTCATTAAGCTCGTTCAGGAAGACGGCATCTGTGGCTATGGGGGTGGAGTGGTTGGGTTTGTAATCACTGATGGCCTGGATGCCCTGCCACATGCGTCGAGGGTCAGAATTGGAAAAATGCTCCTCTAGCTTCAGCTTGTAGCAGTGCTTGGCCTTTTTGATGCCCCTCTTCAGATTTGCCCTAGAAGTATTAAAGGCCTGTGCATCATCTGATCGGAAGGCATTGTTGCGTGCTTTCAACAGGACACGCACTTCCTTGTTCATCCATGGCTTCTGATTGGGGTACGTGGTGATCTGTTTCTGAGTTGTGACACTATCAATGGTGGAATTGATGTTGTCCAATACAGAGGAGGTGTAACTGTCTATGTCCGTCTTTCCCCTTAGGGCCACACATTGATGGTCTTCGTTATCCAAAAGCTCATGCCAGGTGTACGATGTAAATGCACAACTGTTCTGAATGAACAGACCCGAGATGATCAAGATAAACTCTATATAAATGCTAAAACTGGAGAGACGCTGAGCCTCGCGATGTTCACGCGCCGCCATCTTGGTCTAGAATACCACAAATATAACTAAAAACAATGTGACTAGGGTGTATTCTCCATAATCAGATCGTTCTATTGTCAGACTGTGAGATCGCTGATTCAGGAAATTTGTGGACTTTGTGGACAAAAAAAGAGAAGCCGCTTTACTTGAATGGCAAAGGTGGCAAGAAAATACCCATGTGTGCCCGCAATCATGATTCTAGCAACACTGAGTGTGAGCAACATTCTTACTTCCCACCGGCAGAGAAAGTAAGCTATTGCTACAAATCAGAGTCATTCAATCCAACGGGTCATTGACACCGAATGCACTATTAATTACTTGCGTGCACACAAATGTGAACAACTTGCGCTCTCGTTTTAAACCCTAATGCACATAGCAACCGCTTTCTACCCAACTCTTAAAATCTGAAAGATTTCTAAAACTCTAGTCACTGAACTACTTCCACTGTAATATTAGAGTTTTTTTCAAACAGTGAAATCGTTTTAATGCACCTGAAATAAACTTTCTGGACATGATGTTCATGCGTTTGTGTCCTCATACAGTGATGTGAGAGACATACTAATCCATGAGCGTTAAACTGTGCAACACATTCACTCATACACGCAGATGATGACAGATTTTATCTCACAGAATCACAGGGCTCTAGATATAGGCTATATGAACTCAATGCAGCCGGGAAACAAGATTCCATCACAAAATAGACTAAAACTAAGTAAATTTGCTGTGCACCATCGACTAACGTAACACACAAACAAGCCGCCCCGTTCTAATGCATTTGCAAAACTCTAACGCACATATGAGACCTCGCAGCTCGGCGAAAGTTGTCCGAAAGCATGCAAAGCTATCTGCTCTTGCGGTGCTTCAATGTCATACACCAATGGGTCTGTGCAGTGCTGAATGTTGACGAATGCATCTCTCTTTTAAGACGACAGGCAAGATCACGGTCATTGCGATTCCATTGAAAAATGGATGGAGGACGCCTTCAAGATCGATCTCGATTTAAGATCGTCAGATCGCCCACGCCTAATTCAGACACAGTCCTGTCATGTCCTCTGATGTGAACACCGGTCCTCTAACACAACTGTTCATTTATCTGTTATTCATTGAGTGAAACAGTGATGATGCCCACGTCTCTCATGTTATGTTTAGATGTTGAAGTAGAATTAATATCCCACTACATGAGTTTGTCTCTGTTCCTTAAAGTTAGGCTTTACCGCCATCATCAAGAGTTTATGAACATAAATGATCTTTGCATTGAATAAAATATAGCGATATTGATGTTTTTTACTTTTTCAGATGCTTAACATGTGAACACGTTTTTTTCCATCACCTCCACTTCTTCAAACACTCGCCATTCTTGTCTCTTCAATTCTTACTGTTATCTCTCTCATCCTTTGCTTTCAGGCGATTGGAGCGACTCTTCTGATCAGCGCTGCACCCTTCCTCATCCTCTTCCTCATCCCAGTGCAGTCAAACACAGACCAGCACCAGAATCTGCTTAAAGTGCTCTTGAGTTTTGCATCTGGAGGTTTGCTGGGTGATGCCTTCCTTCATCTCATTCCTCACGCTCTGGGTGAGTCCCTTCACATGAATTAAAATCACGTACTTTATAGTGTGCTACACCAGAGAAGTGTCAAGGAAATGGAGTGAGTGAATTTGGGTGACGTTCACACTGTCAAACATAATCCTTCAACTTTTCATGATGGAAATCATTGTTTAAAGATGAAATGCTAACTCATGAAATCATAGGATGCCACCCTCCCTTCAAATCTCAAAAAAGCCACAGCTTATAAGTACACACGCACAGAGCAGAAGTTGTGTCATCGCATGTGTGTGTGTGGAGGTTGTTGTTTGCACGTTATTTTAAAAGCATATAAGTAGTTCCTGATCAGTCGTTGGGCTAACCAATTCCTATGACCACGGCCCTGGTTGCTCCTCTAGTCACATCATTTTAAGAAAGTAGCATACAATTTAAGGGTCAATCATCTGCCAAAAGCAAACTATTACTTTTTAATCTGTCTTTTCTTCAACATTTCAGAATAGTTTGCGTAACATGTCCTCTTTGTTATTAGTGATGATCCATGATCTGGTCGGAATGCAGATCAACTGTAAGTTTATTCGCTATAGGGTATCTTAGAGTAGAATAAGATATACATGAGAACTCGCATTCTCTCAAACGTTGGGGGCGTGTCCACTGTTGGCTTTGAAGACACGCCCAGCCCAGTAGGCTATATGTGAATTATGTGAATTGGTTTTATGGGATGATTTGAATTCAAACACATGATATTCATCAATAGATAATTCATGAGCAGGTTAAAAGGTGTGTGTTTGGCATGCTGTCCTGTGAGAGGGCTCCGGGCCGGGTATTAGCCAGAACCCAGAGCGCATTGTGCTTACAAATCGAGTTGGAAATGTTCAAAGATAGCATTTGTGTTTTGAATTATAAACAGAGAGTGTCTTTGCTATAGCCAAATCATCACATATTTAGAAACTACAATACTAATTTCTAGCTAGAAATGCATCAAAAGTGAAAGTTAAACTTGCATTACAACAGTTGTTTCGGCCACCATTTTATTTTTCGAGGTTGAGCTTTCTCGACCAATCACGTTCCTCGAATGTTGTTATGGAAATGGCAGGTCTCTGACATTGGTTTGCTTTGAAAAAGGTGCTTGACAGGATGTTTTTTTTTTTCAGAAAAATATGTTTTAAAAAAGCGCTCAGGACTTTTTCTGAAAACACTGTTTATCCCATAGGATTATAATTTAAAACAGACAATAGCATCTTAAAAAAAGTGAACACAGACAGCTTTGTCTTTTTGTAGTGGTTCTCTCTTGAGGTGATAAGGTAGATGACGGGATTGCTGATAGTGAACAAGCCGGGTGGATTATCTGCTCGTGCTCGTCTCAAAATGTGTTCATTAAACATCATTCAAGCACATTGCGATCATGCGCAGTGATCCTCCTTCCGTTCGCGTGATTCTCCTTCTGTCCATTCGCGTCTGCGTTATCATTTGCTTCTTATTTGGCGTTAGATTTGTTTAGTTGGGCAGAGTGAGAAAGCTTACAACCCTGAACTCGTGATTAAGCAGACGCCTGATGCTAGAAGCCCCATGCAAAACTCTAAACGCTTTAACTCCACAATTCAGTTAAAAATACTTCTCAGTCTTTGTAATGTTTTTCAGTCATATATTTCTAACATCTATAATGTGTTTATAAACAATTCTCAGAATCTCTTTGCCCGGACTTTAAACTGAAATGCTGTGTAAGCCTAACCACAACCCAGTTCAAAAGTTAAAGTAATGTTGTGTTGAGTCAAAGTGCAAATTACACAATCCAATGCGGCATAAACCATCCACAAAGAAATCTGAAATACGCAGTAATTTTGACGCGCCACTTACTAGAGCCTCCCAAAACATGAAAGCTGCCCATACCATATGCACTTATACACCTCCGCCATTAAATTTCAGGCAAGCTCATTTTGTGCAGAACCATTCTGCCAGTCAGAATTGGGTTATTATCTTGATTTGTTTTTGTGTTGCTATTTTCAGCGAACAGTTGCCTGTATTTTAATGGTGTAACATTTGGTTACTACCATTACCTTTTTTTTTTAGTAGGGGTGCGTGCGGGCAGTCTTCCTTCTTTATTGTCCATGGCTGATCACATGCCTGGTTTCCGAATCAAATGATCTTCATTGCTTTTGAACAAGATGAACATGATTTGTGTTTAATCACTTGTGTATATATTCTCTTGTAATCTCATCCTGTAAATATAGTCTCAAAATCATCTTGTAGGTTTTGTGTCACATATTTATTTTGCTTCTCTGCGTCCCCACCACAGAACCTCATTCACACCAGGACCTATCACACGACTCTGAGGAGTCACATGGTCACTCCCATGGTAGGTGATCGCCTATCCAAGCAATTCAACATTGTGGCTTTTATTTAGTTTCGGAGAATCCGAGTGTTGATTGACTACTGTGTGAGATCATTGTTTTTGTGTGTGTCACAGGAGCGGCTCACGGTCACATGATGTCTGTGGGATTGTGGGTATTGGGTGGTATTGTTGCGTTTCTCGTGGTCGAGAAATTCGTTCGTCTTTTGAAGGGAGGACATTCTCACTCTCATGGTATGTGTGATGCATTAACATACAATTCATATTGTAAATGTTTCCAGCGTGTGTATTGTTGGACACTGATTGTGCAAGTTGGGTTTTGCATGTTCTCAGCTGCTCATAAGGCAAAGGAAAGTGATGGAGAAGAGGAGAAGACAGAAAAAAAGAAGACCGAATCTAAAAAGAAGACAGAGAAGACTTCTGGTATGAGCAGGACAGACGACATTCACATTATGTAAGTCATCATCTGTAAGTGTGTCTCTGTCTTTCTGCAGATATTAAAGTGTCTGGCTATCTCAACCTTGCCGCTGATTTTACTCACAACTTCACGGACGGTCTTGCAATCGGAGCGTCGTTCCTGGTCAGCCCGGCGGTTGGTGCTGTGACCACCATCACAATCCTTCTACATGAAGTGCCGCACGAGATCGGAGACTTTGCTATCCTCGTTCAGTCGGGCTGCACCAAGAGGAAGGTACGTATCATTTCGCATTGTTGCGTAGCAGCTTTACAGTAAATGCACATTCATTTGAGTGGTGGTGTTGAGTGGGCTTCGGCAGTCTCTTCTGAATGAACCTTTAGATTTTTGACAACGCGGCTTTAAACTTTCACCTCTTGGTATTACCAGGCCATGTGTCTGCAGCTTCTCACTGCTATTGGTGCATTAGCCGGAACAGCCTGTTCCTTATTGGCCGAAGGGATAGGTGCGGCGGCCACTGCCTGGATCCTCCCCTTCACGGCCGGAGGCTTCGTTTACATCGCCACTGTCACCGTTCTGCCCGAGCTGCTGGTGGGACGCTCTAGTTTCTGTCAGTCCATGTTAGAGATCCTGGCCCTTCTGTTTGGAGTGGGAATGATGGTCCTCATCGCAGAGTATGAGTGAAGGAGCGAGACAGACCGGTGGCCTGTGATCCCTGAAATATTAAAGACAGTAAAGTAGAAGAACTTTTCTAAGGAATGTTACAGATCAGCACAGAGATAAACATCTTTGACTGAAAGAATGAGTGAAAATTGACATTGTACGCAAAGACCAAGACAAATGGACCGCTTAGTCATTTTAGAGGAACATAGCAGTGTTCCCGGGGGCCAACGGCTAGAGAATCAGCTCCAGACCTTTCTGCTGGTGAAGTCAGAGAATTCTGGGACTCTTTTCTCCAGCAATCACCGTTTCATTCCCACGATGCATTATTGTTTTTTGTAGTTGTGTGGAGCGTTCTTGATCATCAGTTGACCGCTTCTTATACACGATTGAAAGTATGAAGTGAAGCGGCCGATGAACTGTGGCTGGACACCACAGATTATTTCATTCCTCCTGCTGAAAATGTGTGGAAGTTCTTGTCAGTACTGAAACAGCTGCTGGGAATGAATACATCAATACATTTGACGGAGGAGTCTGTATCTGTGTTCAGTTTTTCTCGTGTGTCTCCGTTTGATCTCTATAACACACTTCACCTTCTACATTCACATTATTATCAAACCTGCTTTTAGTTTAGTTTTTGATGGATATTTCTTTAAAATAGATTTTTCTGCTGCAGTTTGTCTGTAGCCTCATTCACAATTTGTTTTTTGTAAACTTTACCTGAATGTGTATATAACAATAATTCCCTTTAATGAAAATGCTTTATATCTCAGGTGCAGGACATTCATTTGTAAACTTGTTGTGAAGCATTTGCTTAAAAAATAAAATTAACTTCTGTCAATCTGTCTACTCCTAAAAGTCTAACCGTCTTAAGTCTTTTGTGTGTGATTTACTGTTTTCTATATAAAACCATCCTGCACAATATAAAGAACATTCTGTGAAATGATACTCTTGGCATGTTTAATGTTGACTGAGTAAGGCCATGTCAAAGATTGAAATTATAATGAAATGAACGATTGTGGGACACACAATGTATATGTTTATATATTGTACATTGTATATAGAATGTGGGAATTTGGGAGGTTTAAGATTGAGACATGGGGCTTATAATGCAAAATATTTATGCTCGATTCGCCCTGGTTGTGCGCACCAGTGTTATTAAACACGGTTTTCTTCTAAACTCAGTGAGGTGACATTTTCAATGGCGCTCCGGCAGTCACATGACCTATTCTGTTTACACTGCCATCCTGGCAGGCAAGAACAGCCTGAGACGAATATGAATGAAATGGCGCCAGAATGAGCTTCAAGGCAACAGAGTTCACTGCGCACTTTAATTTGAAAGACACAGTTCTGTGAAGTATTAAATATATTAGATCCTGGGATGAAGAACCGGATAGATTTCCTTACCTGCAGGATCCTAATATCTACAACTACCTCATCAACTTTTTATCGTCCTTCACCGAAGACTCTTTAAAAGCCCGAGCGCTAAAAACTGATGTGATTTTTTAATGGATATTCAACTTTGGAGTCTGCCGGCTTTTTTGAAGGGAGGGCTGAAGCATGTTAAAAGAAAGGACAGATGCAGTCTATGCGGGTTCATGATATTTTGTGGGCAAGAAAACATCTTGGCGAGTACCATAGTTTGGTCCAGGAACTTAAACTGGACGGAAGCCGGTTGAAAAATGAACACAGTTTGAAGTGTCGCTCTGAAAAGTTGAACCTTCTATAACAAGGAGAGATACAAATCAGCTCGGAGAAACGTCTCTCTATTTTTTCTCTGAGGAAGCCTATTGTAGAAAAAAAAAAAGAGTATTCAGATCTTGTACGCACGTGGATACATTGTATAGTGATCTGAACACATCGCTTAACTAATCACCCTTGTAGTAAATAGGATAATTTAAAAGAATGTGTAACGTACCAAAATTGGTTAATAATCAAACAAAACAAGTTTATCACATACAAGAACCTTAAAGAACACGTAGTTATTGCCTGTGTGGCACAAATTAATTACACTTATCTTACACAATGCATTTTAAAATCATTTTTATGCTGTACATGATTAAGTGATTCAAAATATGACACACAAACATGAATATTATGAATAAAGAATGGAGTAAAAGTATTTAATTTATTAAATTGTTATTGACCCACTGCAACCTTTTTCTTACTTATTCTAGATACTTAATTCAATCAATAGCTTTCAGCTAAAGTGTGGCTTCTGTACTGTGGCCTTCACCAAGGAATCCTCAACCTGCCAGAGGATGCGCCTTTACCACACTGCAAAAAATGCCCCTCTTGAAATAAGCAAGATGTTTGTATAAGCATTGATAAATAAGTATGAAGGAATACTAGGATATTTGATCTTAAGTCTAGACACAAAATAACAAAATGAATATCTGAAGAGCTTCTCTTCATCTGAAGGGGCTCTTGCTATCGGTATCATGTTTGTCATGGGATTTCGGATATAGGGGAGGAGTGAAGGGGTTGAATAAGGTATATTGAGCTGAACTATAAAGATTATAAAAGATATAAACAGAACAATACTAACCCTAACTCAAATAAACGTATAGACGGCTCATGTTGTCAAATAAACTTGATGCTTGGATAAAACTAAATATAGAACAGCAGAGTACTAAAATTACTGATTAAATGAAAATTATAAAATAAAGTAAATTTGATAAAAGTTGATTTCCAGAATAACCAAAGCCAGTACTAAAATAATTGAAAGTAGATAAAAATACACAGATATAATATGATAGTGTAATATAAAATAATTAATATAAATAACATAACGCTAAAATGGGGTACTAAAACAGATAAAAACAGTGCTCGACGGTGTCAGCAGCCGTCGATGTTAAGAGTAGTCCAGTCCAGTGTTGCTGTCCAGTGTTCACAGAGCAGAACAAAGTTGTACAGAGTTCAAACAATGGTGTGTCAATCCAGTGAAACCGTAGATGATATGAAGGACCCGGGGACTACCCGCAGTTTGGCCGGGTGGAACGCAGCTAGCACAGATCCCCTGGCACAGTACTGCTGACCGTCACAGCTGGGCCAGAAGTTAGTAAACCCAGTAAGATCGGCTGCTTAGTTCATAAGTACGATTGAAGTAATAGACAAAGAATAAGAAATGAATGAAGCAAAAATCTAATAAAAGTATGCTCAGTCCGCCATCTTGGATGGCCAATGTTAGCAGCTTAAAACACATGTACATAAATTTGGACTCAACAGAACGTTCCATTTTATAAAACAAACAATCATTACTTCATATTATTCATATTTAGGTTTAATATATAGGATATGAGATATTTTTCTTAATCGATTTACTTATCAATCTGACGAAAAAACTAATTTTTAATGAAAAAAGCTAATATTTCAATATGGTATTTTATTGGAAACCATTAGAATTACAATATTTATTTCAGACCTAGTGGAGTAATAGTAATTAATAATAGTTACAGTAAATGTGTGAAGTTGCATAAAATGGCAATACACAATAAAGTAGGCTAAATAAAACACATATAAGACAGTCACTGTATGTGTCATAAGATTTACTGATGATTTAATAAAAAAAATTATATGGCGCTATTCTGTATGTCTGTGCATTTTCACCCTAAAATGCCGGCTGCGCCCCCTTGTGGCTGTTTCCCAAAAAGCACCAAGCATCTTGGTGTCTATGCCATAAAACTAAAGACAAATGTATTATGTGTTTACGATAAAATCACAACATAAGTGAGTGCCTCAGTTTGTTTGGATAATAAGCTGCTTTTAATTCATTATTAAGTATTACTAAGATATAATTTATTAGTGCAACAAGAAAGAAAACAAAACTAGAAACAGAAAAATACTAAAACTTTGTAAAATGATCAGCTAATTTCACTTGTACAATATTGTTTGAATCATTAATGACAGAATTACAGACGGAAGCATTCAGGAAGTGGTGTTGTAGGGCGTAATATAATACTTATTGATATATTACTTGCCTATAATCTGTATGAACACAAGCTGACATGAAATGCTTTGCGTCCCTGTGATGAGACGATGTGACTATTTCCCCATGGAGTGCAAACATTTACACTGGGAGCGCATGGCTGATATCCAAAGTTTGTTGGACATAGCAACAGGAACGAATATATAGTTTAATTAAATAAAATGTATATGTGTGTATAAAGTTGGGTGTCATACTGTTGGTACGATTCCCGGTCCCGCCCACTCCCGCTGATATTTTTCCTGTTCCGTCCCAGTCATGTGATTATAATGATTTTGCTTCCCCTTCCACGGGAATCCAAAACAAATGTCAGCCTCTAAAGTGAACACCTCTGAAGAGGCACCTTCTCCGACCATACCCTGGAAAACACCTAGACAGGGAACAGTGTGTGTTCAACAGCGTGTGCAAGGAGAATGATGGAGTGCACATGTGGGACCCTTGCAAATCAGTTGAGACTCTATCACAGAGGGCTTAGTCTCTTACCAATGTGGCTGATGCAGTTGTAAAGGCCACTTACATCCTCCAAAGTGTATTACGCTGTGAGGAAGACGATGATGAAGTGGAAGAAAGAAGCATCCAGTCAGGCTCTGAAAGCAGGGGGCATTTCTTCCAACGAGTCTCTAGGGAAGCACTAGAAGTTAGACAGGTACACCACCTACTTCTCCTCTCCAGCAGGTCAAGTAGCATGGCAGCATTCCAATCACACTCCCCAGCTCTCATCACCATCTGGACCACCACACAGTAAAATCGCCAGTGTTAAAAAGGTCAAATGAACTCTCACAGTGTATATGTCATATGGAGAGATTATGGTTCATTTTATTTCGTGTTTCTTGTGTGTATTGTCACTGGTTTGTTTTCTTTTCTTATTTGAGTTTGTGTTTTTGTTGTGATTTTATTTTATTCACGCTATTATTTTGGTGGTTGTTTGACCATGATTTGGAATGTGTGGTAACGCCCCCGTGTTCTTCTGGGTGCCCGGACCACAGCTGATAAGATGGACAGCTGTTGGTGATTGTCACGTCAAATCACAGACTGTTAAAAAAGCGAAGGAACTGAGGCGGTGTGTGTCTGTGGCCACGCGAACTCTGTTGTTGCAACTCTGTCCCCACGTCATTGCTGGATTGTTTATGTTGTTACCACGATCATCGCACGGATAATTGTCTGCTTGTGTCGAAGCCTGAAGTTTTGCTGATGTGCCGGTTCCGCTGTCGACTCTGTGTGGGTTCGTCTCCTCCTCTGTTGCATTGCTGTCGTCCGCTGCTGTGCTGGAAATTCTGCCGTCCTCGGTTGCGCTGGGATTGCTGCTGTCCTTCGCTGTACTGCCCGAGCCCCGCCTTGTCCGTTCTGGTCCTGTGGTTTGAGGAGCGCTGTTCAACGAGACTGGGAGTTAGATTCGTCTGCTCCCAGTTTATGGGTGAGTGACGTTCTAGCTAAGTTATGCTGTCTTGCCTCGTCCGAAGTTAAGATCCACGTCACGGTCTCATCTAAATTGGAGAGCGTCAGGCTGTCCACTGTAGTCTTACCATTACATATAACTTATTCACGGATTGTAGTGCTTTACTTGATTATTGCACGATTGATAGCTTTTAGTGTGGTGCTGTGCTTATGCTGTGTTTGATATCTACTGTGGAGATACTGGCGGCTTTTCTTCCTGTTGTGTGAGTGTTGTGTTGGTGCCTGCGGTGATTGACAGGTGGCCTGCTGCGTATACGTCACTGCCTAGCGTAAGACGGACTTGAGAGAGAGAGGGACCGCTTATGGACTGTGTATCTATGGACTTCCAGTGGACTTGAACGTGTTGCCTGATGTCCAGCTTTTACTTTGATTAATAATTTTAAGAGCCTGATTGAGAGTGTGTGTGTGTGCATGGGCACCTCATTTTTTTATTGAATTAGTTTATAATAAATATATATTTTTACTGAATTTGTTGTCTTGGTGAATCTGTTGTGTTGCTCCCACCAAACTAAACTAACTTGCAGTTACTTATTTAATCGAGTCCCAGCTCTTCAATTGGGTGGCGTAGTCGAGCTATATTGCCTTTGTCACATATACACACTCACCTAAAGGATTATTAGGAACACTATACTAATACTGTGTTTCACTCCCTTTCACCTTCAGAACCGCCTTAATTCTAGATGGGATTGATTCAAAAAGGTGCTGAAAGCATTCATAAGAAATGTTGGCCCATATTGATAGGATAGCATCTTGCAGTTGGAGATTTGTGGGATGCATATCCAGGGCACAAAGCTCCCGTTCCACCACATCCCAAAGATGCTCTATTGGGTTGAGATCTGGTGATTGTGGGGGCCATTTTAGTACAGTGAACTCATTGTCATGTTCAAGAAACCAATTTGAAATGATTCGAGTTTTGTGACATTATCCTGCTGGAAGTAGCCATCAGAGGATGAGAACATGGTGGTCATAAAGGGATGGACATGGTCAGAAACAATGCTCACGTAGGCCGTGGCAAGGCAAGTTTATTTATATAGCACATTTCATACACAATGGTAATTCCAAGTGCTTTACATAAAAGAAATTAAAATATCCATTTGATAGAACAGTGAAGAAATAAGAAATTTAATTTAACCAGTTCAGAATAAAAAATTAAATACAGCTTGGAATAGAAAATAAATTAAATAAAGTACAGCACAAATGTAAAGTGGTTATTTAACCACACGCAGGAATTTTACCCTTGTTATACACAAGTAACAGGCTCACACAAAAAGTCATAAAAATGTATTTATAGAACCATTTAAAAACTAAACATAATTATATGCAAAATCGAGAGTGAAAACATTGTGTGTAACTGCTTCATTCAAGGGCTAGGAGAAATGGCATAATCTGGCACCCCCGGACTAGACAGCGAATGAGAAGAGGGGCTAACATACAGATCGTGCCAATAAACTAATATGTAGTGTAAGGTTTGGAGGTGGAGTTAATTTACTAGAAATGTATTTACATGTTTACATAGCGCAGTCAGGATATTCTGTTGAATCTGCTTCTCTGAATCCATCACGTTTACCTCAGTCTAAGTTCCAGCTTCTGATTGGTTAGTTCGGCACAAGAACAAGGAAGTGAAGTGGTGGGGGAGTTGAAAAACAGGGGACTTAATAAATAAAGTACGGTTTGAGAAAGTTATCCGTCTTCATCCTGCTGTCTATTCTCATAAAGAGTGATCCAACACCACATATCGAACCCAGCACATTGCAGTAGCAACACAGTCACACGTGAGATTTACACAGCAATGGCAAATAGCAAGTCAAAAAGGTACGAGTGTAAACACTTCAAACAAAACCACACACATTAAGAAATAATGATATAAATAAATCAGCTTGATCAGTATAGTAGCATTGGAATTGGTAAAACCAATTCGCAAGTAAACAGTTGAATAAAACCTAGGCGAGCAGCCTCACTAGTCCGAGAAATATTTACATAAGCAAAACATCACAATTAGATTATGCATAAAGCAAAGTTTCGCAGAACAAGGTCAACGGTCTCGTCACTCACGACTCCGCCCACTTGGCGCTCGTAATGCCGAGAGAAAGCGCTAAAGGAGAGGCGAAAACAGTGACACACACAAGTCCCGGCTCCGACGATTTCCAGGACACAGCGACCAGCAGGGAAAACCGGAACTTTAGAGCCGAACTGTGAGACGAACTCTGAAGAGTCGGTGCGAGACTGGAGGGAAAATACAACTTCACACTGCGTGAGGAATGCTCTGCAAAGGGTGGGCTCACCGTCGTACAATGGTGGGTTATTTACCCGGGGCTCTGGAGGTAGTCCTTGAGAGGTCGCTTCGAGCTGTAGTGTGTGTTCCATCCGGGACGAAAGATCATTCACAAGAGTGGACAACGTATCAACCGTCCGCTGAGTTGCCGTTATGCCTACTGGGTTGTCCCCATTTATGTGTTGCCTCGGTTACCAACCTCCTTTGTTTTCTTCCCAGGCCCCCGAAGCTGCGGTTCCCTCGGTTCAAGCGTTTATTCGCCGATGTCGCCTCACCTGGAGAAGGGCTAGGGAGGCGCTTCTACGGACCAGGGACCGCACCAAGCTGGCCGCTGACCGTCACCGGAGGAAGGCTCCCAGGTACATCTGTGGCCAGCGGGTGTGGCTCTCTACGAGGGACCTCCCTTTGCGGGTCCCTGCACTCAAACTGGCCCCTCGCTATGTTGGGCCATACCCGATTGTTAAGGTCATCAGCCCGGTGGCGGTTCGGCTTCGCCTGCCGGGTCCTCTTCGCCGGGTGCATTCAGTCTTCCATGTCTCTAAAATCAAACCTATCGGTCGCTCTCCTCATGTTCCCCTGGTTTCTTCCCCGGTCTCCCTCCCTCCTCCCCTGATCGTTGATGGTGCTCCCGCCTTAAGGGTCAGGAAGGTGCTTGACTCTAGGCGCTGTGGTAGGGGATTCCAGTATCTGGTCGACTGGGAGGGTTATGGTCCGGAGGAAAGATATTGGGTCCCGGCCCGGGACATCCTGGACCGTTCGCTTATTGAGGCTTTCCACCTCCGTCGTGCCCCGCTTTCCTCTGGCATGCTTGGGGGCGCGCCTGGGGGGAGGGGTACTGTCAGGGTTCAGGTTTGACTTACCATTCACTTCTGTGCACGCTCAGCTGTTTCCACTCACACTCTCTTCATTTCGCGCACCTGGTCTTGATTTTCTCATTACATCCCTTTGCTTTATATTCTCCTTCAACTGTCTCCTCCGTTGCCAGTGTGTTGTTTCCTTTATTGGACATCAATCGGTCGTACCCTGTCTTGTCACTAATCTTGTTTTCCCCAGCTCGATCTGGTGGTTGTTTTTCAGGAGTTGCCGTTCTACAGTTGTCTTCCCGGTTCTCCGATTCTTCGCTCCGACTAAGAGTTTGCCAACTGTCTCCAGTTTATGTTCGCACCTCGACCGACCCACGCCTGCTTGACTACGCTCTCTCTTCTCCCTGTACGGACACTGCACGTGCCTCGACCGACCCACGCCTGCCCGACTACGATTCCTGTCTTCTCCCGCATTACTCCGGCTGTACTGCCGCGTAACTTTGTTTGCCTTTTGTTTCATTCAATAAACTGAACTCTTAACGCATCTGCTCTTGGGCCTCCATCTGACCGTGACAAATCCACCCTGCTGGTGATGAAAGCATGGACACGTTTCTCTAAGTCTTGACTGGAAACAAAGCATCTAATTCTTGCAATATTTTTCAGGTGATATTATGCTGATTTAGTTATTGATTTGACATGACTACTGAAGCTAAGATCTGACTCTAGAGACACACAGAGATTCCTGACTTGATTTTTTGTTGTTTGACCTTTAGAGTGAAGGTACGGGTTCACCTTGAGAACTTCATCTTTATTTCGAAACGCAATGACTTCAGTTTTGTCTTTGTTTAACTGAAGTTTTGGCACATCCAACTATTTATTTAATCATTCCATTTGAGCAGGGAGTCAATGGGGCTGTAATAGTAAGGCGATAGGGCTAAGTAAAGCTGTGTATCGTCTGCAAAGCTGTGGTAAGCAATTTGGTTATTTCTCATTATTTGGCTCATTGGGAGCATGTACAGGTTGAATAGGAGAGGTGCAAGTATTGAGCCTTGAGGTACTCTGCATGTCATGGATGTCCACTCAGACTTATGGTCACCTATACTCACATAATAACCTCTCGTTTCTAGGTATGACCTGAACATTTTAGGACTATCCCAGAAAGCCACACCCAGTTTTCCAGCCTGTCTATAAGTATGTTGCGATCGACCGTGTCAAATGCAGCACTGAGGTCTAGTAGGACCAGCACGGATCATTTACCTGAATCAGTACTTAAGCGAATGTCGTTTACTATCTTAATGAGGGCTGTGTCTGTGCTGTGATACGGGCGGAACCCAGATTGAAAATTGTCAAAGTATCCGTTTGAACTTAAGAATTTGTTCAGCTGGTTGAAGTCAACTTTTTCAATGATCTTACCTATGAGAGCATTTAAACGTTGCCCAATTGGCACTTAGGGGCCCAAAGTGTGCCAAGAAAACATCCCCCACACTATTACACCACCACCACCAGCCTGCACAGTGGTAACAAGGCATGATGGATCCATGTTCTCATTCTGTTTACGCCAAATTCTGACTCTACCATCTGAATGTCTTAACAGAAATCAAGACTCATCAGACCAGCCAACACTTTTCCAGTCTTCAACTGTCCAAGTTTGGTGAGCTCGTGCAAATTGTAGCCTCTTTTTCCTATTTGTAGTGGAGATGAGTTGTACCCGGTGGAGTCTTCTGATGTTGAAGCCCATCTGCCTCAAGGTTGTGCGTGTTGTGGGTTCACAAATGCTTTGCTGCATACCTCGGTTGTAACGAGTGGATATTTCAGTCAAAGTTGCAAAGTTGCTTACACCGTCCAGCACAGCCAGGGGGTGGTAATCGATGATCGGCTTAACCTCACAAGTCATGTTGCCAGCACCATCCGGTCCAGTAGATTCATCCTCTACAACATTAGGAAAATTAGACCTTTCCTATCAGAGCACTCTACGCAAGTCCTAGTCCAGGCTCTTGTCTTGTCCAAACTGGATTATTGCAATGCGCTTCTGGCTGGTTGCACAATCAAACCTCTCCAGATGAACCAGAATGTGGCGGCAAGAGTGGTCGTCAATGAACTGAAGAGAGCACATGTAACTCCGCTCTTCATCAGGTTACACTGGTTCCCTGTTGCCGCCCGCATAAAGTTCAAAGCTATGCTCCTGAACTACAAGACCACCACCGGGTCCGCACCATCGTATATCCACTCGCTGATGCAGACCTATGTTCCTTCCAGATCACTGTGGTCTGCAAAGGAACAACGACTAGTGGTACCATCCCAAAAAGGAAAAAAGTCCCTTTCCCGTACCTTCTCTGGATCTGTTCCACATTGGTGGAATGATCTACCTGCTACAAGATCAGCAGACTCGGTTGCCATCTTTAAAAAACGCCTAAAAACGCATCTCTTCCGTCAACACGTCGCTGATTGATTTATCCTAATTCTTTTCCCTTTCCTTCTTATTCAATTTTTTTTTTAAATAAAATAAAACTTACTAACCTCACTATTCTTAGCTTTGTATACTGTGCTAGGCTTTAATGGACTAGTTTTTGATGCACTTATGTATTTTGTTGCCTATGCTTCCAATGTTTCCTCATCTGTAAGTCGCTTTGGATAAAAGCGTCTTCTAAATGACTAAATGTAAATGTAATGTTCTATCAGCTTTAATCAGTCGGCCCATTCTCCTCTGAACTCTAGCATCAACAAGGCATTTTCACCCACAGGACTGCCACATACTGGATGTTTTTCCCTTTTCACACCATTCTTTGTAAATCCTAGAAATGGTTGCGCGTGAAAATCCCAGTAACTGAGCAGATTGTGAAATACTCAGACCGGCCCGTCTTGCACCAACAACCATACCACGCTCAAAATTGCTTAATTAACCTTTCTTTCCCATTCTGACATTCAGTTTGGAGTTCAGATGATTGCCTTGACCAGGACCACACCCCTAAGTGCATTGAAGCAACTGCCATGTGTTTGGTTGATTAGATCCTAATAATCCTTTAGGTGAGTGTATAATCCACATTTTGTATTTGTGGTAAAGTGAGAGCCGTGATGGGGGATTGGCTGCGTGAGTGATTAGTGGAATCAGCTGTCCACACACCGGTCCCACATATAGGAGATCGGGAGCTTAAGAGGACGAGTGGCAGGACTATTGACGAGAGAGGACTGGGTCCAGACATTTGTTAAATTTATATTGATTTTCTTGTGCCCGGCAGTCTACCGTGAGGTGGCTGACGGTCTTTTACTTCCGTGTTATTATTTGTTTATTTTGATTAAAAATTATTTTACATTCGCAGGTTCCCACCTCCTTCCTTGCTTATATAGATCTTCATTACAGTACTATATATACTATGAGAGTTAATTTGACCCTTTTTAACACTGGCGAATTGGCTGTGTAGTAGAACTAATAAGTCAGCTTTATTTATATAGCGCTTTTTAAAATTTTCATTGTTACAAAGCAGCTGTACAAGAAAACATTGACTATAAGTAAAACATAAAAGGTTATGGAAGTCAAAACACAGGTCAAATATCAGACACACAATAAATTCCTATATGCAGTGTTAATTAAATAAGACTATCAAATTCTAGCAGCCCCCCCGGCCAGGCAAACAGTGCAAAACAGTATGCAAACGGTGGTGAGGAACCCAAAACTCCATTGGAGGAGAAAAAAAACCTCAGAGGGAAACCAGGCCTAACCAGGGGATTCCAGTTCCCCTCTGGCAAAAACTGCTGCCTCTGCACAAGCTCAACAGTGCTTGCACAACAAGGCAAAATAAAAAAAGTTAGATTTAAAATTATCATTAATAATCTAATAGCGACTGAAGTTTTGTAGAGTCGCCACGTCCTTCGTCCAGCATTTGTCAGGTCTGGGAATGGATTGCGTCCTGCTTGCTCCGGTAACCTTGGACTGCATCCTGCCCGCTCTAGTAACCTTGGAACAATGAGACAAGACTGGCTGAGAGTAGAGTGCTGTGTGGGGTTAGGGTCATTTGAAAAAACGGGGAATGCTGGCGATAGAGAAAAAAGCCCAGCTGCTGGAATTTCCTTTGAAAGCAATTGCAAAAACATGCTGTAAGCCCATAGAAATGCCTCGGTCGGGTGGACCAATTAAGCCTCTTAAAAGTCCTACTCATAACATTTTCTAATCTTAAGAGCCCTTTTAAGGGATTAGAGGCTTTGTGAATTAATGTTGTCTTCACTAGGATCTTCTCTTTAATTTCTAGGGGAAACACTTACACTCATCTGGCACACAACGTCATAAGACGTCAACATTTGGTTGCATTTTGGTTGCGAAGTCAGGTGATGTCAGTTCAACACCTAAAACTAACGTTCACTTGACGTCCAATACCGACGTCAACTGACGTAGAAATTAAGTAGATTTTTGGTTGTGTTGCAAAGTAACTCAAATCCAACGTCAAGTTGACACCAAACACTGACATTTAAGTAGTTCAACATTACAATCAGAAAGTCCACTCAACGTCAAATCCTAACATCATTAGATGTTGGTATTTTGTTGATTTTTGGTTGTGTTGTAAAGAAACCAAAATTCAACGTCAAACCAACATCTCAAGCTGACGTCAATTTGCTGTGAAAGACTGACATTTAGTTAGATGGTATGATGCCCAAAATCCAACATCTTCTAAACGTCATAATAAGAATGTCGAATTCCAACATCATTACACGTTATTTTCTTGATTTTTGGTTGAGTTGTAAGACAAAGTTCAAAGACAAGCCAACGTTTCAAATTTATGTGACATCGCCATAAATTACTGAAAATTAGATAGTAGATATGGTGACTAACATCCAACCAACTTCAACCTGACGTCAAACACTGACATTTAGTCTTAATGAAAAGTAAAAAATCTTCTAATCAAAGCCAATGTCTCCCATCAATGTCAATTTTCAAATGAGGAGAGTGGACATAACCTTACGTCACTTACCAATGTCAATTTACAGAGTACCTTTATTCATAAGATTATATGGAAGTTCTTGTTTTTTGACAAAAGGTGTTTGTTCATAACAGAAAAACAATTAAATAAAGCCTCCTCAGATTTATAAGGAGGTCGTGGTATAAAAATATAATTGTGGACAACCTCACTTTCCTATCAAGAAATGACTTTGGAGGCAACATTTGTGCACAGGAATTTCACCAAAAAGATTGCAGACTGAATTCTGAGGCAGCGTAAAGGTTAGATAATCTAAAAAGAAACAGAGGGTGCCTTGGTGAAAAGTGTATATTTAATGAATACAATATATATTTTGACATGATGCCATGTTTATTTTTTGAGGTAAACAAGAATTTATGAGGGCATACAAGAAGTTCCACTTGCATTGGTGTGATGTCTGGCCAAGTATGGTTTCCCATACTCTGAATTTGTGCTTTGCATTTCACCCCTACAAGTGACTTTCGACACACACTCAGAGCAGTGGGGGTTCAGTGCGTTGCACAAGGGTCTTAGATAACAAAGTCATGGTTTTGAAGGTGGAAGAGAGCGCTGCCCCCACCTACTACTCAGACTTAAACCTGCAACCTTTGTATTACAAGCCCAACTACCATTTAGCCTTATGCAATGCCCTACAATTTGTTTTCAATCTTACATTTTAAAGTGCAACATATAAGCAAGATGATTATCAGGATTATCATTTTTTATTTTTAAAGTGAATTTTAATTAAAAATGTTAAATTTGTTTTATAGTTTTTAAAATCATATCATTTTCTAACGTTAATAGCATCAACCATCAAGGGTGATTCTGTTTCAACTCTACTGTGTATTAGTCAGTAGCCTTTGACTAATTTGACAATTAGTCAAAATTGTCAGTAGCACTAGTGAGAAGAGGGTTAGTGTACTTTTTTTTTTTTTTTCACTTGTCTGTTAAGTATTCACAGAAGAGGTGTGTTTTAAGTAGTTTTTTGAAGGTTGTGAGAGATGTGGTTGACCGGACCGCATTGGGAAGAATGTTCCACCAGGAAGGAGTTGTGAAGAAGATATCTTTTTTATATCGCCATATATTCATTATTTTATGTTTACGCAAATATCTACACCCCTGATAGCACACGTACATCTGGCAGACATCTATTTTATATCTGCATTTTCATCTGCAAGACATCTGGTGGATGCAATTTGCTCTTCTGCTCTACATCTCTGAGACGTCTGCTGTCAGATGTCATATAGACCTCAAGAAGATGTCTGTGAGATGTGTATGATTTAGAATGGATGTACAACAGCTTTTTCTTTTTACACAGCACATGTTTTACAGATCATTGGCAGACATCTTACAGATGTACCTGTGCTATCTGGGACACATGTATAAATATGCTGAAATAAAAGCACTGAAAAGTGAGAGGATATTTCAATTTTTTTATAATTTAATAATAATTTAAATATATGTACTTATATTTCATAATCAGAGCTGCCAAGAAAATGTTTTATTTAGTGAAGGTAAAGAGCAGAGTGCCTTCTTTAGCTGTGATATGTGCCTCAGCCAATCAGAGTGCAGGACGTGAAGAAGAGAAGTTTCCAAAGACATCACATGACCCGCAGCAGCATAGATGTGCAAGAGCAGGAAGTGACTTTATACTAAATTAGATTATGACACATAGGGCTTTACTTTGTCTCTCGCTGTACGGATTCTTTCTCACATCACATGGTGAAGTCTGTGTTTACAATCTCTCTGTATACTGTATAGTCTAATCTCGCGGTCTGTGTGATGATTTGTGGTTTTCTCTCAGCTCTCCAGGACCAGCGAGTCCGACCCAACGGCATGGGGATTCTGTCCTGTGGTGACGTGAAGGAAGGAAAAGTGATCTGGAGCAGATTCATAAATGGAAGTCAAGTGTTCATCCTCAGTGCTGATCATGACAGACAGATAATCAGACATACAAAGAATTACAATCACAGTGTTTTACCAGACCTGTCTCTGATCATCTGGTTCGTCACAGCTCAGGATGAAGGCTTGTACTATTGCAATGGACGATCTGTGGCGTGTCTGACAGTGAAATCAGGTGAACAGTCTTTACTGAGCATTACACTCCTAATGTCTGAAGAAGACCTAAAACAATTAACGTCTGCACACATTATTAAATTAAACAATCCAAAACACTGAACCACATTGGTTATATGAGCACACAAACTCTTGAAATGACCCCTTTAGTGTTCAGTATGTGTGATTGCGTGATATTGGTCGGAATGGTTTTAATAAGTAATATACTCGTTTTGTCAATGCAGAAACAAAGTTTATGTTGCTTAGCATTTTAAGGAATATACATTTGTGGAATATACAGTACAGCTAACCTTCTTGTAAATTTAAAGCAATGCACATGAGCACAGCATGCTGCTCATTCACTTATTCACATTCGTATTGCTAAATGTGGACTGTTTGACAGCTAATGGGCGGAGTACAGAAGATCTGGCAGCATGTGTCACAGGTCAGTAGAAAAAAAAACACTGAATACTCTAGAAGTAATAGCTTAAGAATGATCTTTACAACCTTAGCTGTTTTTAACGGAGTATGCTCTTCACACATATCTGCATTCATTTAGCTGACACTTTTATCCCATTAAAAGTTATTTAGATGTGTGATTTATGATCTACTGGTAGTATAGCAGAAATATACTACCCAACTGCTTAAATATGACAACAAAGCAACAGAAAGAGGAAATCTGCTTCAGAAACAGGAGGTTAAGAAATGTGGGTGTTAGAGTTATCTGAAACTGTTAACTCATATGTTAAATACTGAATCAATCACTAAATACATTTAGTTGAGCTGACAATAGACGTTCAATGCATTTATTAGGAAATGTGATGAAACCTCATTGAATATAACAGGCTCTTTCAGCTAAGGTGCATAAAAGTGCAGGTAAATCGCAGGCTTTTTACCACAACATGTTTTTATCCAGTAAATTCACATATTGTGCCTGTAGATGTTGTTCCATACATGGTTTTTGAGCTACTGTCATTAAACATGACCTGGTGATATGATGTGATGTAATGAATTGTGTTGACTGATCTCCAGATGCTGTAAGTGTGATGGAGCGAGTGCTGATGTTCTCTGGTGTTGGACTGGCTGCTTTCATGTTTCTCATAGTAACTGTTATTGCGCTGCAGATTGTGTACAAGACCAACACAGCGAAGCATCAGAACGAGATGAACTATATTGATACGATATCACTCCATTAACACTGAACCCTGCTATGTTAATGTGTGGATCTACTTCAATAAAGATTTGATTATAAAATGCAGAGCTGTTTTTTTGTATCTATTACCATAATGTTACGGGCCTGAAACGTCTTCATTTATGCAAGAAATTAAACTTCTGTATGCGCAGATAAGCTTATGGTAGTGGATCATTGATCTTTTGTTTAGTGGTCCTACCAATATCCACACTAAATTGTCCCTACTAATAATTTCAACCAAACAATTAATCCACACAAAAGCGGCTGATGTCTGTCTGTGTTTTATGTTTTTTACTTAATACTTATTTTAATCTACATTTATCCAGGTACCATTGAATTGAAATTAAAAATATTTTTCAACAGCGTTCTGTAAAAATAGCGCAGATTGTGGTATACAAATGGTTAAGTTTCTAACACACGTCGATTGACGATTGGCTTTGCCTTCTCTTGCTAACGTAAGGTTGCTGCTGATTCTGTGTACAAACTAAACGTCAAAGCAAAGCTGTGTCTGTGTCAACAAGACAAAATGAGCATTATTATGCAGGTTATTCCAAGTGTGCAGTCCTCAAAATCAGTTCATACACAATAAAACAATGGGTTACTTAAGGGTCAACACGCCCCGCTAGCAACCCCGGTTATAAATACGGGCGTGAACCACCACCCATTCTCTTTTGCCGAGTAGTGAAAAGTACTCCCTGAGTGACCAGGCCGTGTGGCGTGTTGACTGAAATGAAATAGAACGATGGGTTACTTAAGGTAACCTAGTTCTATGAATAAGGTCAACACGCCACAGTATGGGTCACCGTATACCAGATAAGATCAGGAGGGGAGAACCAACCCAAGCAGGGCAATAAACTCAAGGAAACCTTTTAATGCTGAATAGAACATTTATTAGCTTACCTTGTTGTGTACACTGGTAAGCAGAGCGCCGTCCGCACCTCGACAATATTTACATATACACAGTTAAATCAGAGGGCAGTCAGCAGGATTCCAGTTCCCCTCTGGCAAAAACTGCAGACTCTGCACAAGCTCGGCAGTGCGTGCACAACAAGGCAAAATAACAAAAGTTAGATTTAAAATTATCATTAATAATCTAATAGCGGCTGAAGTTTTGTAGAGTCGCCACGTCCTTCGTCCAGCTTTATCATCAAAGCATTTGTCAGGTCTGGGTATGGATTGCGCCCTGCCCGCTGCGGTAACCTTGGACTGCATCCTGCCCGCTCTAGTAACCTTGGAACAATGAGACAAGACTGGCTGAGAGTAGAGTACTGTTCTGCACTATTTGATGCAACAAATGCATCAGTTGTTATTGGAAGTGTTCCTGGTTCCGGTTGATCTAACTAGTGCAGCCTAGATCTTTGAAATATATATATTATGAGAGTGTAGTGTATGCAAGATTAAAAAGATGCGTCTTTAGTCTAGATTTAAACTGACAGAGTGTGTCTGCCTCCCGGACAGCGCAGGGAAGACCGTTCCAAAGTTTAGGCGCTAGATAGGAAAAGGATCTGCCGCCTGCACTTGATTTTGAAATTCTAGGTATTACCAACTGGCCTGACGCCTGAGAGCGTAGTGCACGTGATGGACTGTAATACGTGAGGAGTACACTCAAGCAGTGAGGAGCCAAACCATGCAAGGCTTTATAGGTAGCCCCCCTGGTCCCTATGCTGATTTTCTAAAAAATAGTTTGCGGACTTCCTATCGGATCTATTGGTTAACGTTGATAAAATACTAATTGTCAGAGATTTTAATATCCACTGTGACGAGCGTCCTGAGCTCACATCAGCGTTGCCCTGGAAACAGACAAGAAGCACCTGGCAACACTCATCACGGGCTGATTGGTCACAGCTGATAGCAATCAATAGAGGGACTTATAAACAGCCAGCTCACAGAGAGAAGGTGAGACACCTCTCCATGAGACCTGAACTAATGCTCTCTTTGTCTCACTACAGAGTACAGCCTGTGACCGACCAACCCCGCCACGAGGACCTCACAGAGGACACGGAGAAGAGCACGGAAGAGGGATCCCACCACACACTTTCACACCACCACATATCTGTAAAATAAAAACCACCGTCTGGGGCTTTTCATTTTGAGCCAACCTTGTCGTGTATTCTTCCACCTTGCTACACCACGTAGATAGTGCTAATGATGCATTAGCTGTGGTGTTTACAGAACTACTACAATCTTTTGGAGTAACACACACATCAATGGACCCACTCATTGATTTAATCATACACTAGACCTGATTATATCTCACGGAGCCGATCCAACCAATATAGATATTATGCCTCTAAGTGACGATGTCACCGATCACCATATACTGCGATCTTATAACGGGTACTTTGCGCACGGCAGGAATCAGCCCTTTAACTCGTTATCGACAGGGTAGAACAATCACCTCCACTACTAAAGATAGTTTCACAAAGTGTCATGATTCTGCCTGCTCTTGTCTTGATTTTCTGGTCTAGGGGCAGAATCATGACAGACCCACGTGTTTTATGTGGAGAGGAACATATTATGGTCAATCAGGACATAATATGCGTTCTCTCCTGTCTCGTCATTTGGCCCTGCCCCTCTCGTTTCTAGTATAGCTCTCCTCCTGTGTCGCATTACCCACACCTGCCCATCGTTATCCCCTTTGTTAGTCTCCCTATATAATACCCTCTTGTCTATTGTCTTGTGCTCGTTGGTTGTACAATATCCCTTGCTTGTACTCCTTACTGTGTCCTTGAAACCTTGTCAAGTAACGTATAGTCTAGTCTTAGTGTTTAATATTGAGTTCTTGTTGAGTGTTTAGTAATCCGTTTATCATATTTGTTATTGTGTACTGTTTTGTTACTCCCTCGTGGGTTTTTGTTTTGTTCCTGTTTTATTATTTATTAAAGTCTTGTTAACCCCTTCATCTCCTGTTGCCTGCGCTTGGGTTCGTCCTCTCTGTGATTCCTGACACAAAGAGCTTACCAGATCTGACTCCTCTAAAACTATACCAATAAAGAATCGCTCGATGACGTGACCAGCAAATTGGGCACTATTTTCTCTAATACATTAGAAGCTGTCGCACCTATGAAGTAAAAAATATTAATGAGAAAAAAAGTGTACCATGGTGCAATAGCACCACTCGCGCTCTTAAAAGAGAAACTCGCAAATTGATAAAATCGCAATTAGAGGTCTTTAAAATTGCGTGAAAAGAGAGTGCAACTTGTTATAAAAAGGCACTAAAAGCAGCAAAGGCTGAGCACCTTCGTAACCTCATAGAAACCAACAAAAACAATCCAAGGTTATTTAGCACAGTCGCTAAATTAAAAAAAAAAAAAAGGACCCCACCTGACCTGGCTATTCCACCGCACCTCGGAAGCAATGAATTCATGATATTTTTTACAGAGAAAATCGAAAAGATTCGTGACAAAATTGTAAAAACTCAACCTCCAAATCTGTCCTATGAATTAGCACCAACCATCGCTCCAAAACAAAGGCTCCAGCGTTTTTCACCTATAAAACAGGAAGATTTAATTAAACTTATTGCAACATCTAAACCTACAACTTGCTTATTAGACCCCATTCCAACTAAATTATTAAAAGAGTTACTACCTGTTGCAATTGAGCCCATTTATAACATTATCAACGCGTAAATTAATCTAGGCCATGTCCCAGGACCCTGGGTCCCGGAGCTGAGCAGTTAATTAACAGCCAGCCGGACGACCTCTGGTCACAAGGTCCAACGGACGTTGGCCTCTGTAACATTGAGCCAGTCACATTTCAGTTAAAATCGACAGAACCAGTTTGGGCAGAGGAAGGCATTACGCCCACTGTTCAAGGTTTAGTGGAGAAATGTGTCATTATTCCATGGCAATCGCCATGGAACACCCCGATCTTTCCTGTAAAGAAACCAGGCAAAACCAAATATAGATTAGTCCATGATCTGCGTTGAATAAACAGCCTGGTGGCAACACCAACAATGGCTGTACCAAACCCATATACTGCCATCTCAAATTTGACCCCAGCTCACCAATGGTTCACATGCCTTGATTTGGCCAACGCTTTTTTCTGTATACCAATCTCAGAAGAATGTAAATCGTGCCTGACTTTTACCTACCGAAAATGTCAATATTCTTACAACAGACTTCCACAGGGCTTTATTTTATCGCCAGGTATATTCAATCAGGTCCTGAAAAATCAGCTGATAAATTGTGTGTTACCTGTAGATTGCGTTCTAATAATGTATGTTGATGATCTTTTGCTGGCAGCCGTAACCAACGAAGATTGCTTAAACGCAGCGGGCGCCATTCTGAGACAGCTGTATGCGTCTGGGTTCAAGGTTAGTAAAGAAAAGAAAAACTGCAGGTCAGCAGGCCATCTGTTACTTTCATGGGCCGTTTAATCACAGGCCAAGGTACAACATTGTCTGATCGCCAACGTGATGGCATTTTGTCACACCCAAAGCCACACAATGTGACATGCTTTCCTTTTTGGGATTGACAGGTTTCAGCAGAAACTATATCCCTATGTATGTAGCGGTCACCAAGCCATTACGAGACATGGTCAAGGAACAAGGCATGCGAAACGTACAGGCAAAGTTATCATGGTCCCCTGAAGCAGAAACCGCGTTCATTAAATTGAAAGGGGAGCTGTCACATGCAGCATATCTGCATAGCCCTGATTACAGCAAGGCATTTTTCGTGGACATATCTGAAACAAGGAATAGCGCACATGGAGTACTTTTCCAGAAGCAGTCTAGTGCTAGACGTGTGCTCACGTATGTCAGTGTCCTAATGGACGCCATTGAACAACGCCAGCCGGCTTGTGCCAGGTTCACTGCAGGATTGGCAAAGATCATTGAAAAGACATCACACATTGTGATGGGTCATCAGTCAACGGTCCTGACCACGCACTCTGTCATGTCGTTTGTCAACTCTGAATCATTTACATTTTCACCATTGAGGCAGAGAAAACTGTCCAAATGTCTAACGGTGCCAAACATAACATATAAACACGACGGCATTAACATGGCAGATTTGTTCACCAAAGGGGAACCACATGACTGTGCACCAATCACTGACCTGGCATCTCGTGTTTGCCACGACTTAATTGCAACCCCTATCCCTGAAGCCTCGGACGTGATTACACTTTTCACGGACGGGTGCTGTTTCAGAGCTGGTTAGGAACTTGTAAGAGCCAAAACCAAATGTCAAAAGACAGAGCTCGGTGTGCACTGGCCACAAACCAGCTGACCAACCCACACGCCTCCGGTCCGATCCCAGAGACAGTCCGAGTCCCCATCCCCTAAGGGAATTAATTCTAAAGGGCTCACATGGCTGTCAAAATGTATTCACCATATCACAATGTCACACCCCCTGTCATTTAAAACCATTACCTTCACCGAAAATCCCACGAGCACAGGTTGAATAGGGTTTGGTTCCTGGAATTATACCACAACAGTAGTAATAGCCATAATAATATTAATAGTAATAATCCCAATCATGCCACGTATATATGTGCCTATGTATCCCCACACTTTTATCTATTTCAAATACATCCTCATACCTCCAGTCATATATGCCCAAAACCATACCTACATATACATAAAAATGCCCATGTCCCCATCCACATACCCCCCCACCTGTGTTCATCCATATATATATGTGTGTGTCTATATTTTATTAGAAAGATTTCTCTAAAATAAGAAAAGAAAGGACAGCTCACAATGCTTTAAATTAAGCTCAAGGAGTATAATGTACAAATTATCTATATAAGTGTTCTTATTAAGTATAATAAAGTTTTTTTTCCGATAGCAGAATAATCAATCAATACCCATCGAGCAATATGGCTTTGGTGCCTTCTTTAATAGATCAGTACGATCCCATAAACTGTTGCGGCAAATCCTCCGTGTGTCTCTCTTACCCTCCTCTATCCTGTGTAACAGTCTCCCTCTGGTGGACAAACCACGGAACGGTCCTTGCCAAATAAAACCGGTAAATCACTCAGAGAGCCCATTCAATAAAGTGTATTCTATGTTCTAGTGGGGCCATATTCTACAGACCGTACAAAATGGTAGACCTGCCGTCAAATTTACAAAAGTAGTATATATATAAGTAGGTATAATTACTCTCCACCATATCCATATCCTATATTTCATATTCCTTTCTATTGATAAAAAAGTAAAGAAAAAGGGGGGTCCACAATATGTCTTTTGTATGGACATTTGTTTCCATGTGTTTATTATTATTTAGTACCACAAAAGACCCCAACGGGTCTTGTTGTTACACAGTCACCCCCTCCAATAAATCCAACACAAACATTCTATGGAGGGTTGTCTGAAGAATACTGAAAAACATCAATAATGGGAAAAGACTGAGAATCCAAACAGATGGGGTTTGTACTGAGTGAACCTCCATAGGTCCATAGATCAAATGCCGATTAGTCTTTAATAAGGGGTCCTGGCTATATGTGTAAGGGCAGATGGAGGGCAGGTCATAGTGGTATGCTTACTAATTTGTCATGAGGGTGGCCTAAATAGAGTAGTCTATAGACTAGGGGTCCTGGCTTTAGGTGTAAGGGCAGATGGAGGGTAGGTCATAGTGACCTGCATATTGATTTGCCATGAGGGTGGCCTAAGCAGAGCAGTCTTTAGACTAGGGGTCCTGGCTTTAGGTGTAAGGGCAGATGGAGGGTAGGTCATAGTGACCTGCATATTGATTTGCCATGAGGGTGGCCTAAGCAGAGTAGTCTATAGACTAGGGGTTCTGGCTATAGGTGTAAGGGTTAGGGTTAGGGGTTAGGGTTAGGGGAAAAGAAATCCAAGATCTAGGGCCCTAAGGCCCCAAAAATGGCTGTGCACTGGCCCACGTACTACTGACCACCAACGGTCACCCAAGGTCCAGAAGAGGAAACGACGCTGCACCCAAATGTCCCTGCAATTCCCGTGACCAATTAGAGTTGTAAAATGTTTGTGTATATTATATCCATGTATGTGTGTGTATATGTGTGTATACACCTCCCAACCACCTTCGTCCCTCAGTAACCACCCGAACCTTTATATGTTAGAGGCGTGTAGACCAGGATTGGATTCCCGAAAACGAGGTAAAGGTTTTTAGAGGTACGTGGAAAATTGTAATTTATGTTTGTTTTAATATTTGTTACAGGGGTCAAGCACCATGGGCCGTGTGAAAGAAGTCCATCAACGTCCAGCGTGCACTGCAGATGGCTGTCAGGACCAGGTAAACAGGTAAGTGGGGTAGATGCTATAGGGCTCTCTTGCATTAGGGTTGTGTGCACTCAGGTGTGACATGCACAGGGTTACTGACGGTAGGTGTTAGGAAAAGGGCTAGGATTAGGGTGTAGTCTCATGTGTAACATGCACAGGGCTACTAATATTAGGTGTTAGGTTTGAGGTAGGGATGTGCCCTCACGTGTAATACATGAGGGGATACTGATGTTAGGTGTTAGGTTGAAGTGTGGGTGGCCATTCCAAGTGTGTGTAGGGTTAGGCACACGAATTAGAAGAGCAATGTGAGAGGAAATAGGTTCAAAACTCGTTCGGGCCCCTTGGGTACCTTGTGTAACGGCGCTTATTAACGACACCCAGGGCTCTACGTTTCTGCCTCAGAGGCGATCGTGGAGCGTGTTGTGTTAAGGGGAAACGGCCGTGAATGACCTTTGGCTTTTCTGCCTGAAGCAGAGGGACTGACAGCTGAGCCTTTATCTTCCTTTGCTCGGAGGGTTGAGGCGTTCCAGCCTGTATGGGCCGAAGGGCCTCCGGCAGGCCCGGGGGAGGAAGTTCCTTCTCAAAAGACCAATCTCCTCTGCATGGAGGAGTGGCCAATTTACCCTGTTCGGTGAGCATAGGAGAAGTTTGTATTTCAATGTGTCTTTGATTCATTATGTGTTTTTCAGAAGCAGAGTTAACAGGGGTAATGGGCGGCAATGGCGTTAGAGCCTGTATGGCGGCTGGGCCGGAGGGTGAAGCGGCGGTTCGATTAGAGGAGGCGCCGGCGGCCACAGCATCGTGAGTAGGCAGGGGTACATTTTTGGGTTTAATTAGGGCCTCTGCCCGCATCATAGTTTTCACATCCATCATACCCCTGTAGTTTCTGACAGCCCAATGTGCAGCCACCTTATATGCCTCAGGCCAATCAGCTTGATTTGTCTGGTCGTGTATGCTTTGTTTTGTAGTTTCAATCGCCGAATCGTAGTGCTGTTCGAGTATCAGCTGTGTGTTGCGTGACCAATCTAAGGCGTTACCCTGTAATTTCTGTGCAACACTCTCGTTTGCACGCGCTGGTCTCACCGTCTCTATAAGAAGGTCAGTGAGTCTTTGGAATGTTTTTGGCTGATTACCTGGCACTTTTGTGGTAACCTTTCCTTTGTGGTGTACCAGTCGGATAAGCTCATAGAACAATTTGATTGTTGTTTTGAGCTGAGGTGGTGCCGGTGTGAAGTCAGGATTTTGTTTGACCTTGCGTCTGTTTTCTCCTACAGGTATGTCCCTCATTCTGTTATTTGAGGTAGGGTTGTACTGTCGGTCCCTGTCCCTGTTTTTGAGGTAAGTGTCATGTGGGGGAAAGTTCACATCATCTTGTCTACCTCCGTGAAAAGTGGGAGAAACCTGTCTGGGTCTCTGATTGGAGGAGGTGTGTGTGCGGTGGATTCCCACGTATTGTCTGTGACGTTGGGAGTCAGGGCGTTGTGGCCGAGGAAACTCAAAGCCTTCCCTAATCTCTGCATCCCCATGTATGTTAACAGGAGGCCTGTATGGGCCTGCAACTGTTTCCAAACGGACACCACCACGGGGAGATCTGTATGGATCTCTATGCCCGCAGTAATGTCTGCCCTGCCAATCAGGGGTATGTTGGGAGGGTCCAGGCCTGGACGTCTCCATGAAAGTGACACCGTCAAATTCCCTGTCTTGATACCTCATGCTATTTGTGTTATAATTTATTACAGGGCGGGACTGTGGAGCTGTATCTCTTGGTCTCCTGTATGGGAAACCCTGCTCCTTGGTACGGGGGCGTGCTGAATTGTTCTGAGGTATATAATTAAAGCGTCTGAAATCAGGAGCCACGCTGTTGTGTCTGATTTTTAAATGTGGTGTGGTCCTCTGCCCAGACCCACAATGAAACATCTCCATTTTGTGTAGAATATGTTTGTATTTTTTTGTATTTTTGATATTTTTATTAGATTTTTTTGTTGTTTTGTAATTTTTATGTTAATAAAGAATATATATAAAAAAACACCAAACTCGGTTTCTTTTGTTCTGAACAGAACTGGAACAAAAGTAAATGAAATAGAATTAAATGGCCAAACTGTTCAAGTCAATCGCGACGTTTCGGTAAACAATTATTACCTTCTTCAGGCTGACTTGAACTAGATAAATAAGTGTTTCTAAGCCATGTCTTTATGGTCAAAACAAGCAGATAAATACAATATTAGTTTTTATAGTGGAGGAGCGAAATGGCTGCGACCCTTTGTCTTCAGAGAAGAGCGTGAATGAGAGCACGCTGGAACGTGCGTCCGCTATATAGCCTAGCGTCTGAAAAAAGACCCGTTTTTCTAAATGTATTATTTCAAGCCTTTCGAGACGAAATAGCTGCAAAACTCGATCACGGGAGGTAAGTAAAGTTTCTTACGGTCGAGTAAAGAATATTATTAAAAGATAAAACATGTATTAGAGTGAAAAAGTAGTTAAAGCGATCTTGAGCGTGATTGCGTCAGTGATGACGTCATCACGTCCTCACGTTTAAACCGGAAGAAACGAACGAATCCTTAAAAGTGTTTATAAAGATAAGGAAAGTTTCCAAAAGTTGAAATATACGACTTAAACATTCCCTTAAGTGTCCTGTAAAGAATCACATAGCTGAAATGAGCTTTAAAGCAGTACAAATAGATCGGTTTCTACCACGTGTAAATGGACCTCGGATGACGTCACGCCCACCGAAGATCGCGATTGAACAATAAATTGGTAAAATAACGGTTATAAACACGAAGGAAAATTCCAATATAAAAATATATGGCTTAAAATGAGGTTAACTCCTTTCATAAGGATCGTTTTTCCGAAAAAATCGAACTATTTATCAAGGGCATGTGTAAATGGACATGTTTAATCCATTGACCTACCCACCTTTTGTGTGTATGTAAAATTGTTATTAAATTATTTCCCATTTCCACAACATGTGTAGTACGGAGTGTGTTCATGATAACATGTATTGTTGTAATAATTTGGGTAATAGGGGTCAAATGGGCACAACAAACGAAGACCAATCCAGACCAAGGGCTATCCAAAGGCTCAGAGGTAGTGGCACGGGCTTGGTTAGGGGAAAAGAAATCCAAGATCTAGGGCCCTAAGGCCCCAAAAATGGCTGTGCACTGGCCCACGTACTACTGACCACCAACGGTCACCCAAGGTCCAGAAGAGGAAACGACGCTGCACCCAAATGTCCCTGCAATTCCCGTGACCAATTAGAGTTGTAAAATGTTTGTGTATATTATATCCATGTATGTGTGTGTATATGTGTGTATACACCTCCCAACCACCTTCGTGCCTCAGTAACCACCCGAACCTTTATATGTTAGAGGCGTGTAGACCAGGATTGGATTCCCGAAAACGAGGTAAAGGTTTTTAGAGGTACGTGGAAAAATTTTAATTTATGTTTGTTTTAATATTTGTTACAGGGGTCAAGCACCATGGGCCGTGTGAAAGAAGTCCATCAACGTCCAGGGTGCACTGCAGATGGCTGTCAGGACCAGGTAAACAGGTAAGTGGGGTAGATGCTATAGGGCTCTCTTGCATTAGGGTTGTGTGCACTCAGGTGTGACATGCACAGGGTTACTGACGGTAGGTGTTAGGAAAAGGGCTAGGATTAGGGTGTGGTCTCATGTGTAACATGCACAGGGTTACTAATATTAGGTGTTAGGTTTGAGGTAGGGATGTGCCCTCACGTGTAATACATGAGGGGATACTGATGTTAGGTGTAAGGTTGAAGTGTGGGTGGCCATTCCAAGTGTGTGTAGGGTTAGGCACACGAATTAGAAGAGCAATGTGAGAGGAAATAGGTTCAAAACTCGTTCGGGCCCCTTGGATACCTTGTGTAACGGCGCTTATTAACGATACCCAGGGCTCTACGTTTCTGCCTCAGAGGCGATCGTGGAGCGTGTTGTGTTAAGGGGATAGGGTTAGGGGCAAAAAATCCAAGATCTAGGGCCCTGAGGCCCCAGAAATGGTTGTGCACTGGCCCACTTCCTACTGAACACCTAAGGTCACCCAAGGCCAAGAAGAGAAAACGATGCCGTACCCAAATCTCCCCATGATTTGTGTGAGTATTTAGTTTATGTATGTAGATGCTGACCAAATTGGGTTATGTTATTTAACCAATATGTGTGTGTATATAGTGTGTGTAGGCATCCCAACAACCTATATGTCTCAGTAACCGGTCAACCCTTTGCCTGTTAAATGGCGTGTTGACCAGGACTGGATTCCAGGAGGATGAGGTAAGTGTTTTAAAAGGTAAGTACGATCATTGTAATTTTTGTTTTAGGGTTAGGTTTAGTTAGGGGTGTACGTATAGGGTTCCTGATGTTAGGTGTAAGGATTGAGGTTAGGGTGAGGTCTAAGATGTAATACACGAGGGGGTTAGGGAATACGAAATACGACAGCAACCCCCACGGCGCATTGCCTGTAGTTTGGTGTAGGAAGCTGAAGAAAAGGCACGGGCCGACGCATGTTTTTTGAGTGTCGCAGGACCCCTAACTACCGCGGTGTTGCTTGCATAGATGTTTATCCCCGTTGACCAAACCCGGCCGTCCTTCCAGTGTTTGTAGTATAGTTCTTAAGCCCTCCCCTTTCCCTTTTTCCAGATGCAACTCTCTGAGCCCCGGTCCGCCTCGCCGAGTCCTCCCTGATATCTGATAACTCCTACCCTAACCTTGACTTTTAAACCTTATGATCCCAATGGTCCTTTAGTTATTTGCCGTCCGGTCCTGTCTCCTGGTGATCTTTTTTTGACCCGCATTCCTGCTTGCCCCAAGGTTACCTGACATTAGGTGTGTGACATTTAGGTTTTGGTACTCTACGTTTCCTGACCTTAGGTTTAGAATTTTGATTCGGATAGGGAGATCTTTCTTTGACCCGCATCCCTGCTTGCCTCAAGGTTACCTGACATTAGGTGTGTGACATTTAGGTTTTGGTACCCTACGTTTCCTGACCTTAGGTTTAGAATTTTGATTCGGATAGGGAGATCTTTCTTTGACCCGCATCCCTGCTTGCCTCAAGGTTACCTGACATTAGGTGTTTGACATTTAGGTTTTGGTACTCTAAGTTTCCTGACCTTAGGTTCAGAATTTTGATTCGGATAGGGAGATCTTTCTTTGACCCGCATCCCTGCTTGCCTCAAGGTTAGGGTTAGGGTTAGGGTTAGGGTTAGGGTTAGGGTTAGGGTTAGGGTTAGGGTCAGGGTGGGTTAGGGTTAGGGTTAGGGTTAGGATTAGAGATGAACACCATGATTATACAGCAGAGGATCATACACTAGCCCCAGAATGCTTCTCTGAAGGCGATTATCTCTGTCGTTTCGTGGAGCAGAAACTTGAAACTTTGCACACACACTATTTGGAGGACGCCCTTTCCGATGCACTTTATTTAAACTCTATAGCGCCACCACCAGCCGAGATACGCCATTGAGCCCCCCTTATATAAAGTCTAAATTGAAAATGAGACACGTCCATGTATAGTTTCGAGGCCGCCGAACACGACGGCGAAGGTTTGGAATCGATCCGAGCTTTCGTTTTCGAATGAGCCCCCTGGTGAAGTTTTCGAAAATGTTCCTAAGTCCAAAAGTGAAAAAGATGTTTTATATATATTTTTTCTAATAATATTGAATAATAATATTTATATTTGAGGGGAGAGGGGACATATAATTAACAAAGGCCAAAGGTCGGTGTCTTTAAGGTTTATATTAGACCGTAAACGTTCGTCTCGTTGTGTTTTGCATGAATGTGGTTATGGCATGAACTACCCCGGACCTAGGGGGACCTGTCATTAGGGCTATAATTGCACGGGTTGCCTGACCTTAGGTGTTAGGGTGAGTTTGAAGTAGGTATCGTCCCTCAGACACTGTCGCGTGTCCCTCGTGTGTGTGATCATATGGTTAGGGACTTGTGAGAGCCAAAGCCATTATCAGCATATATATGTGTGTATATATATATATATATATATATATATATGTGTGTGTGTGTGTATATATATATATATATATATATATATATATATATATGCATATATATCCGATGTTCCTCGTGGACTGCAATTCCATAACACCGTTTTCTTTTAGGAATAATATTCTAAAAACTATTTTTTAATTTAGCCCAATGAGGATAGTGTTCCAATTATGTATACGCAATGTCCTTAGGTGTTTCCGATAGAAGAATAATCCTAAACAAATCACAGTTGAGCAATTTGATATTCATACCTTCTCAGTAGACAAATGCAATTATGCAACAAGAAGACCTGCGCGACAGTCTCCCTCTGGTGGGCAAACAACGGAATAGTCCTCATTAAATGAAATGCCTAAGGGGATTCTATTTTGTAATTTTTTGACCGAATAACGTGATAAACCTGTAGTTTCTATGCAAAATCGTGATTCCTAAATTAGTAATTCATCAAAGGGGATGTACATCTGGAGTGAAATGTCACTGTAATGTGTTGAGACTGTAAAGAATCAGAACACGGAAGCATCCAGGCGGGGTCAGTTACAAGTCCCGGTCCATAACTGCTAATCTTATTGTCCTTTTACGTATGTCTAGATGATCATCAAGTATAAATAATACCCTCTCCTATATCCTGTATTCTGTATTCTATTCGTAAAAAAGTACACCCATGTACGAGACCGTATCCTTTGATGGACATCTGTATCGACGACGCGTTTATTCAAATAAAATTTCAGGGTGTAAACAAAGTCAATTTCCCACTGGGTCTCATTGCCTCACACACATCCACTTCAATCAACACATTTTGTTTTCCTTTAAATTCTTCACATACAAGGTTATTAACATTTAGAGGAAGGTCAAGTAAAGTAAATCTCCACGGGTCACACACACACACACACACACACACACACACACACAAGAGAGGGATCGCCCAATCAGGTGAGTATTTATCCAATAATATTTTTTTATATGTATTTTTTCGAATAATATTGAATAATACTATTTATATTTAAGGGGAGAGGGGATATATAATTAACAAAGGTCAAAGGTCGGTGTCTTTAAGGTTTATATTAGACGGTAAACGTTCGTCTCGGTGTGTTTTGCATGAATGTGGTTATGGCATGAACTACCCCGGACCTAGGGGGACCTGTCATTAGGGCTATAATTGCACGGGGGTGCATGACCTTAGGTGTTAGGGTGAGTTTGAAGTAGGTATCGTCCCTCAGACACTGTCGCGTGTCCCTCGTGTGTGTGATCATATGGTTAGGGACTTGTGAGAGCCAAAGCCATTATCAGCATATATATGTGTATATATCAGGTGAGTATTAATCCAATGATATTTTTTTATTTGTATTTTTTCTAATAATATTGAATAATAATATTTATATTTGAGGGGAGAGGGGATATATAATTAACAAAGGCCAAAGGTCGGTGTCTTTAAGGTTTATATTAGACCTAAACGTTCGTCTCGTCGTGTTTTGCACAAGAATTTGAACATCAACTGTGAGTCTGCTAAAATGTGTCACTCTTAGCCGTTTCTCACATCAACGCAACCCTTTTCCAGCAGAGGGCGCAAGAGCCCAGATTCGGGGGCATTGTAGGCTAAGTTTAAAGACCTTAGGTTTAGAATTTGATTCGGATAGGGAGATCTTTTTCGCCCCCCGCATCCCTGCTTGCCTCAAGGTTACCTGACATTAGGTGTTTGACATTTAGGTTTTTGGTAATCTAAGTTTCCTGACCTTAGGTGTTAGGAACTTGTGAGAGCCAAAGCCAAATGTCAAAAGACAGAGCTCGGTGTGCACTGGCCACAAACCAGCTGACCACCCCAAACGCCTCCGGTCCGATCCCAGAGACAGTCAGGGTCCCCACCCCATGGGGGAATCAATCATAAAAGGCTCACATGGCAGTCAAAATGTATTCACCATATCCCAATGTCAGACACCTTATAATTCAGAACCATTACCTTCACCGAAAATCCCACGAGCACAGGTTGAGTAGGGTTTGGTTACTGGAAGTATATAATAACAATAATAGCAATAGCAATAGCAATAATATAACACACACACACACACACACACACACACACACACACACACACACACAAGAGAGGGATCGCCCAATCAGGTGAGTATTTATCCAATAATATTTTTTTATATGTTTTTTTTCGAATAATATTGAATAATAATATTTATATTTGAGGGGAGAGGGGATATATAATTAACAAAGGCCAAAGGTCGGTGTCTTTAAGGTTTATATTAGACCTAAACGTTCGTCTCGTTGTGTTTTGCACAAGAATTTGAACATCAACTGTGAGATTCTGCTAAAATGTGTCACTCTTAGCCGTTTCTCACATCAACGCAACCCTTTTCCAGCAGAGGGCGCAAGAGCGCCCGGGGTTAGGGACGGGGTTAGTGGTTAGGGCTGCATAGGTTAGGATTAGAGATGAACACCATGATTATACAGCAGAGGATCATACACTAGCCCCAGAATGCTTCTCTGAAGGCGATTATCTCTGTCGTTTCGTGCAGCAGAAACTTGAAACTTTGCACACACACTATTTGGAGGACGCCCTTTCCGATGCACTTTATTTAAACTCTATAGCGCCACCACCAGCCGAGATACGCCATTGAGCCCCCCTTATATAAAGTCTAAATTGAAAATGAGACACGTCCATGTATAGTTTCGAGGCCGCCGAACACGACGGCGAAGGTTTGGAATCGATCCGAGCTTTCGTTTTCGAATGAGCCCCCTGGTGAAGTTTTCGAAAAGGTTCCTAAGTCCAAAAGTGAAAAAGATGTTTTATATATATTTTTTCTAATAATATTGAATAATAATATTTATATTTGAGGGGAGAGGGGACATATAATTAACAAAGGCCAAAGGTCGGTGTCTTTAAGGTTTATATTAGACCGTAAACGTTCGTCTCGGTGTGTTTTGCATGAATGTGGTTATGGCATGAACTACCCCGGACCTAGGGGGACCTGTCATTAGGGCTATAATTGCACGGGGGTGCATGACCTTAGGTGTTAGGGTGAGTTTGAAGTAGGTATCGTCCCTCAGACACTGTCGCGTGTCCCTCGTGTGTGTGATCATATGGTTAGGGACTTGTGAGAGCCAAAGACATTATCAGCATATATATGTGTGTATATATATATATATATATATGTGTGTGTGTGTGTGTATATATATATATATATATATATATATATATATATATATGCATATATATCCGATGTTCCTCGTGGACTGCAATTCCATAACACCGTTTTCTTTTAGGAATAATATTCTAAAAACTATTTTTTAATTTAGCCCAATGAGGATAGTGTTCCAATTATGTATACGCAATGTCCTTAGGTGTTTCCGATAGAAGAATAATCCTAAACAAATCACAGTTGAGCAATTTGATATTCATACCTTCTCAGTAGACAAATGCAATTATGCAACAAGAAGACCTGCGCGACAGTCTCCCTCTGGTGGGCAAACAACGGAATAGTCCTCATTAAATGAAATGCCTAAGGGGATTCTATTTTGTAATTTTTTGACCGAATAACGTGATAAACCTGTAGTTTCTATGCAAAATCGTGATTCCTAAATTAGTAATTCATCAAAGGGGATGTACATCTGGAGTGAAATGTCACTGTAATGTGTTGAGACTGTAAAGAATCAGAACACGGAAGCATCCAGGCGGGGTCAGTTACAAGTCCCGGTCAATAACTGCTAATCTTATTGTCCTTTTACGTATGTCTAGATGATCATCAAGTATAAATAATACCCTCTCCTATATCCTGTATTCTGTATTCTATTCATAAAAAAGTACACCCATGTACGAGACCGTATCCTTTGATGGACATCTGTATCGACGACGCGTTTATTCAAATAAAATTTCAGGGTGTAAACAAAGTCAATTTCCCACTGGGTCTCATTGCCTCACACACATCCACTTCAATCAACACATTTTGTTTTCCTTTAAATTCTTCACATACAAGGTTATTAACATTTAGAGGAAGGTCAAGTAAAGTAAATCTCCACGGGTCACACACACACACACACACACACACACACACAAGAGAGGGATCGCCCAATCAGGTGAGTATTTATCCAATAATATTTTTTTATATGTATTTTTTCGAATAATATTGAATAATACTATTTATATTTAAGGGGAGAGGGGATATATAATTAACAAAGGTCAAAGGTCGGTGTCTTTAAGGTTTATATTAGACCGTAAACGTTCGTCTCGGTGTGTTTTGCATGAATGTGGTTATGGCATGAACTACCCCGGACCTAGGGGGACCTGTCATTAGGGCTATAATTGCACGGGGGTGCATGACCTTAGGTGTTAGGGTGAGTTTGAAGTAGGTATCGTCCCTCAGACACTGTCGCGTGTCCCTCGTGTGTGTGATCATATGGTTAGGGACTTGTGAGAGCCAAAGCCATTATCAGCATATATATGTGTATATATCAGGTGAGTATTAATCCAATGATATTTTTTTATATGTATTTTTTCTAATAATATTGAATAATAATATTTATATTTGAGGGGAGAGGGGATATATAATTAACAAAGGCCAAAGGTCGGTGTCTTTAAGGTTTATATTAGACCTAAACGTTCGTCTCGTCGTGTTTTGCACAAGAATTTGAACATCAACTGTGAGATTCTGCTAAAATGTGTCACTCTTAGCCGTTTCTCACATCAACGCAACCCTTTTCCAGCAGAGGGCGCAAGAGCCCAGATTCGGGGGCATTGTAGGCTAAGTTTAAAGACCTTAGGTTTAGAATTTGATTCGGATAGGGAGATCTTTTTCGCCCCCCGCATCCCTGCTTGCCTCAGGGTTACCTGACATTAGGTGTTTGACATTTAGGTTTTTGGTAATCTAAGTTTTCTGACCTTAGGTGTTAGGAACTTGTGAGAGCCAAAGCCAAATGTCAAAAGACAGAGCTCGGTGTGCACTGGCCACAAACCAGCTGACCACCCCAAACGCCTCCGGTCCGATCCCAGAGACAGTCACGGTCCCCACCCCATGGGGGAATCAATCATAAAAGGCTCACATGGCAGTCAAAATTTATTCAACATATCCCAATGTCAGACACCCTATAATTCAGAACCATTACCTTCACCGAAAATCCCACGAGCACAGGTTGAGTAGGGTTTGGTTACTGGAAGTATATAATAACAATAATAGCAATAGCAATAATATAACACACACACACACACACACACACACACACACACACACGAGAGGGATCGCCCAATCAGGTGAGTATTTATCCAATAATATATTGTTTTAATATGTATTTTTTCTAATAATATTGAATAATACTATTTATATTTGAGGGGAGAGGGGATAAACAATTAACTAGGCCAAAGGTTGGCGTCTTTAATGTTTATATTAGACCTAAACGTTCGTCTCGTCGTGTTTTGCACAAGAATTTGAACATCAACTGTGAGTCTGCTAAAATGTGTCACTCTTAGCCGTTTCTCACATCAACGCAACCCTTTTCCAGCAGATGGCGCAAGAGCGCCCGGGGTTAGGGACGGGGTTGGGTTGGGGCTGCATAGGGATTAGAGATGAACACCATGATTATACAGCAGAGGATCATACACTAGCCCCAGAATGCTTCTCTGAAGGCGATTATCTCTGTCGTTTCGTGCAGCAGAAACTTGAAACTTTGCACACACACTATTTGGAGGACGCCCTTTCCGATGCACTTTATTTAAACTCTATAGCGCCACCACCAGCCGAGATACGCCATTGAGCCCCCCTTATATAAAGTCTAAATTGAAAATGAGACACGTCCATGTATAGTTTCGAGGCCGCCGAACACGACGGCGAAGGTTTGGAATCGATCCGAGCTTTCGTTTTCGAATGAGCCCCCTGGTGAAGTTTTCGAAAAGGTTCCTAAGTCCAAAAGTGAAAAAGATGTTTTATATATATTTTTTCTAATAATATTGAATAATAATATTTATATTTGAGGGGAGAGGGGACATATAATTAACAAAGGCCAAAGGTCGGTGTCTTTAAGGTTTATATTAGACCGTAAACGTTCGTCTCGGTGTGTTTTGCATGAATGTGGTTATGGCATGAACTACCCCGGACCTAGGGGGACCTGTCATTAGGGCTATAATTGCACGGGGGTGCATGACCTTAGGTGTTAGGGTGAGTTTGAAGTAGGTATCGTCCCTCAGACACTGTCGCGTGTCCCTCGTGTGTGTGATCATATGGTTAGGGACTTGTGAGAGCCAAAGACATTATCAGCATATATATGTGTGTATATATATATATATATATATGTGTGTGTGTGTGTGTATATATATATATATATATATATATATATATATATATATATATGCATATATATCCGATGTTCCTCGTGGACTGCAATTCCATAACACCGTTTTCTTTTAGGAATAATATTCTAAAAACTATTTTTTAATTTAGCCCAATGAGGATAGTGTTCCAATTATGTATACGCAATGTCCTTAGGTGTTTCCGATAGAAGAATAATCCTAAACAAATCACAGTTGAGCAATTTGATATTCATACCTTCTCAGTAGACAAATGCAATTATGCAACAAGAAGACCTGCGCGACAGTCTCCCTCTGGTGGGCAAACAACGGAATAGTCCTCATTAAATGAAATGCCTAAGGGGATTCTATTTTGTAATTTTTTGACCGAATAACGTGATAAACCTGTAGTTTCTATGCAAAATCGTGATTCCTAAATTAGTAATTCATCAAAGGGGATGTACATCTGGAGTGAAATGTCACTGTAATGTGTTGAGACTGTAAAGAATCAGAACACGGAAGCATCCAGGCGGGGTCAGTTACAAGTCCCGGTCAATAACTGCTAATCTTATTGTCCTTTTACGTATGTCTAGATGATCATCAAGTATAAATAATACCCTCTCCTATATCCTGTATTCTGTATTCTATTCATAAAAAAGTACACCCATGTACGAGACCGTATCCTTTGATGGACATCTGTATCGACGACGCGTTTATTCAAATAAAATTTCAGGGTGTAAACAAAGTCAATTTCCCACTGGGTCTCATTGCCTCACACACATCCACTTCAATCAACACATTTTGTTTTCCTTTAAATTCTTCACATACAAGGTTATTAACATTTAGAGGAAGGTCAAGTAAAGTAAATCTCCACGGGTCACACACACACACACACACACACACACACACAAGAGAGGGATCGCCCAATCAGGTGAGTATTTATCCAATAATATTTTTTTATATGTATTTTTTCGAATAATATTGAATAATACTATTTATATTTAAGGGGAGAGGGGATATATAATTAACAAAGGTCAAAGGTCGGTGTCTTTAAGGTTTATATTAGACCGTAAACGTTCGTCTCGGTGTGTTTTGCATGAATGTGGTTATGGCATGAACTACCCCGGACCTAGGGGGACCTGTCATTAGGGCTATAATTGCACGGGGGTGCATGACCTTAGGTGTTAGGGTGAGTTTGAAGTAGGTATCGTCCCTCAGACACTGTCGCGTGTCCCTCGTGTGTGTGATCATATGGTTAGGGACTTGTGAGAGCCAAAGCCATTATCAGCATATATATGTGTATATATCAGGTGAGTATTAATCCAATGATATTTTTTTATATGTATTTTTTCTAATAATATTGAATAATAATATTTATATTTGAGGGGAGAGGGGATATATAATTAACAAAGGCCAAAGGTCGGTGTCTTTAAGGTTTATATTAGACCTAAACGTTCGTCTCGTCGTGTTTTGCACAAGAATTTGAACATCAACTGTGAGATTCTGCTAAAATGTGTCACTCTTAGCCGTTTCTCACATCAACGCAACCCTTTTCCAGCAGAGGGCGCAAGAGCCCAGATTCGGGGGCATTGTAGGCTAAGTTTAAAGACCTTAGGTTTAGAATTTGATTCGGATAGGGAGATCTTTTTCGCCCCCCGCATCCCTGCTTGCCTCAGGGTTACCTGACATTAGGTGTTTGACATTTAGGTTTTTGGTAATCTAAGTTTTCTGACCTTAGGTGTTAGGAACTTGTGAGAGCCAAAGCCAAATGTCAAAAGACAGAGCTCGGTGTGCACTGGCCACAAACCAGCTGACCACCCCAAACGCCTCCGGTCCGATCCCAGAGACAGTCACGGTCCCCACCCCATGGGGGAATCAATCATAAAAGGCTCACATGGCAGTCAAAATTTATTCAACATATCCCAATGTCAGACACCCTATAATTCAGAACCATTACCTTCACCGAAAATCCCACGAGCACAGGTTGAGTAGGGTTTGGTTACTGGAAGTATATAATAACAATAATAGCAATAGCAATAATATAACACACACACACACACACACACACACACACACACACACGAGAGGGATCGCCCAATCAGGTGAGTATTTATCCAATAATATATTGTTTTAATATGTATTTTTTCTAATAATATTGAATAATACTATTTATATTTGAGGGGAGAGGGGATAAACAATTAACTAGGCCAAAGGTTGGCGTCTTTAATGTTTATATTAGACCTAAACGTTCGTCTCGTCGTGTTTTGCACAAGAATTTGAACATCAACTGTGAGTCTGCTAAAATGTGTCACTCTTAGCCGTTTCTCACATCAACGCAACCCTTTTCCAGCAGATGGCGCAAGAGCGCCCGGGGTTAGGGACGGGGTTGGGTTGGGGCTGCATAGGGATTAGAGATGAACACCATGATTATACAGCAGAGGATCATACACTAGCCCCAGAATGCTTCTCTGAAGGCGATTATCTCTGTCGTTTCGTGCAGCAGAAACTTGAAACTTTGCACACACACTATTTGGAGGACGCCCTTTCCGATGCACTTTATTTAAACTCTATAGCGCCACCACCAGCCGAGATACGCCATTGAGCCCCCCTTATATAAAGTCTAAATTGAAAATGAGACACGTCCATGTATAGTTTCGAGGCCGCCGAACACGACGGCGAAGGTTTGGAATCGATCCGAGCTTTCGTTTTCGAATGAGCCCCCTGGTGAAGTTTTCGAAAAGGTTCCTAAGTCCAAAAGTGAAAAAGATGTTTTATATATATTTTTTCTAATAATATTGAATAATAATATTTATATTTGAGGGGAGAGGGGACATATAATTAACAAAGGCCAAAGGTCGGTGTCTTTAAGGTTTATATTAGACCGTAAACGTTCGTCTCGGTGTGTTTTGCATGAATGTGGTTATGGCATGAACTACCCCGGACCTAGGGGGACCTGTCATTAGGGCTATAATTGCACGGGGGTGCATGACCTTAGGTGTTAGGGTGAGTTTGAAGTAGGTATCGTCCCTGACACACTGTCGCGTGTCCCTCGTGTGTGTGATCATATGGTTAGGGACTTGTGAGAGCCAAAGACATTATCAGCATATATATGTGTGTATATATATATATATATATATGTGTGTGTGTGTGTGTATATATATATATATATATATATATATATATATATATATATATATGCATATATATCCGATGTTCCTCGTGGACTGCAATTCCATAACACCGTTTTCTTTTAGGAATAATATTCTAAAAACTATTTTTTAATTTAGCCCAATGAGGATAGTGTTCCAATTATGTATACGCAATGTCCTTAGGTGTTTCCGATAGAAGAATAATCCTAAACAAATCACAGTTGAGCAATTTGATATTCATACCTTCTCAGTAGACAAATGCAATTATGCAACAAGAAGACCTGCGCGACAGTCTCCCTCTGGTGGGCAAACAACGGAATAGTCCTCATTAAATGAAATGCCTAAGGGGATTCTATTTTGTAATTTTTTGACCGAATAACGTGATAAACCTGTAGTTTCTATGCAAAATCGTGATTCCTAAATTAGTAATTCATCAAAGGGGATGTACATCTGGAGTGAAATGTCACTGTAATGTGTTGAGACTGTAAAGAATCAGAACACGGAAGCATCCAGGCGGGGTCAGTTACAAGTCCCGGTCAATAACTGCTAATCTTATTGTCCTTTTACGTATGTCTAGATGATCATCAAGTATAAATAATACCCTCTCCTATATCCTGTATTCTGTATTCTATTCGTAAAAAAGTACACCCATGTACGAGACCGTATCCTTTGATGGACATCTGTATCGACGACGCGTTTATTCAAATAAAATTTCAGGGTGTAAACAAAGTCAATTTCCCACTGGGTCTCATTGCCTCACACACATCCACTTCAATCAACACATTTTGTTTTCCTTTAAATTCTTCACATACAAGGTTATTAACATTTAGAGGAAGGTCAAGTAAAGTAAATCTCCACGGGTCACACACACACACACACACACACACACACACACAAGAGAGGGATCGCCCAATCAGGTGAGTATTTATCCAATAATATTTTTTTATATGTATTTTTTCGAATAATATTGAATAATACTATTTATATTTAAGGGGAGAGGGGATATATAATTAACAAAGGTCAAAGGTCGGTGTCTTTAAGGTTTATATTAGACCGTAAACGTTCGTCTCGGTGTGTTTTGCATGAATGTGGTTATGGCATGAACTACCCCGGACCTAGGGGGACCTGTCATTAGGGCTATAATTGCACGGGTTGCCTGACCTTAGGTGTTAGGGTGAGTTTGAAGTAGGTATCGTCCCTCAGACACTGTCGCGTGTCCCTCGTGTGTGTGATCATATGGTTAGGGACTTGTGAGAGCCAAAGCCATTATCAGCATATATATGTGTATATATCAGGTGAGTATTAATCCAATGATATTTTTTTATTTGTATTTTTTCTAATAATATTGAATAATAATATTTATATTTGAGGGGAGAGGGGATATATAATTAACAAAGGTCAAAGGTCGGTGTCTTTAAGGTTTATATTAGACCGTAAACGTTCGTCTCGGTGTGTTTTGCATGAATGTGGTTATGGCATGAACTACCCCGGACCTAGGGGGACCTGTCATTAGGGCTATAATTGCACGGGGGTGCATGACCTTAGGTGTTAGGGTGAGTTTGAAGTAGGTATCGTCCCTCAGACACTGTCGCGTGTCCCTCGTGTGTGTGATCATATGGTTAGGGACTTGTGAGAGCCAAAGCCATTATCAGCATATATATGTGTATATATCAGGTGAGTATTAATCCAATGATATTTTTTTATTTGTATTTTTTCTAATAATATTGAATAATAATATTTATATTTGAGGGGAGAGGGGATATATAATTAACAAAGGCCAAAGGTCGGTGTCTTTAAGGTTTATATTAGACCTAAACGTTCGTCTCGTCGTGTTTTGCACAAGAATTTGAACATCAACTGTGAGTCTGCTAAAATGTGTCACTCTTAGCCGTTTCTCACATCAACGCAACCCTTTTCCAGCAGAGGGCGCAAGAGCCCAGATTCGGGGGCATTGTAGGCTAAGTTTAAAGACCTTAGGTTTAGAATTTGATTCGGATAGGGAGATCTTTTTCGCCCCCCGCATCCCTGCTTGCCTCAAGGTTACCTGACATTAGGTGTTTGACATTTAGGTTTTTGGTAATCTAAGTTTCCTGACCTTAGGTGTTAGGAACTTGTGAGAGCCAAAGCCAAATGTCAAAAGACAGAGCTCTGTGTGCACTGGCCACAAACCAGCTGACCACCCCAAACGCCTCCGGTCCGATCCCAGAGACAGTCAGGGTCCCCACCCCATGGGGGAATCAATCATAAAAGTCTCACATGGCAGTCAAAATGTATTCACCATATCCCAATGTCAGACACCTTATAATTCAGAACGATTACCTTCACCGAAAATCCCACGAGCACAGGTTGAGTAGGGTTTGGTTACTGGAAGTATATAATAACAATAATAGCAATAGCAATAATATAACACACACACACACACACACACACACACAAGAGAGGGATCGCCCAATCAGGTGAGTATTTATCCAATAATATTTTTTTATATGTTTTTTTTCGAATAATATTGAATAATAATATTTATATTTGAGGGGAGAGGGGATATATAATTAACAAAGGCCAAAGGTCGGTGTCTTTAAGGTTTATATTAGACCTAAACGTTCGTCTCGTTGTGTTTTGCACAAGAATTTGAACATCAACTGTGAGATTCTGCTAAAATGTGTCACTCTTAGCCGTTTCTCACATCAACGCAACCCTTTTCCAGCAGAGGGCGCAAGAGCGCCCGGGGTTAGGGACGGGGTTAGTGGTTAGGGCTGCATAGGTTAGGATTAGAGATGAACACCATGATTATACAGCAGAGGATCATACACTAGCCCCAGAATGCTTCTCTGAAGGCGATTATCTCTGTCGTTTCGTGGAGCAGAAACTTGAAACTTTGCACACACACTATTTGGAGGACGCCCTTTCCGATGCACTTTATTTAAACTCTATAGCGCCACCACCAGCCGAGATACGCCATTGAGCCCCCCTTATATAAAGTCTAAATTGAAAATGAGACACGTCCATGTATAGTTTCGAGGCCGCCGAACACGACGGCGAAGGTTTGGAATCGATCCGAGCTTTCGTTTTCGAATGAGCCCCCTGGTGAAGTTTTCGAAAATGTTCCTAAGTCCAAAAGTGAAAAAGATGTTTTATATATATTTTTTCTAATAATATTGAATAATAATATTTATATTTGAGGGGAGAGGGGACATATAATTAACAAAGGCCAAAGGTCGGTGTCTTTAAGGTTTATATTAGACCGTAAACGTTCGTCTCGTTGTGTTTTGCATGAATGTGGTTATGGCATGAACTACCCCGGACCTAGGGGGACCTGTCATTAGGGCTATAATTGCACGGGTTGCCTGACCTTAGGTGTTAGGGTGAGTTTGAAGTAGGTATCGTCCCTCAGACACTGTCGCGTGTCCCTCGTGTGTGTGATCATATGGTTAGGGACTTGTGAGAGCCAAAGCCATTATCAGCATATATATGTGTGTATATATATATATATATATATATATATATATATGTGTGTGTGTGTGTATATATATATATATATATATATATATATATATGCATATATATCCGATGTTCCTCGTGGACTGCAATTCCATAACACCGTTTTCTTTTAGGAATAATATTCTAAAAACTATTTTTTAATTTAGCCCAATGAGGATAGTGTTCCAATTATGTATACGCAATGTCCTTAGGTGTTTCCGATAGAAGAATAATCCTAAACAAATCACAGTTGAGCAATTTGATATTCATACCTTCTCAGTAGACAAATGCAATTATGCAACAAGAAGACCTGCGCGACAGTCTCCCTCTGGTGGGCAAACAACGGAATAGTCCTCATTAAATGAAATGCCTAAGGGGATTCTATTTTGTAATTTTTTGACCGAATAACGTGATAAACCTGTAGTTTCTATGCAAAATCGTGATTCCTAAATTAGTAATTCATCAAAGGGGATGTACATCTGGAGTGAAATGTCACTGTAATGTGTTGAGACTGTAAAGAATCAGAACACGGAAGCATCCAGGCGGGGTCAGTTACAAGTCCCGGTCCATAACTGCTAATCTTATTGTCCTTTTACGTATGTCTAGATGATCATCAAGTATAAATAATACCCTCTCCTATATCCTGTATTCTGTATTCTATTCGTAAAAAAGTACACCCATGTACGAGACCGTATCCTTTGATGGACATCTGTATCGACGACGCGTTTATTCAAATAAAATTTCAGGGTGTAAACAAAGTCAATTTCCCACTGGGTCTCATTGCCTCACACACATCCACTTCAATCAACACATTTTGTTTTCCTTTAAATTCTTCACATACAAGGTTATTAACATTTAGAGGAAGGTCAAGTAAAGTAAATCTCCACGGGTCACACACACACACACACACACACACACACACACACACACACACAAGAGAGGGATCGCCCAATCAGGTGAGTATTTATCCAATAATATTTTTTTATATGTATTTTTTCGAATAATATTGAATAATACTATTTATATTTAAGGGGAGAGGGGATATATAATTAACAAAGGTCAAAGGTCGGTGTCTTTAAGGTTTATATTAGACGGTAAACGTTCGTCTCGGTGTGTTTTGCATGAATGTGGTTATGGCATGAACTACCCCGGACCTAGGGGGACCTGTCATTAGGGCTATAATTGCACGGGGGTGCATGACCTTAGGTGTTAGGGTGAGTTTGAAGTAGGTATCGTCCCTCAGACACTGTCGCGTGTCCCTCGTGTGTGTGATCATATGGTTAGGGACTTGTGAGAGCCAAAGCCATTATCAGCATATATATGTGTATATATCAGGTGAGTATTAATCCAATGATATTTTTTTATTTGTATTTTTTCTAATAATATTGAATAATAATATTTATATTTGAGGGGAGAGGGGATATATAATTAACAAAGGCCAAAGGTCGGTGTCTTTAAGGTTTACATTAGACCTAAACGTTCGTCTCGTCGTGTTTTGCACAAGAATTTGAACATCAACTGTGAGTCTGCTAAAATGTGTCACTCTTAGCCGTTTCTCACATCAACGCAACCCTTTTCCAGCAGAGGGCGCAAGAGCCCAGATTCGGGGGCATTGTAGGCTAAGTTTAAAGACCTTAGGTTTAGAATTTGATTCGGATAGGGAGATCTTTTTCGCCCCCCGCATCCCTGCTTGCCTCAAGGTTACCTGACATTAGGTGTTTGACATTTAGGTTTTTGGTAATCTAAGTTTCCTGACCTTAGGTGTTAGGAACTTGTGAGAGCCAAAGCCAAATGTCAAAAGACAGAGCTCGGTGTGCACTGGCCACAAACCAGCTGACCACCCCAAACGCCTCCGGTCCGATCCCAGAGACAGTCAGGGTCCCCACCCCATGGGGGAATCAATCATAAAAGGCTCACATGGCAGTCAAAATGTATTCACCATATCCCAATGTCAGACACCTTATAATTCAGAACCATTACCTTCACCGAAAATCCCACGAGCACAGGTTGAGTAGGGTTTGGTTACTGGAAGTATATAATAACAATAATAGCAATAGCAATAGCAATAATATAACACACACACACACACACACACACACAAGAGAGGGATCGCCCAATCAGGTGAGTATTTATCCAATAATATTTTTTTATATGTTTTTTTTCGAATAATATTGAATAATAATATTTATATTTGAGGGGAGAGGGGATATATAATTAACAAAGGCCAAAGGTCGGTGTCTTTAAGGTTTATATTAGACCTAAACGTTCGTCTCGTTGTGTTTTGCACAAGAATTTGAACATCAACTGTGAGATTCTGCTAAAATGTGTCACTCTTAGCCGTTTCTCACATCAACGCAACCCTTTTCCAGCAGAGGGCGCAAGAGCGCCCGGGGTTAGGGACGGGGTTAGTGGTTAGGGCTGCATAGGTTAGGATTAGAGATGAACACCATGATTATACAGCAGAGGATCATACACTAGCCCCAGAATGCTTCTCTGAAGGCGATTATCTCTGTCGTTTCGTGCAGCAGAAACTTGAAACTTTGCACACACACTATTTGGAGGACGCCCTTTCCGATGCACTTTATTTAAACTCTATAGCGCCACCACCAGCCGAGATACGCCATTGAGCCCCCCTTATATAAAGTCTAAATTGAAAATGAGACACGTCCATGTATAGTTTCGAGGCCGCCGAACACGACGGCGAAGGTTTGGAATCGATCCGAGCTTTCGTTTTCGAATGAGCCCCCTGGTGAAGTTTTCGAAAAGGTTCCTAAGTCCAAAAGTGAAAAAGATGTTTTATATATATTTTTTCTAATAATATTGAATAATAATATTTATATTTGAGGGGAGAGGGGACATATAATTAACAAAGGCCAAAGGTCGGTGTCTTTAAGGTTTATATTAGACCGTAAACGTTCGTCTCGGTGTGTTTTGCATGAATGTGGTTATGGCATGAACTACCCCGGACCTAGGGGGACCTGTCATTAGGGCTATAATTGCACGGGGGTGCATGACCTTAGGTGTTAGGGTGAGTTTGAAGTAGGTATCGTCCCTCAGACACTGTCGCGTGTCCCTCGTGTGTGTGATCATATGGTTAGGGACTTGTGAGAGCCAAAGCCATTATCAGCATATATATGTGTATATATCAGGTGAGTATTAATCCAATGATATTTTTTTATTTGTATTTTTTCTAATAATATTGAATAATAATATTTATATTTGAGGGGAGAGGGGATATATAATTAACAAAGGTCAAAGGTCGGTGTCTTTAAGGTTTATATTAGACCGTAAACGTTCGTCTCGGTGTGTTTTGCATGAATGTGGTTATGGCATGAACTACCCCGGACCTAGGGGGACCTGTCATTAGGGCTATAATTGCACGGGGGTGCATGACCTTAGGTGTTAGGGTGAGTTTGAAGGGTTAGGGTTAGGGTTAGGGTTAGGGTTAGGATTAGAGATGAACACCATGATTATACAGCAGAGGATCATACACTAGCCCCAGAATGCTTCTCTGAAGGCGATTATCTCTGTCGTTTCGTGGAGCAGAAACTTGAAACTTTGCACACACACTATTTGGAGGACGCCCTTTCCGATGCACTTTATTTAAACTCTATAGCGCCACCACCAGCCGAGATACGCCATTGAGCCCCCCTTATATAAAGTCTAAATTGAAAATGAGACACGTCCATGTATAGTTTCGAGGCCGCCGAACACGACGGCGAAGGTTTGGAATCGATCCGAGCTTTCGTTTTCGAATGAGCCCCCTGGTGAAGTTTTCGAAAATGTTCCTAAGTCCAAAAGTGAAAAAGATGTTTTATATATATTTTTTCTAATAATATTGAATAATAATATTTATATTTGAGGGGAGAGGGGACATATAATTAACAAAGGCCAAAGGTCGGTGTCTTTAAGGTTTATATTAGACCGTAAACGTTCGTCTCGTTGTGTTTTGCATGAATGTGGTTATGGCATGAACTACCCCGGACCTAGGGGGACCTGTCATTAGGGCTATAATTGCACGGGTTGCCTGACCTTAGGTGTTAGGGTGAGTTTGAAGTAGGTATCGTCCCTCAGACACTGTCGCGTGTCCCTCGTGTGTGTGATCATATGGTTAGGGACTTGTGAGAGCCAAAGCCATTATCAGCATATATATGTGTGTATATATATATATATATATATATATATGTGTGTGTGTGTGTATATATATATATATATATATATATATATATATGCATATATATCCGATGTTCCTCGTGGACTGCAATTCCATAACACCGTTTTCTTTTAGGAATAATATTCTAAAAACTATTTTTTAATTTAGCCCAATGAGGATAGTGTTCCAATTATGTATACGCAATGTCCTTAGGTGTTTCCGATAGAAGAATAATCCTAAACAAATCACAGTTGAGCAATTTGATATTCATACCTTCTCAGTAGACAAATGCAATTATGCAACAAGAAGACCTGCGCGACAGTCTCCCTCTGGTGGGCAAACAACGGAATAGTCCTCATTAAATGAAATGCCTAAGGGGATTCTATTTT